>NC_063215.1:100766509-101089009 GCF_020740725.1 Corvus hawaiiensis | reverse complement strand
TGTTACCATGTGAAATAATCTTTCCTGCTAGGCAGTAGAAACCTCATTATTTGAGATGTTCAAAAGAAGCCTAGCCCAAGCACTAGAAAATACAGTATATTAAATAATCTTTCATCATGAAGAGAGGATTTGACCAGATGACCTTGAGGGATCCTCCCCTTGCCTGTTTTGTAACATGTAACAGTTTAGGAGATGCAAAAGCAATTAAAACAGGCTGAGGTAATGTATGAAGTATTCAGATTGTGTGTGAGGCTACAGCATTTATATAAATAAATATATATGTACCAGGAGTGAGTCATAAAGCTCCCTGGGGAGCTTAGGTAAGCCTATGGCTAGGACACTAGACATGCCCTAATATAACATCAAGAACTGCAGGATACTTAAAAAGGGTTCTCAAATACTTAGCTTCCTCTATATCAACATTGTCAAATATGCGTAGATGCTATGTTTTCATTGCTGGATTTTTTGAAGGTGTTGGAAACATGAACAAAATGGATAATATCATGTGTATCTGTAAATTATCCTATGGGGACTCATAGGGAACACACACAGTTTGCTAATTTGTGCAGGACAGGATGGGTGTTTAGTGCTTGCAAAAAGGGTCTGAGTTTTGGTTTTCAAATTAATTTCTCAGTAATTCGACAGTATCTCTGCCTCATGTGAATTGAATCAAAGAGCTCATGGATCACAAGTGTCTCAGGGGATGAGACAACACTGTCTAAAAGGGATTTCTCTTTCTTTTTTTCTTTTTTTTTTTTTTTTTTTGTTTTAAATCAGTCTTATTTCAAGCAATAAATTTTGCGTTTCGATTAAAACACCTCTGTGCTGAGGTTTGCTTTACATTTTCTGTTAGGTACTATATATATAAATAATTTCTGGAGCAACAAAAAACCCCAACCATATCCAAATGCATAGGAAAGACCTTCCCAAACCCAGCACAAAACCCCCATCCTGGATTGTTCCCATTTCTTCTGGTGCTTGAGCCTTTATTTTTCAAAATGCTGTCTCCGAGGAAGTGACATAGCATGGAGAGTTTCCAAAAAGCTGAGCTTCAAATGGAAGCTAACAGAGCTGCAGGTGCTGTGCACCTCCACCCACTGGGAACTTGTTAATCCAAGCTCAACTTCTTTCTAGCTCAACACCTCCCACAAGGAAATGCAAGATTCCTCCTTCCCCTTAAGCTTGCCTTCGTATAAATCTCTAGCAAGGGCAGTCTGCATCACGTCCCAACACTATTCCGGAACTGCTGATGTTCCAGTGAAGGTTTTTTACCTGCCAATCCGGGTTTGGCATGAGTAACTCCAGCCCCTGGGATGGGGCTGGAGCAGTTCAGGTCTCCTCTGCTGTTCCATCCAGGCCTTCTCCCAAAAGCTGCACCATGACGTTCAGCAGGTACAATTGCATTTAGGCAAATTGCATCTTATTACACATCGTTCCCTCACTCACCTGGAGGGCAGTTCTTTCATCTCTCAGCTGCCATTTTGACACAGACTTCAAGCATTTTGAGCAGGAGCTTAGTGCCCAGAGGCCCCCTGAAATCAGAGGGGAGGTTTAACTTGCATTGCAGGGTAAGTGCACATGTAATGAGCAGCTATCCTGTAAATGCTCTTCTGGAGCAGAAAAAAGCATGTAAGGAAGGGACAACTTATTCCTTTTCACAGAGAACTGGAGTTTTATTCAACCTTAGACAGGTGTCACTTTTCAGTTTTTTTCATATCTCTGTACTTGATACAGGGTAACATTTAATATCTGCTGTCACAGCATTCACCATAGCTGGCTGAGTCAGCTCTGGTTCAAATATTTAGCTTTGATTATACTTGAGGTAGGTGTTTGGTGGACAGATCCCTGTTTAAATGGAATCCTTGAATTTTTTGCTGCAATTCTATTTATTCCAAAGCCAGCAGAAGGATGGGGTTGAGAGGATCCCTGTAGTGGATTTTTGCTTACAAACTGTGTTTCATTGCCCTCATTTGGCATTACCATGACTGGTGAAACCACAGGCCAGATTTGTAGAGTAGGCTGAATGCAGGGGACCTCCAGAGGTATCATGGACATCAAATGGGTGTTCATGTTCCACCAGCATTCCTCATCTGGCCTCCATCAGCCTTCCACACTGACCAGGTATGATGAACCTGATTATCAGAGTGCACCTCTTCCAGTCTTGAAGTACATTTTGGCCATGAAGATTTAGTTTTGATCCTCTTCTGAATGCTATGCTTAAGATTTTTGAGGTTTTGAGTGTAGTCTTTTGTGAGAAAGAAGAATACAGACATGGTCTATGATTTACCAGTCTCACTGTGTTCCTGCAAATAAAGTGGGAAAGGGGTTTCCTCTGTCACCAAAATCCCACTGAAAATGGGATGCACAATTCCATTTCCTTTACCACCTCCTTCAGTCTCATGGCTGTGTTGCATTCAGACATTCACTTTGATCACTGCCTAACAGATTATAGCCCCAAAATAATAATAATAATAATAATAATAATAATAATAATAATCTACAGTGCATTTCTCAAGTAGAAATAAAGCACAGAACAGAATTTGGAAGCCTTTCAAGGAACACATTTTGTCTACATTTTTATGAAGGGTTTTATTGATCACATTTAATTTGGTGGCACAGTTTTGAGTGTTGAAAAGGAAACCAAATACATTTGTAGTTTTTATTTTGGGAAACCCTACAAAGATCCTAAAAAAATAAATCAGACTTGTCTCTGCATATGTAGAGACGTTGCTGTAAGTAAAAGATAAAACAATATCTGGACATTAGAGGGAAGAATGTGTTATCACCCAGCTAAGTATATGTTAAAATGCTGCAGTTTAAACCAAAACAAAGCAAAGCAATAGCAGAATACTGAGAAGGCCCTTTACTACACTGGAAAAAAAAGCCACAGCCATGAGAATAAAAGGTTAATGTTTATGTTTAACATGTTGCTGCTCAGACTCTGACCACCAGCTTCCTCAATTTTCTTTTCTCCCTTGTTAAAATGCTGCTTTTGTTTTTACAGACGAGCTGCTGCAGTGAACAGCAACCATCTCCTAACAACATGGCCCTCTCTGACCCCACCTCAGCAAACAGCCCTCCAGCTGAATACAGCTAATTGGTATTTATTCTTTGCTACCAAGCCTCTGCCAACCAAAAGCATGTTTGAAAAATGCTTGCTCATGAAATGACACTGCAGCAAAATTACATGTTGGGCAGGAGGATGGATGCTACCTTTCCTGCAGGAGATCAGCGTGTGCTGGCTTTAAGAGCTTTAGTTTCACATGAATTGAGCCTGATGTTGCATAAAAATTTGTCATGTTGCAATCCAAGATAAGGCAGCCTCTCGTATACACCCATTCCGCTGCCTTAACACCTCCTAGGGAAAATTAATAAATAAATCCCATAGCCCAGGCATTATCCATCTCCAAACACCAAAGATCAGTGGTCTGCTCAGAGCATCTGCAAGAGCAGTAACTGTTGAGACATTAAAATATGCTGTGTTTGCAGTGCCTACAACAATATGATTGTCATTATTAAGTTTTATAGCTCATAACCACAATACTGTTTAAAGGCACAGAGCTTTTGTAAAAAAAGTTCTTTTACAAAAATGAAAGATTTATGCTTCCTATTCATAGCTATAACTTGTTTGTTCAGTTTATGAATGGCTAATTCCTTTGCAGGGCTAAGACTCAAGTTTTGGATATCTGTGTATATTCCCTGCATTTCATGCTACCTGGTAAGTCAGCAACATCTTACAGTCTGCCCAGAATTTTAAGCTACCTCAGGAATTGGCAGAAATCCAGCCTGTATTTTAGAAGTGCAATGATCTGTGACACACACACACCAGACATACTGGATCTGGAGAATTGGACCAGGTTCCTCTCACAAAATCCTCTGTTACAGGAATCTCTCAGGAGGGTCAGAGGGAGTCTTCAAAGCCTCACAAAACTTTTGTGGTAACACCATTCTCATAGGAAAAAAAAAATTGCTCTTTATGAATTAATGTGTTAAATTACTCAAATATTTTGTACTGGTATAAAATAAGAATTCTGGCTTATTTTCTGCTGAATTAATGTTTTAGTAATTCCTCAGTTCACTGTTTTGGTGCCACATATATGTATTTTTTAACTTAAATGTAAGAAAACAAGAAATTGGGTTTTTCTTACACGAAGCAGAATAAATCCAGGGTCCCTTCCCCAAAGTCAAAAAGCTCTGGATTCTTTATTATTGCCCTGCAACCCATGCAGTCCTTTTCACTAGACATTCAAGGAAAAAAACATTTGCAAAACGTCAGAGAAATGACAGTATCCCGGGTGAGAGTTCACGTGAGGCACAGTGGACTCCAACTCACAGGTCTTATTTGCACAGGCATCAAAACACCAGCATGCCTTTGCTGTCAGCCTCCTGTGCCAACCTGGCTGTCACCTCCTTCTCTTGTCTCTCAGCTTCTCTTTTTCCTGAGGAAACCCAAAATGTCAGGGGTTTTAATAAAAAGGCAGATATGTATTTCCATGTCCACCAGCTCTCCAGCCCTGAGTCACAAACCCTCCCTTTTAACTGCATTCTTGTGCACACAAAGGCATCCTGCACAAAGCGTGAAGCAAAGCTGGTACAGCAGCAATTTTTACCCTTTACCCCACTTCTTTGTTTTGATACAGTGCCATTAATAATTCCTAAATGGGAAAAAAAATCCTAGTTTGTTAATACTTTTAAGTAGAAAATTAATGTTGATAAAGGGAGGTTTCACAGAAGCTCACAACCTTGAAAATCTTGAAAATGTGGTGACATTTCCACCGTTCCACTTGGCTTTAGTTTGGATTGATAGGAGCTATCTGATTCTTCCTCAGAAGCTAATGAGTGCCTGTACCAGCGAGTGAAAAAGAAACATGAACTGGAAAAGAGCCGCTCTCTGGTTTCTCGTCGTTGCCGTTGTCAGGGAAACAGCTTCCCCATCAATGGATGGCATGGGGTCAGACCAGCTGCTTCCTCCCAGGGCTGGCTCCCCGACATCACAAGGCTGCACTGAACAGATTAGAAATAAAACTGAATAAATGCACATCTTTCTGAAAAAGACCAGTTGAAACAAAGCTCAGCAGAGTTACGGATCTTCTAATTATGTCTTTTGAGCACGACACCACAAGAACTGTCTCTGAGAGACATCATAAATCCGAGATACCGACAAAACATGGTCATTAAAGATCCCATGCCATCTTTTCAAAAGATTAAACACATTGTTAGTCTCACTGCTTTGGCTGTGCTCCAAGTTGAATAATTGCATTTTGAAGAACATACCTAAATTCCCCTGCCACTTAAACATGACAAGAAAGTTTTTATCGCTTCCTTTTGTAAAGCACCAGCGGTCATTGCTGGTGCATTTTAATGGCTTTGTGCCACTAAATGCCCAGGAGAAGTGACACACTCATTCCTGGGATGATACAAACAAACAAACTCATAATTCCATGCATAGCAAATAATACAGTCTGTTACACAAAATGTCTATTTCACATATGAACACACCAGGGTTTGCACAAAGATGGTCATAATAAAGCTAGACATGATTAATGAAAGATTTAAAAATTATGGAGAAGCTGTAGGGAACGTGCTCGCTACAATTTTTGATACACCCTGAGGATTTACTTAGATTTAGATTCTGACATTTCTTCAGGTCTCTACATCACTCATTATTACTTGGAATATGAGTTTAGTTTCTATTTCATTACAGTGTTCTGGAAACATACATTAAATTTTATATTAAAAGCTAATTAATTTTACATTTTGCCTTGGTCATTGAGCGTGGCTAGTGATATAAGACAAGTAAATTCCCTTCCTGATCCACTCCCTGGGAGCTTCAAGACACAGCAGTATCACCAGAACCTGGACAGGCTCCTTCTCCCATGGGAATCTCATGAGGTTTAGTAAGACCAAGTGCAAGATTGTGCACCTGGCTTGGGGCAACCCCTGGTACCAACAAGGCTGGGGGATGAACAGACCGAGAGCAGCCCTGCCCAGAAGGACTTGGGGGTGCTCATGGATGGGGGGCTGGATATGAGCTGGCCATGTGTGCTGGCAGCCCAGAAAGCCAAACGTGTCCTGGGCTGCATCCGAAGTACCATGGAGGGAGGGGATTCTGCCCCTCTGCCCCACTCTGCTGAGACCCCACCTGCAGTGCTGCAGCCGGCTCTGGGGTCCCAGCACAGGAAGGACATGGAGCTGTTGGAGCAGGTCCAGAGGAGGCCACCAAGATGATCCAAAGGCTGGAGCACCTCTGCTATGAGGAAAGGCTGAGAGAGTTTTTGTTGTTCAGCCTGGAGAAGAGAAGGCTTGACTTAACTGTGGCCTTCCAGTACCTGAAAAGAGACCAGAAGGGAGCTGGAGAGGGACTTCCTACAAGGGTTTGTATGGGTAGGCAAGAAGGAATGGCATTAAAGTGACAGAGGGAAGGTTTAGATTGGATATTAGGAAAAACTTCTTTACTGTGAGGGTGGTGAGGCCCTGGAACAGGTTGTCTAGAGAAGTTGTGGATGCCCCATCCCTGGAAGTGTTCAAGACCAGGTTGGATGGAGCTCTGGGCAACTTGGTCTAGTGAGAGGTGTCCCAGCCTGCAGCAGGGGGGTTGGAACTAGATGATTTTTAGGGTCCCTTCCAACCCAAAGCAATCTCTGATGCAATGAAAAGAAATTATGACAAAGCCAAAAATCAAAATAAACTGCTACATTTTTTACTTACTTACAATATTTATGTTTACATATTTGCTTTGCTCCTAGCACTTAAATCACTTGAAATACAAGAACTACTCTCTCATAAATTGTCCAATATGAGTATAAGAAGTTTGTTTGCTTTCTTCCCCAGTAGACCCTCTACCCTGCTTTCATTTATCCTGGGATAGGAAATGACAGTGAAGTAGTCTAGACTTCCATAATTGCCAACAGGATCACAATCTGTCCCTGGTTCTCCCTTTCTCTACTGTGACACATTCTGTTCTTTAACTAGGCACATGATGAGATGTAATTTGAATTTACAGCATGGAAAAGAATCCCCAAGCACATTAGAAACTCATCTGGCAAGTGCACACAGCGATTGTTCCTCTCATTTCTGAAACACAACCACTTCTGCTGCGAAGCAAACTGACTTTTAATGGCACTGTGACTGTTTAAGATGGAGAAGAAGATAGACATCATATCCAGTGATAATATCCGAGAGATTCTCAAGCTGATCCACACTCCTTTAGTGCCTCTGCTGGAGCTCTTCCTGATGGGCTGTGGAAAGCTGCATCAGTGTATTGTGCAGAACTCTTCTCCAGATGTTTTAACCAGAATCCCAGAAGGTCTTGGGAGAGTAGAGGCTGCCTGTTTTATGTCTGACCCCTGTATGGAAATGCTTCATCCAGTCATAGGGTTAAAAAAAAAAAAAAAAAAAAAAAAAAAAAGATCTTTTACAAGATGAGAAAGTATAAAAAGTGCAGATATAAGGCATGAAGGAATATTAGAGAATGGCACAAGCTGTGGGATTATTCATGTCTGACTTTCTAGAGCACGTCCATTAGGCATCCATGAAATCCTATAGTATTTTTCCCCACTTCAACAATTAACTGCAGGAAAAAATTTTGAAGTCCCAGAGAAACCAATTAAAAGGTGTTCTTGAACTGTGGCTTGAGTCACAATTAAGTTTCATAAGACTTTCTCATACAGTAGACTGAGTTATTAAAAGAAAGAAAAAGACTCACCAGAAATGACATTTTACTCCCATTCTGGCAGTGGAAAATCACTCTGGCATATGAATGGACCCTAGGATCAGTGACCACAGCAGATTTAGGATTTGCAGAAAGTTTCTATAGCCAGAAGAGGACTTTTCCTTATGCCTTGCAGTGCTTCCCTTGCTTTGGTGGCATGCAGGGAGAACTTGACTGCATGGAAGACAGGGTTCTGCAGGCATACTTGATGGGAATGCTAACAGAGATGCAAGATATATAATTGCACAGCATCTGATTTGTCGAGGATGCAGCAAGTCATAGAAGCAATAAAAAAAAAATAAAATAAAGAGCTACCTGTCATCCTTCCCCCAAGGAAGCCAAGGTTTGAATATGTGAGAATTAGCAACATGCTGAGGAAAGAGCAATGAGGAGAAGCTACACTGAAAAATCAGTCAGAAGAACAAATCCCTCTTTTGAAAACACAAAAACTACCACACTTGGCAGGAAGGAGACTATCAAGGACTATGCACAAGACAATCTCTTACTGCCAAGCAGCAAAAGGACGTTGTTTCCCCATCAGTGAGGACTTCTGTGCCACAGAGGGAATATCCCTGAGGGAAGCAGAGCCAAAGACTTTCCATTGTACTGAGTTATGGCATCGCAGGGAAACGCTGAACCAAAGCTAATCCCAGCTACTTGTAGGCCTGTGACTTGGCAATTGGTGATTTTTAAGGCATGCCACTCTTGACTAAGCAGAAGCAATGTCCCTCTAAGCCCATGGAAAACCAGATCAGCTTATGGTCCCTGACAGCTCCTCCAGTTATGCCTCATTCTTGTATTCACTCAAGAAAATGTGTGAAAGGATAAACATGAACTTACCCTCAGACCTGGAACCCCTTCCCAATTCCAGCTCCCACTGCTGCTCTCAGACCTGGTTTACCCCTGCACCAGAGGTGTGACAATAATGGTAGAGAGATGACCAAGGGCGCAGGGCTCAGTCTGTGGTTTGCTACTGCCTCTGCCCTTGCTGTTCAGGGGGCAGGACTGGTTCTCAACCCATCAGTATATGTTTCACAATCTCTTCATAATAACAAATGGTAGAAAAAAAATCAGATTTTATGTTGTCCAACAACTTAGAACAAAATGCGATATTAAGAATTCTCTCTACCCTCTCTGAATCCTTCCCATAGGTTGGCTAATTAATTAAACAATAGGAGAAATGGGTTATTTGGTATTTTTAAACTAAATTTGTAACAAAACTTGACATGGAATCTGCTTGCCAAAAAATGCTGTGTCATTCACTTTAAAAGAAATTAAGTCTGCAATGGTAATTTTTGACAAGGTTTTAACAAGCCTTAAAGAACATTTTAGCAGTTTCAAAAATACAGTCAATGCCTTTTTACTAGGTAATTTGTGCAATTTCCAAAATTCTCATTCGTGAAATCCAGAGGGAAGGTGTGCTACTCATTCCACACCTTCTAGGTTGGGAAAGCAAATGGTGAAGAAAAAAACAACTGCAATTTGTCACTTCCAAAAAAAAAAAAAAAAAACCACAACAAAAACCAACCATTTTTGAATGACTAATTATTTTAGCATTCACTTTTCTACAGCTAAGCACACTGCAACAGGTATTACCTATTTTTACTCATGCTGTAAAGGTATTTATTAGCTAACAATCATGTTGCAAACACAGTTAAAAACTGCACCACACGTGGCCATGAAAGTAACACGATAAAATAAACAATATAGCTCTAATATGACTGGGAAAACAACCTTTGTGAAAGACTACTGATAGAAAAATATATTCATCATACTTCTATTTCTATTACAGAAGTCAAATAACGGATATAGATCTGTTCATTTCTCTTCAAAGTCTAAAATGTAAAGGAAAATAGTCAGGGCTCTATTCTGACTTGTAGATTAATCTCCATTTTATGCAGCTGCTTAAGGAAAAACTAACTTTCCAACCTTCATTTTCTTAACTCCACACAAATCACCCCCGAGTAAATAAGAATGGCCCAAATATACAAAATTATCTTGGGATTAAATCCACATCAAATCTCTGCTGAGATTCAAAGTATTTTATTTTCACTTTTCTCATGACACTTCTCATTTCAGATTTTCCCCCAAAGGAATATGTTGCTATAAATTACCTATTCTCAGAATATGTTCCATGCTAGAGAAAATTAAGAAGTCCCAAGAGAATTTGTTTTGGGATATTTTCACATGCATTTTGTACAGTTGTAGTGTTAAGTGGATGGAGCTTCCAACTCCATATCAGAAAACTGAAAGGAAAGTCATGGATTCATGTCACCCAGATTCAGCAGCCTCCTTTGGATGAGGTTTAGAAATTCTTCAGCACCAGGAAGCTGTGGAGTCTACCTACCAATAGAGAAGTATAAACCTTCCCCAGAAAGCCTGGTGTGGCTCTCAAGTTAAGTCTTGATGCAGTGCTTAGGTCTCTGAGGTCAGTGAGGTTTAGAGGAGTTGCATCCCAGCAAAGTGTCCACCTGACTGTGCCAATGTCCTGGATTCAGATTGATTTAATCTGCTGGAGCTTTCTCTGTATTCCACTCCCACTCTATTTGAGATCTAGAGTTATCCTGGCAAGTTTTAATTGCCCAGGAGCAGTCTAAGTAGAGCATATTTTCCCAGTATCTAAATAATACTTTTTTATCTTCTTTTTACCGTTCCTCAGCCTCATTGTACCTCAGCATTGATATGAAGCACAACAGTTATACCCTGGGGAATCTGTCTCCATCTGCTATCCTGCACCTCCACCACATCCTTGTGCAGCTTGGTACCATGGGTACCATCCTTCCATTCTGCAAGATTTAACATTATTTTCCATGGATGGATGGATGGCAATTTTCTTTTGTTAAATCATAGTTTCTTTCCCCATTTCTACATCTCTAGTTCTGAAATATCAGTTCTAGTTTTCACATCTCAGAGGGCAAGAACCATACTAATCCCCTAAACCAAAATTTTTTCCTGATTCTCAAGAATTCTGCTTGTGTTTACTCACTTTGAAAATTTGGCTCAACTGTCCAAAATCACGTTGGAGAGTTACTGTTAAGAATGAGGGAAATCCTGATCAATATCTCCCTCTCAGTCTCTCCTCTTGCCATACATCCACCCACCCACCCTCATCCCCAGAATAAACCCATAATACAGAAATAGCAACCACCTCTACATGACAATGAAACAAAGCCTGTTTTACAGGACCATCACCAAATGAGAGAGACTTTTGCTACTGAAATTGAATGTTCAAAGCTCTGATATAAATTGACCCATCCCACAATCAAAACAGGAATGAGAAAAGAGAGATGAAGGAAAAAAAAGTAGAAAGTATTAATGCAACAGCCAAAAAGCAGAGCACCATTTTCTTCTTCCCATTTGCTGTGGTGGAACAGAAAGCATTAAGAATGAAAAGAAATGGTACTCACTGCAAGGCACTGGGTGCTGTGGACACAGATGTGCTGAGCATTGTTACTCAGCAAAACAAACCTAATATTAACATCTGGCTGCTGCTTTTTGTTTGCATTGCTCCCAGTCAGTATCTATTGCAGAGGGGAGTTGGACTCATTTGCTATCTCTTGATTCACTCAGAAAAATCAGTTTAATGAAAGGTGATTTAAACTAGAAGTCAAATGAGCCAAGCTGAAACAAGAGGAGAGTTCTGGTAGCTCAGCATATACAATTTCTTACTCTGCGTGTGAGAAGCATCTCACGGAGCAAGCACAACGTTTAACATTAATGTGTCTACAACGCAGACTGCAGTACGCTGTCAGACCAGAGCTGGCTTTAAACTTGTTTTCTAGGTGCTGGAGACAGTGGTGTCATGATATTAGAGAGCTCTGGAAGAGTTATTTTACCATAGCTCTCTAAACAGACAGAGCCCAAGAACTGCAGGGTAAGATCAAGAGGCTGCAAGTCTGTTCAAATGCCAAGCAAGCAGGTCCTTTTTATAAACAGGGAATTTATTAACATGCTTAATACATGCAGCTGACAAATATATTATTGTTTCCTTTACAGCAGCATCTAGAGAGGCCTTTGGCTGAGATAAGGACTCCCAGCTGTGCTAAACATTATGTAGGCATAGAGCAAAAGATAGGCTCCATTCAGAGGAGCCTGCATTGTACAAAGGCACTGTGCAACTGTGGCTCGGTTCTGCCTGTCAGCAACACTGCACTTTAAAGCCTGGATTTTTCATCTGCATCTTGGAGCAATGACTTAAGGATTCCATGGAAAAACACTGCCTTGCCAACCTGATGCTCTGTTATACCCACCAGACCCCTAATAACTGATTTGGCTGGTACATTAGTTAAACACAGGGAAAGCCTAAAATCTGTGTATTTCTTTGCCACAGTATTAAATACAGTAACTCAGGTGCTAGTTAGCCTATTCTGCTTTACACAGCTCTGTGCAAGCCTTCTATAATAAACCATGTGATGACTCATAAACATCTCAAACATTTCCCTGGGTGCTCAGTATTTTATTACATAGATGCCAATTATGTTTGAGCAGCAGACTGCACAAGCCTGAACAGTCATCTATTATATGAGTGCTTCCATTGATTCCTTTACTACAGAGGGTTATACTTTCATATATCATACTGAATAGGATTTGTTTCCACAGGCACTGGGGGTAAACTGTTGGTGAAAGCACTTTCACAGGTTACAGGCACCACGACTATGCTCGACCTTACTCAAACATTTCTCAGGCTTCGAATAATACATCTTCCCCTCACCCCAACCTCCCATCGCCTTTTTCTTTTAAAGCAAACTTTGCTATGAGGAAAAAAAATAGCGAATTTTACTGATATAAAGCGATAGGCATTGTGCTCAACACAATTTAACAGGATTGCCTTAAAGAAAGGAGATTGAAAATAACCTAGGATGAACAGCAGGTTGTCCTCTAAAAATACCCAGTTCATGGAGCACTCAGCAATGAAAAGCATCCAGCTCATGCAGATATATACAATATAGGACCTTGAGGTACAAAACACACAGAAGTCAGATAATGGCCTGGATATTGCAGTGCTCTGCCTTTAAAAAGAAAATATTCAGAACTGGCTTCTTCATCAACAAGAGACATGACCTTTCTAAGTTACGTGTTAGTGCAATATGGTCAAGATAACACTGAAACCATGAACATATTCAGACACCTGCTCTTGAAACACTGACATTTGTCACTCACAAACATCACACGCCTGTTTTTAACAACTCAGGGGCTGTTGACTCCTTCCCTGGAAGAAGTAGGAATCCCTGCCAGAGCATCAGGCACCAGGCAGGAGCTATGCCCCATGAGGCAAGAGTGAGAACAGAGCACACACAATCGCAGCATTGTCACCAATAAAACTCCTGCAGAAGCCTCCAAGAGGTTATAGACAGAGGCCCAGGAGGTCTCCTGGACTGTCTATGCCATGCCAAGGGAGAGGTTTCTCTTTCTGGTCTGGCTACTGAGTGAGTGATCAAAGTATTCCTTCCTTCTCTTTTGAGCTGGGTCTCCAGCTGTCACTGTCCCCTCGTCATCTAAGATATATTAGCAGTGTTAAAATGGGGTCATGGGCTACTCCTTCTAGGTCTTCAACCTGGTGCAATGGATTACTGCCTGAAATGTGCAGCACTTTTGGCTCCAGTGAACTAAAGATTTCCTGTCAAAGGGATTAGAAGGTTAGACCAACCCATATTGCCCCTCAAAAAGAGAGCTGCTAAGGAGAAACAGGAGCATAAATACCACAAAATTACTGGCAAGTGGGGCCAGGAATATGAAGAGCTTGAATGAGCCCTCTTCCTCCACTTATGGGGAGACAGTGATGGTCAGTTCAGACTGGAATAAGACTGGGCTAAATGAAAGTCAGAGAAAAGTACAAGATGCCAGATGGGAACTTCATTTTATATCTGGGAGACTGAAACAAAGTTGATGTTTTATTTGCACGCATTTGTAGCCTGCAAGCCTGATGAGAGGCACACAATAAAAAAAAATTTAATCACTGTCATATTTTTGCCTGACTGATCAGTCTGACTTCACTAGAATGACATGGTTTGCTTTAAAATGTCATTTTAAAGTGGAAAAAAAGCTTTTTTAATGTAGGTTGCTTTGAACAAACTGAGGCTTTGGTGATGAAGTCTACTGCTAAATAACAATTATCAAGTCTTATCCAGTGTCTCCTGCACATCCATGCAGACTGTCTCTGTATTGCTGACACAATAAACAAAGCTCTTGGAACTATCACTGATCTATATGCCATAGCCACCTTCCTCCTGCTTTTTTGGGGTCTTAGTCTTCTTCCACAAAAAATTCCCAAATCATCTCATGTCCACTCAGCTTCCTTTTCCATTTTACAGACTACACTTTCTACCTTGCCTCCCCAATACCAATATTTACTTAGCTTTTCCTCTCGAGACAGAGCCAGTCTCAAGCACTAACAGGTGCTCCCCCGCTATTTCTTCACATTTTATTGCTTCATCTCCTGTAGCTGTCCTGACACAAATTATTCTGTCTGCCTTTTCCATCATTGCTTTATTCTGTCTCAGTCTGTTGTACCATTAACTCTATTGACACGTTTGGTTTTTTTTTTTTTTCTTCTAGAAATACCTTTGAGCTTGGCTGGTGCCTGCAAGTCCAGCATCCACAGCAGGGAAAAATGTTTTCCTGCTAGAAAGAGACCGGGGTTGCTTAGCTTTGTCATAGCTTGTCTGGTCCATACAAACAATAAAAACAATGTATGGCCGCTGTGCCTTTTCAGCATTTTGGAAGTAGTACGCAGAAGGCAAAAACTCATGAGATGGCTTTCATGAGAGATTGCAAAAACTCAGGGTTTGTTGGTCATAAAGGCACTTTTAGAGGCTCCACTGGGCCAAGGTGCTGTCTGTCATGTTCTCCCCTGTTATGTGTTATGTGGCAGTCAGCTTTACTGAAAGTCCCTGTGCAGCAGTCTGCAAATACTTTATAAAGCCACAAAAGCCCAGGCTGGAAAATGCCAGATATTCTTTACTCAGCTTGTTTCTTCCAGCTGGTCAAGGCCAGGCTCAGTTCTACCTCCTTCAGAAACACAGAGATGCCTCCTATTGAAAGACACAAGGATGCCAGCAGTCCCAGAGCATTCCAACAGAGCTGCAAAAGGGATGGAAACAGGGAGAGATGCCCAAAGCATGGATCAACAAATGAAGTGGTTGAAGATGCATCTCCTCATCACATCTCCACCACACAAATGGAAGAACAAAGTGTAGGACTGCAACAGTTAAAAGGAGAATCCTTTGTATGAGAGGTATGTGGTAAATTCTTCCCTAAGGAATCAGATTCCATACATGTTTCTGCTATGGCATTTATACCAAGACCAAGCACATCACTTAAAATCAGTTGTTTGCTGAGGAGTCACTGAGATCTACAAAGTACCTAAACATCTTTGCCTGCAGTGATTAAGTATGTAAAGAACTTGAGGAAAACGTACTTAACTGTGTGTGTCCATTTCCTTACTCACCCAAAGATCACTGGATCTAATTGGCAGAAATGCTGAGTACCCACAGACCCAACAGACAACCACAAAAACATTATCTCACTTTTGTAAACAGCTGTTGTTTCACATTGGTTGAATAAATGACCAATCACTGGTGGGCCCTTCTTGCCTTCAACCTCTTATCTGAATTCCTAGTCTGTAAAACAGGGATTTTGTCATGACTTTACCCCCCAGGTTAATTTGAAGATAAAATTGACATCTATAAGGCGTTCAGACACTGCAGTGAGGAGCATCATGGACAAATCTATCCATGAGATTATTAATAGTTTTTCCATCATTGTACATGTCCTCATTAATAAGTAATCAAGCGCTGTTCACCTTTTCTGCCAGAACAGAAAGAGGCTCTGAAGGGGTGATTAAAGGCTGAATCATAATTCTTACACACAAGAGGACCATATTACAGCAGTCAGGGTACATTCTCCTCCACAGAAAATCGAGAAATTTGGATAAAATTGTAGGGAAAAAAATCCCTTCTAGGAAAACCAGATCTTCTAAACTGCAACTCGACTTGCTCTAACTTGGGCCTCCTTGTTTCTACTTTCTGTATATCAAGTCATCCAGAGGGAAGCTGCTGATAGCTTAGCTTGTTCTGAAGATATAGTGAACCATGTAGAAAGTGTAGTAACTTTCTTGCCCTGTAATAGGTTGTGCTCACTAGTCCTGTTGGATCAGGAATTCTTTTAAAAGTAGCATATAGTGTTGCTGTAAGATATAAAAAAGATTTTCTATAAATTACCATGTCTTTAAAAACTTGCAAAAGTGTTCTGAAAGAGCATGGGTTGGGGGTGGAGGGAAGTTATCAGGTGGCCAAATGTTCTGAGTAACATGGCTCACTGCTTATGAGTGAGGACAGTTCTGTCAAGATTCTGTAATTGAATCAGATTTGACAATGTGAGGATACTAATTTATGTTTTACAAATGCAGTAAAATGTCAAAAAGAAAGGAGAAAACAAAAATGAGTAACTCGTCATGTCATAGAATGCAGTTTTATGATGGGTGACTTGGTCATGCAGCTGAGTATATAATTTATAGGGGGTACTGGACTAGACTTTCTGAAACACTCAAATACAAAACATGTCTTGAATAGATCCAGATGCTTCCTGCAACCTAAACTGTAGTAAAATGTTGGATGCAGAGAACTGAGAGCTTGGGATATTTTTTCCAACTATGGTTTACACACCAGCACCAGTCAGCACGTGGCTGTTGAAAGCCAACAACTCAACTCTTCCATGACTAAAAATGCATCAACAGTGTTCATCAGGCAATAAAAGCCCACAAGCTCTCTCCCGCTGCTTGTGAGCCAAATGTGCCAGCAAAAAAACATAGGAGATGAACATCTGTAATTAGGATCTACCTTTCAATAAAAGGAATCCCAGGTGCATGGAAATAGCACTGTGTGAACTAGCCACTTCCAGCAGTGCAGATGCCTGGACCCGGGCACAGTCAGCATGCTGGCTTACACGATGCACCTGGGTAGGATGTGCCATGGCAATTATGCAGCAATCCCACACACACTCTGCAGGGTACTGTCATTTCGCTGACAACAATATTAAAGTTATTGTTTGTTAACATAAAGAGACATCAGAGATGATCTCAGTTCCCCGAGAGGAAGAATACAACAAGGCCAGTAGCTCCAGCTACTGTTATCAGGAATTATCAGGAATGGCCACACTGGACCTGGATAAAGAGGACAAGGAGTTGATGGGACTGACATCTCTTCTATTTTCACAGAATCAAAGAATAAGCTGAGTTGGAAGGGATCCACGGGGGTCATCAAGTCCAACTACACAGCACCATTCCCAAGAGTCACACCATGTGCCTGAGAGCATTGTCCAAACACTTCTTGGACTCTGTCAGGCTGTGCTGTGACCACTGCCCTGGAGAGCCTGTTCCAGTGCCCAGCCACCCTCTGGGGGAGGAACCTTTTCTTGATATCCAACCTAAACCTCCCCTGACACAACTCCAGGCCATTCCCTCGGGTCCTGTCACTGGTCACACAGAGAACAGATCAGTGTCCGCCCCTCTGCTTCCCCTCACGAGGAAGTTGTAACAGCAGCGAGGTTTCCCCTCAGTCTCCTCCAGGTGGAACAGACCAAGTGCCCTCAGCCACTCCTCACATGGCTTTCCCTCAAGGCCCTTCACCTTCATCCTCATTTTCTTCCTTTAGACTCTCTCCAATAGCTCACTGTCTTTTTTATCCTGTGGCACCCAAAACTGCCCCCAGCACTTGAGGTGAGGCTGCCCCAGAGCAGAGCAGAGCAGGACAATCCCTCCCTTGCCCACCTGACGATGCTGTGCCTGATGCACCCCAGGACACGGGTGGCCCGTCCGGCTGCCAGGGCACTGCTGACTCATGTTCAACTTGCCATGGACCAGGACCCCCAGATCCCTTTCCACGGCACTGGTCTCCAGCCTCTCATTCCCCAGTCTCTCCATACATCCAGGGCTGCCCCATCCCAGGTGCAAAATCCAGCACTTTCCCTTGTTGAACTTCCTATGGTTGGTGATTGCCCTCTCATTTATTGGGGTCTCTCTGCAGAGCCCTCCTCCTTTGATGCAGTTTTAAATACATTTTCAAGCACTCAACAAGAGCTTACATTTTTCTTTAAGAGACAGCCATCCAAACCTGGATGGTACAGTACTCAAGACTGAGGTCTTTGGAAGAGAAAAGATCAAACGAGAGCTGCTCCTATTTCAAGTTTTTAAGGAATAATTTCCATCCATCCTTCTCAATCTATAGCTTTTACTAACTTACATACTGACTGCACACACGAGGAAGCTGCAAAGAGCAGATGGATATTAGATGCCAAATCTGGTACGAAGGCACCACATGCATCTGAGGAAGGATGTGTATAGTAGAATATGCTTAAAGAAGAATTCTATAACATGTGAATTACATTAAGGAATAATACCTGCCTCTGAAGACTAATGAACACGCATAGTCTGTGAATGACCTCCACTCTCTCAGTGGTAACTACACTCTGTTCTTGCCTCTCACCTGACATGCTCCTTTTTGGAATGTCAGTTTTCTCATATGTGCTGATCTTCCATCCTCCTAATTAGTTCTGATGGCTTGTCCCTCCTACTACATTTCACAGTTTGTTATTTTGAAGACCCTTGCTGTGAGGGTTCCTTGGCTAGGAAGGACACCATAACTATGATGACATTTTATTTTTTAGTATCCTCACCTATAAAACAGAGATAGTTCAGCTCAGTGCTCTGTGGTTCTGTTTGTTGGGGTTACAAAGGCACCTAGAGCATCCAAGATAGTAGATAGGTGATGTGAATTAATATTTTTATGTTTCACTTTATATATATATCTACATTCATTCCCGTCAAAAAACTGTTTTGAAGAGCAACTGTTTTTGCACAAGAGCAGTTTCCACTATTCTCCACCTATTTTCCTCCTACCGAGAAGCTGGTAAAGCTAGTGAAAGCAGACATAATCATAAGTATCTTCCCAGTAAAGCATCAAGAACAAGGAATCAAGAACAGTCCACCAAAACCCACTGTTCAAAATTTTTATGTACAAAATCTTCTAGACAGTAAAAAGCACTTCTTTTTTTTAAACAGAAGAGAAAGGTCTCTTAGTTGGAGAAGAGCTTCACAGTGTATAATTCAACTTCTGTTTCAAAGATGAAAAGCAACACAAACACATTTTTTCACTGTTCAAGATACCATCATAGACCCCAAAGAAAACAAATCTTTGCAGTATCCAAGATCCAAACCTGGAAGAAGCCTTCATTCTCCATTAGCCAGAAAGACTGAATGTGGCAGTTTGTGCCTCACCTTTCAAACTCAGCTATTTATCTGTCCTGGCAAAAATAAAGAAGTTTGAGTGCTGTCTCCTGCATCGCATAACCCTCTACACCTAACAGCATTACCATGACAAAAAGAGTTATTATGATTCCTCCTACACAGGAGTAGAGGAAGAAAAACTTGTAAATTGGCAGTGACATCATCTGCTAGAAAGTGATTCACACTTCATGAAACAGCAGGGAAAATGAAATTTACTCCCAACCACCACAAAGCTCTTTCACTGAATCAGTGTGTGGCAGAAATAATAGTAAGAGACATAAATCCTTTCTCTATTTTCGAAAGACAAGGATTGTGTAATGAGCTAGAGTGCATAGAGCAAAATTACCATATACTGTCACTGAAATATATTTCCCCTGTGGTTTTGCCAAAAAAAGGTATGAAGCCAGGATAGAAAATAAAACAGGTGATGCTGGAGGCAGAAAGTGGATTAATACGCATCACCAGCGGTATGTGACTAGCTTACAAAACAGTGCCTTGCATGACTGACAGCACCAGAAGATGAGCTGTTTAATATTCTCTCTGAAGTTGCCCTCTCCTCAGAACACAGCCACACCTGAATACACTGCAACCTCCACATCCCCTGCTCTGCTGACAACGTGCTGAGGAAGTGGAGAAAATTTTAACACGTGGAGGAAAACATTTCCCCACATCTCTCTCTCTGAACCCTGCTGGACCCTGATAAAAAGAGAAATGAAATAATTGCCTAGTTTTCCTACAGAATTCCTCAGATGTAGCTGCAACTGCTATTTATATTATAGAGGTGCCCATGATGAGCAGATGTTTGCAGACAAATGTGAAGGATTTTGCCTTGCCACAGACGGTGGTTGATTGAATTACTTGACTTCCAGGCTGGTGTCATTTTCTGTCCATGGGTCAAAGCATTGCAATCTCCAAATAAATTAGGCATGAGCAGCACACAACAGGAGAGAACTCTAAAAAGTCGTCGTTTATGAAGATAAATAAAGTTGCCTTCACTCTTGCAAATCTACCTTCAGCGAGAACTACTCCACATGCTGAAAAGAGTGATATTTATCAAGCTCTGCAGAGAAGACAAGTCTGAAGCTCCATTTCTGCCTTGAAGAGAAGGAAACAAAAGATTAAAATAGCTGTGAATGAAGTAACCTACATTTTCCCTTTTAGCTCCCAATGCTCTGGTCCAACACCACAGAAGGACCCCATAGAGGAACATGTGACACTACTTAGGGCCAAACCTCAACAATGAGGTTCTGAAGGCAACAAAACTACAAAAGCAACCATGATTTCAAAAAACTATTAACCTGGACATTAGTCAAAAAGTTTCCAGAGCTTTGAGAACCAAACTGGGCAATGATTCAAGTAAGCAAGACCTTGAATACATTTTTACCACAATAACCATATGAATTTTATTGTTTCACACAGTTTCTGTGGAAAAACCCCAGCTGTACTGACAGCTCTTGTCATGATTCAGTGTCCTTTTTGGAGCACTGCGTTGACAAGCTGGCAACTGGCCACAAACACAGGAAGAAAATAAATTAAATGTACCTTCCTTTTTCCATCCAATTTTGGAAAAGGCCCTTGCATGGCGGAAAGTAGTAAGACAGCCCACACCTGCTACAAGTTTCTTTCTTCCACTTTTTAATCAAATACCAATATTAATAATGTAAGGCTTATATTAATAATTGGTTCAGTATAACCTCCTATACAACTGTAAGCTCTGACAGAAAAATTAAATGTAAGCACTATATAAAAGACACATTTGGGTAAAAGATGCCTAAGAAATATAGAAATTAATCTGAGCTTTTTATGATTTTAAACCAAGCTGTACCATTCTTGATGCTGGAAGTAGAAAAGGAGTTATGTGAGCACAATTCTTCTCCTGGACTGGTCAGTCCTTGCAGGAATGGTTCTCTCTTCATACAACACTTTTCTGGGATATAAACTTCTCCTGTGGGGTGTAAACTTCCACTTGTTCAACAAGCACTACTCACCATCTGACTGGTGCATTGTACTTTTGCAGGCCTTACTACATTTAGACTCAGGCAAGAATCCCTTTATTTCAATAATAGTTGTATTATGAGTAAAAGCTTATGTTTGTTTACACAGTTTTAGAAGTTACTGTAACAGATAATCTCTGTCATTTCATAACATTTTTTCAATAGTACTAAAAAACCAACCTAATAAATAATTATGAAACAGTCCCATTATCCACATTTTACTATTACACAGCTGTAGAAGTGGAGTCTCCCTGATCGATAAATGGATAAAAGGCGAGGCAAACCAATTACTGCCTCTTCTGAAAAACAGCTTCTCCCTCCACATACCTCTCCCTCCCCTCTGAGACTGAAGTGGAAGTATTTGCATTGTGTCACACTGCTATTTTCTTTGGTGACCCAGCAGAGGAAGGATCACCAGCGGCCTTGTTGCCATTTTTACTGATGCTATCAGAGTGCAGTAAACCACTAACCCTGGCTTTAGTAGCAGTCGGATTTGTTGGGGTTTTATCTTGGTTTTTTTTAACACCTTTTGCACCTCAGTATCAAAACCCACAGAAAACAAAACCTATCCTAGAGTACTTCAGTGCACAGGAAGATGGTTCAAATGAAGCAATACTTTCCTATGGCTTGGAAAACACAATACACCTATCACTCTAATATTAACCACTAATGAATCCTTAAATCTAAACTCCAATGTCAAGGTCAGCTTTTTTTGGAAATGTCAGGCCCTACAAGGAAATAACATAGCTGGAGGCAGAGGAATGTTTATCTGGAGATTCAAGAAGATGGCAAGCCATCTTTTAAACAAAGGGTTTATTTCAGGTTTCTGGCTCAGTTCAAATTGTCACTAACACAGATTTTATACTAATAATAATTAAAAAAAAAAAAAGTAGGCTGATCCTTCAAAGGATAGTTTAATAAACCTGAACAGCTTTCTGCTTTGCTGGTTGACCACAGTGATGTAACACATAGTCCTGACACTCCTGACCAACAGTCTTCAGGGAATTGGGGGAGACCTGCAGGACAGGATGTCCAAGGAAAGGACAATTTGCACAGCTGGAACATTTCTATTATCCACTTGGTACACAGTTGCAGCTCAACTTAACACAAAGGCAAAGCTGTTGCAGGTGGACAGAATACTTACATCATCTCCTAAACAAAGTTGATAAAATTTCCTTGTCGCAACGTGGCTATCATAATTTTTGACTAAAGAGTAACTTTAACACCAATAGCACATTTTGCTGGAAAAGAAGTTATCAATGTACATTTTTTTTCCTCTAAGGAGCAAAATGTTTCACTGAGTCCATTCTAAATTTTAAGAAATTACAGCCCCTTTGGACAGCTGTATTTTTAACTGTTGCTCCCCTTACACTCTGTAGGACTGACATATTAAGGAGATAACAGCTGCAACCACTGGTTATCAAAAAATCACTCTCTAGGAGAAACTCTCTTTTAAAAGCAGCTATACCAATCAGCCTAGGGTGACACTTACAAGCAGACTGATCAAAAGAAAAATGTACAGAATCCAGTGCAGTAGATATCAAAGCAAAAGAAGTTGTCCTTTTGCAAGGAGAAGGATTTACATGGCTTCCCAACACTCCCTGGCAACAGACACCTGGATACTCCCATCAATACCATGTCCCAAAGAAGGAGGAAACTCGTGGCCAATATAACATTTTCCTCTGACAGTGGTAATACATCATTTTATTTGCTATGGTGACTGTTCCTGCAGCATTTATGTTGCAGGGAGCAGAGGTAAGACAATTCACCTCTTTCAAAAATTTTCAAGCACAGGAGAGTCTGTTCCAAGACAAACTAATGTAGAGAAATTGGGAAATCCCAACATGCAGTTTTGCCAAAAAGTCTAAAAAGAGTATTTTTTCCATTTTTTTAAAAAAAGATAAAAAATATTTCAGTGCTCATATTTTTTCTATTCAACTTCTTATTCACATAAAAAATGAGTGGGCAGATTCAGTATGTTCTTTGGCAGTTTATTCTGTTCCCAATCTGCACATAGTTCCTGTCCACCTTTCAGTAGGAAGGATCAGGCAAGAAAAACAAAAAGAAAAAAGTATTCTTCAGATTTGAAAACGTCTCATTCCTATTTCAGCACTTCTTAAGACTTATTAACCAATTCCTTTTCCTAGTAATACAAAATCCCTCTTATCTGTTAAAGATGCACTTCCACTACCAGTGTCATCCTTCTGTCCTCAGGGCAGGACCTTCCCTGGACTGGCAAGCCAGGGATCATGCCTCTGGAAAGGGTCATGTAATTCAGCAGCAGAACTGCTGGCTCCAGCCTCTGCTCTTAGAAGCCACTGCACAATTATGATCTCCTTTTAACATAATTACCTTCATAAGCTACATATTTGTCCTTGGGAGGATTATCACTAATGATTTCTTAATCCTTCTGTTTCTTATTTCAAAACAAGGGTTGCCATCCAATGTATTTACTCATTTTCTGGTATTTCAAATGGCTTCTCCAAAGTTATTGTGTGGTAGAATCCATAACAGGATTTCTCTACAAAAGAGGTGCTTTTTACATGCACAAATGACTAGTCAATGTAAAAACATACATCAATACCGGATTTTTAAAACACTAAGGAAGGCCTACAGGTTTTATAAGAACCAGTAAACATGGCTATGCAATGCTGGTAGCTTTTTTATGGGCTTTTTTATGGACACTTGAAAAAACCCATCCCAAAAACTCATATCAAAACAAACCCCTCTCACATATACATATATATTTGTTCTTTGCCTTGTAAAAGGTCTTCCCCTGTCCTATCTCTCCTTGCTCCTGAACAGTAGCCAGTAAAATATAGTTTCTTCACTGATTTGCAGGAGCTATTTTTCCCAACTGGGTTCTTAAGCTGCACACTGCACCCTGTAAAAAATATTTAGTCTGATTTACAAAATCTATTTCTCTCCTTGGGCTTTTAAGCTGCTGTTGCAAAAGTGATAAAGGTGTTCTCATTCAGACTTTTATTGTTCCTGGGCCCCTTGCCACCTGTTTTTATTTTCTCCCTCTTCCACTTTCTTCCCAGCTTTTTTGCTCGGGCACCACACTTGTCAATCAGAGCTGATTCTGAGCAACAGAGTCAAACAAGCTCATTTCTGCCCAAAAGTGAAAATTGTTGCAACTGTGAATGAAAGTGCTGTCCTAGAGACTAAAATTCTAATTCAGCCAAATTTAAGTATGCTTAAATATAATCCAATTTTGCTTTATGTACTAGCCAAACATCTCTTCTGAAGCCATCACTGCTCTTTGATGGTCTGATCGTTGAGTTATCCCCTTTGTCACTTGTCCCACTGCATCTCTGGCCTGGTGAGCAGGGCAAATTTGCCAGCACCACAGCAGAGCACTCCAGTTCCTAAGGAAAGAAATGCAAGCAGTTTCTTTGTTTCAGTCACAGTCTAATTCACTGAGAAGCAAAACAGCCAAAGGAAAAAAGATGCCTAAATATTTTCACAAGAAGCCGTATATTAAAAAGATGATAACTGCCTGTAAAAACCACAGCCTACTTGAAGCATCCTTGCCCTACCAACCTACTGAATGCATTTTGAATTTGTGCATGTGATGTTAATTATGCTTATGGGTTTGTCCATAAAATTCATGTTTATCAGTGAGTATGTAATGTAAAAGCAGAAATAGAGATTAAAAAGTTAAAAAATCACGGAGCTAACACTAGACAATTAGACATTTGTCCACGAGTTTCAACTAAAGTTTACTCAAAGCACACTCCATTTTTCATCTGATAGATCTCCCTCCACTGTGACCTCAGATAAGATAATAAATATGACTTGGTATAAGTATCTTTTTTTCTTAATATCTATCCTTATTAATATATTCTACTTCAAAGGAATGAAGTAGTTCGTACAGAGCTCAAATGAATATGGTTTGATTTTGCAAAAAGTATCCCTTTTCTGAGTGTTGCCACTTACTTCATCATTGCAGTGTGAATTAAACATGAATTCATGATAAAATTATCAAAATGCAAAAACAAGGTGACAGTAGAGGGATCAAAGGCACCTTCTTAGCTGCCAGAGAAATCAAAACAGCAAATGAATGTGAAGTACACAGTACTCACACAATCTCCTAGGACAAGTGCACATGAAGAGTATGAAGAAACTCTTCATCCTTGTCTTCCAGCAGCAGAATTGAAATGAACAGAGGATGAATTCATTACTATTATTACACTCAGATGGGGTAGCAGTCATCAGATTAGCTGGTGGCACTTCTGAGAGGCGCTGTGACAGGTCACTGAGAGGTTCACACTGTTGCTGTGCCAGTCGAGTAAGCACAAGAAATTCACATCCAAGTTTTTCAGAGTGCTCTTAATCAGAAACACACTAACTGCATCAGTTTTGAGAGCACAGAAGAAACTATATTAAAGAGTTCAGGTTCACAGGCTGGGCATTCAAAATGAGTGTGAAATGCAGTGTTCCAGGCTGGGCATTCAGAAACATCACCGCACAAAAAATATGTGGTGTAGGACTGAATTTTTCTCAAGAGGTCTCACTTTCCCCAAGCTGCTGTCTTCAGCTAGGGCACAGAGGGTCCAGAGATGTCACTTGTAATATTATTTTATCTAATATGGAAGCTGTCGAGTCCACTTACTCATTTCACAAAGACAACAGACAAAATAGCATATGGTAATGATTTGCAGTCACAGCTGCCCTTGCTGGGATTTGAAAGGGGAGACTCTGTATCCATTACTGCCTCCCTGAAAACCTCATCCTCCAGGGTATAGGAATTGTCTCTTTTGTTAGTTATTATAATTCTCTGATTAATAATGATAGTTTTGATTTAAATATGGGCAAGAGAAGCAGCACAGCACGACCAGATCAGAACTGAACACAAGACAACTGGAAGTGCAGTGCTGCTCTGGGCGGGACCCAAGTCCCATTCCCAGCCGTGACCCACACATCCCACCACCAAAGCCACTCTGCAGATTTTATTGAGGTAGCTGCGGAGGTCTCTGGTGGGGGCAGAAAGAGGGGCATGTTCACCTGCTCCCCTCCCATGGGCAGCCTTGGCTGTCAGGATGAGCCTTGATTTCCCAGCCAGGTGCAGCCCCCATACCCCAGGAAAACCCCTTCCCCAGTATTATGCTCCTGGGCTTCTGGACCTGGAGTACACCAAGTAATGAGGAGAAAGAAAGACTTTGCATGTCCTGCTCTCCCTTAATTATTTGCCATGGGTCCAAACATGATGCTATAAATGGTTGAACCATGAATGTTATTTATTTTAAAGCATGAAGGAAGGATGATATGCTAATGCTTTTCAGATGGTGTTTCAAGGAAGGGAAGAACCTAAGGCAAGCATTTCTTAAGTTCACCTTAATGTAGACTGTGCAATACCCTTGAAGGATTAAGCAGCCCTGGCCTTGGCATATTCATCATTCTGCTCTTGTCACAGCACTTGATTGAATGTTTTTTCAGGAGGTAGAGATTAAATTGAACCAGAACTAATTGAAGGTATATTTAATAAAAGCATCATCATTGTAATGAGTATACAACTGCTACACTAATGCTGAATAATGTTTAAGCTACTAAACAAGTCCATATTGTTTCACCTAACAGGATTCACTGATTACCAAATAATTAATTCTACTTTAATTTTGCAACACCCTGTGAAAATGTGAAACTGACTCATAAATTAATTAATTCTCAAGTCAATAAAAGAGACAAGTGTCTGGGACTTACAACTGTTTCTTCTGAAATCAATCAAGGTATTATCACTTACTTTGAGTCATACAGGATTGGTTTTGGTTCTTCAAGCACTTAGTGTAGCTATTACATTGTAATCATGTGTAATACAAGTCTGGCAGACATGGGCAAACACTGAGCAGCCAAAGCTGCTCTGAACCTTTTACTTATCTTCAGTTACACTGATGTCCCTTTTCACAGCTTCAAAACCCTTACTTGCATTCTTTACCTTTTTTCTCACCCTGTCACGTGCTGTCCATGTAGATGTCCTGCACATCTGGTCAGGACATTGAATTTGAAGATGGTATTATGAATGTTACTTCCCATTTTCCAGTTCAGTTGCAGAAGCTATCAGCACACTGGTTGTGAATGCTGCTTACAGAGCCAGGAAAGCAAATAGCCTAACAGATCAGCTCTTAAAAATCAAGGATTCTTGAAAACAACAACAAACAAACAAACCCACAAACAAACAAAGGAAATGAACAAATAAATAACCTACAGCCACAAGTCACAGTATCCATCCTCATTCCTGGAAATAAATTTCTTTTGTGCAGTCAGGGCTTGAACTGCCATATGTTAGATGTGGTTCAAATTTCCTCTTCCATCCTTTTTGCTCTAAGGAAAAGCAACAGCTATTGGGTCCTATCATTCAGACCTGGCAAGTACAACCACAGAGATTCCTGTAGTCCTTCCAAAACCAACCCAACTAACAAATGTATGAGAAAAACAGGAAAGAAACATTATTCCTTAAATGGCAGGGGGTAAAAACTTTTAGCTCTCCCATTTAGGCAAAGAAATTCTCTGATTACCCTTATTCTTAAGCATATTGAAAGGAACTGGCACCAGTCTTGACCTCAGCATTTATGATCAATAATTGGGCTTCTGCCATCACCCCATCTCTCTACAACATCTACACTTGAACTCTGGTTCTCTTTCCCATTTATGCTTATGGGTTTTAAACTGTTTATTCAAATACCTTTGTAAGACATTTGCCAGTATTTACAGGAAGTAAATACTCAGCAGGTTTCAAAAGTGATATGAAAATACCATTTCAGAGGCCACTCAAGAATTTTAACATGACAAAGAATGTTGCCAAATGATGCTGCTTTCATTTAATTTCTCTAACCATGTAAACCAAAAAAGCTTTAAATCCAGCATTTAAACAAGCTCTGGAGTTCCTCATTCAATCTCACAATTCCTGTAAAAACTCATTTTAGGGTCCTCAGCATTTAAAAAAATTAATATGGGAAAGTATTTGCTGGTGTTCTTTATTTCTCCCTCCACAGCTTTTAAAGGAAATTCCAGAAAACCTTCAAGTCATCTTGGAGACATTATGGATACCAGAACAACTTTAGAATCCTGCAAATTGCCCTCCTTCTGCCCTTCAACGCTAGCAAAAAGCCATTTGGCTCCCTTCTACATGGCTGACTTGCCTTAATTAAAGTATGGAATGGAAACCTGAAAAGTTAAATCTTGCTAAAAGTCCCTGAGCCGAGGGAATGTAGCAATCAGAGCTACACGAGTTAGACAACAGCTCCAACATAATGTATGAGCACTGTACAAACAACACAAATACTTGTAAACTATCAAAAAAAGAAAAAGAAGCCTAAAGCCCCAAGCCCCAGAAAACTCTGACATGAACAAGCGAAGTTTTATTCAAGCTCATCTTAAAAGAAAAGTAAGAGAAGAGATATTTCCCAGAAGATGTAGAAAAACTACTCAGGTTTCTGGATGTCTCCCTCCTCCTGGTAGCTTGACACTTCTTTTTCATTTCTAACATCACATCAGTCATAAGTTAAAAACAGACAAGCAGCGTAATAGGTGGCAAAAAACATCTAGAAGGTGAGATAACGCCAAAGGAGTGGAGCTGCCGATGGCAAATAGCCGTTAAATCGGCAAAAGGAAGTGAAAATGGAAATAATCAACTCCAACCTGGCCCAGAGAGCTGACAGAAAGCAAGGGCACATCCAGCCTCTTTGACTGCCCAGTTCCACACTGACGCCACAACAAAGGAGGAGTAAAAGGCAACTGATGAATTGTTTCCCTTTTTTGTTTTAAACAAGAAACTTTGTAAATTCACCTGATTCCTCCCTCTTATACTGGCCATAGAAATTTGGAAACAATGTCTCTGCAAGGTCCCCTAAATACTTAGAGAAGAGGGAAATGAAAAAATCATTGTGGGTTTCTTGCTGGGGTCCCTAAAGAGGTTGCAATTGTCTTGGGTTTTACAGTCATTTGCCCAAGACAAATGTGCCCTAAAACATTTATAATATAAAGATTACTACACCCACCGTAAATGGGTGGTAGTTATCTGGAGTCTTGACAGCAGAGCAGAGGTGGAACAAGATTCTTGTCTCCATTAAACCATACTTCCTCACAAAATTGTTCTTAATTCCATTATTTCCCCTTTTTTCTTCTGTTCCCTTCATACTCTTAATTGTACTAATTAATAGTAGGAGATAAGTGTATTAATTTACAGTTTAATTAATTGTTTAAATGTATCTGCAAAGAAATTGTCCTACAAGGAAAATACTTATAATTATCCTACAGGAGTGGATTCATGCTACCTAACAGAATTTTTCTCTTCTGACCCAACCTCTTTCCCAAACTGCTGTTTTATTTCCTCTCAGTCCATGAGATATAGAGCAGAGGTTTATAACGGCTAATGACCATAATATATGGAGCCTGATTCTGTGCAGGGGGAGCAAAGTGAAATATCTCATACATAGGTCAGGGACATGTGAAAAGACATCCAAACTCTTCATCATTGTATCCATAATTCAGTTCAATCCCTACAGAGTGCCACTGAAGGCCTGTGGAAATCACAGCCATAAAATATTTATTGCAATACAGAGGCACCAAGAAGGTCAGAGGCATGCGTTTGGTTTAACAGACTTCATAATTATTACTGGGGGTTTTTTGGATAATTCGCCTCCAACTTTTTGTTTGTTGAAGAAAAATGTGTCATTGCATTTCCCATAACAGCTGTGTTCAAATTAATTGCAGCCCTCTCTCTTTCACCTCTTCTCTCACATCTCCTCACCTGCACACAAGTGCGCGCACACGCGCTCGCCCTCCCTCAAGCAGGCAGAAGGTTGGAATTATTTTGGGCAGAGAATAAGTTCCCCTTTTTGAGTTAAAGCACACACATGGGGCTTCCTTTTAATGATGACTGGTAAATGAGGTTCTACACAAAACCAGGAGCCACCCCATGTATTTTAATGAATTGCACAGGAAGAAGTCTACCTGTGCTTAAAGGGAGCAACATTCAGTGCTTATCAATTAGGTTACATATATTGGGCAGTATACCATGCCCATGCTGATATAAATTAGAAAAGCATCATTAATTCCACAATATTCATAGCTCTAATGGATAATAAAGTATAAATAATTAAGGTAGGGAAGTAACTTTGCTTTGTTTTAACTATTGAACCACTGGAATCACACTGATTTACATGAAGTAGTTCTCAACTAACTCTTTCCTGAAAAAGAGAAAAGTATCTTTATAAATGTTAAGAGCTTAGCACACTTCAGACTAGAGCCGATGAATTCTCATGCCAAAATTTGCATATTAAGAAGACACAAAAGCAAGGACTGTGACAAAGACATTTACTGTGATGATGTGAAGACACAAGCAAATGCATTTGATGGCATCCTTTTGACTCATTAGCAACTAATGTTGGAAACAGCCTCCATGAGACCTTAGGCACAGAACGTTTCACCTCCGTGACTCTGAACTTTGGCAAAGGTTAAACAAGAAAGAGATTTATAATCTCTGCCATGTAAATTTAGTGATAGATGCTTCTCTCACCCCACTAAGACAGAAAGAAAATTTTTAGACTGTTTCTACTAAGTGAAAGAAAATAAGACAACCTTCCACATGCAGTTTGTCAATTTTAAAGGATAAAATTTCCTTTTTTCTCTCTGTCATATGTGTCCGGCTGAATTATTCTTCAGAAATAGCATCTCAACAAATATTCCTCCCAATAGCATATTGTAAATTAAAATCATGTGAGAGTTGGCAGAACAAATTATCTTACTTTGTTAGTTTATCCATCTTACTGGCTCTATTTTGAAAACTGATTACTAGAGCAAATTATGATTCAATACACAGATGTGCAGTGTATGCAGCAATTAGTTTTTCCACTCCCACTAAAATATTTTTCTGTAATATAATGTTTGCACTGGTTTGTGGTCATTTTAAATAATCAAGGTAAGAATACCCTACCAGCTGAAGCAATCTAGAAAACATGATTTAGGACTCTATAGATTGTTTAGTTTGTTTCTACAGAGAAATAATTTTTTTTTTCTTTTTAAATCTACTTAAATAAGATTACTTCTTATTTGTAATTGTCCTTCAGCATGCTGAAAAAAAAAAGAAAGCAGCATCTAAAACAGCACTATAAGGCAAAATGTAAAATTTAGGAAACAGAAAGCAATGCAAACGCCATTGTGAAAATTCATTCATAAAAAATACTTGGCAATCCTGTCAGAAAAGAAAATATTTCACTTCTTAAATCCAGTGAAAGAAGAGTTAAGATGACGGAAAACAGCTCTGTGAAATTTGGTGAGCTTTTTACATTTTTAGTAAAGTCAAAAACATTCACTTACCAGAAATCAATAGAAATACAGATATACAGAATTATGTGTAATAAAGCTGCAGCATTGATTGCATTAATAACTACAGACATCTAAAGACTTCTGTATAAAAAGTGTTCCTTCTCTTTTTGTATAGAACACACTGATTTGTGTCATCCACCTTCCTTCATTTCACAGATGAAAGTTTAGTGTTTTTTCATACCTTTGTTTCGTTAACATCCTCCACTTCTGAGTTCCACCATTATAAAATGATGAGTGAAAATGCATTTATCACCTAGAACACAAAGCTTTGTTAATTTCATTTTTCTCTTAAACTTCATTAATTTCTACACACTAAGCTAAACTATACTTTTAAATTAATTAAGGATCTGATTATTTTGGCTACAGTATATCATTATCCTATTTCTATGTATGCAGAAATGAAGATACAGATCTGCATATATTCTTATTTATCTATAGTTGCATGCACATTCCAAAACAACCAGTAGAACCTCTTGTGCATGCCAATTCAAACCTGTTTAGATAATCACTAAAACCTGGGGGGTCAGATATTTTGTGCTATTTCTCCAGTGTATCCAGGATGGATTTGATGACTCCAACACTAGAGTGAAACTTCTGTTTGTCCTTGTCATTTCTTCCTTTTTACTTTCCATCTCAGCTGTGGAAAAGTTATTTATATATTTACACAGAGATGTACCACTGAACATAAAATTTAGGCATGGAAAATTTTACAGCTTTTAATTTTTTTTCTTTTAAAAAATATTTATTCATTTAAACCAAAACCAGCTGTTCTCTTTTCTGGGTCATCTTCAAGATGCACTATATTTGATTTATTTTTCTTGAAGGTCTGACTCCTAGTCTAATTTTTCCTTTATATTTTCAAAGTTCATGCCTGTGTGACTCCAATTTAAATCAATATCTAAACCCTATGGAATTAAGTGCTTTTGCAAATGTAACCTTTTGTGACAGAGTATCTGCGTGTGCTCTGAAGTAGATTCTGCAAAAATAAAATGATCTTTGCAAAATCTGCAGTCAGATCCTTCTCACCTCCCTTTAGTCACTTAACTGGCACCATGGGCTTCTATGCATGGTCTAGATCATCTTAAGTCACAGATGTCACAGAGAGCAAGGCAGTAAGAGAGGCACTGCAGCTCCAGCTAGCAGAGAACAGCCATGTTCTTATCCAAGAACTCATGGAATCCTCATGGCTTGGGTGCAGGAGGCATCCCACTAGATGAAACAGCTGCCCACAGTGCAGGGGCTCCTTCCTGCTAATGCACACAGACCAGAGATGTTCCTGTCACCTGCTTTTAGAGACACATACATGGCTTTCCTATTGGCTGATTGATGTCTGTCACTCCACATTTCCAAAAACAAAAAGCAGTTGAAACTGTCCTGTGTAGAGCATTTCAATTCTGTGTTCTCTTGGGTAGAAGCAGGGGAAATGAGATCTTAAATTGGAAGATGTAATTGATACCAAGGGCCTTACTCCCCATGAATCTCTACCCTAGCCACAATGATCCTTACTGAAATGATTCTTAACTAGAGATAGAGGAAGGAGCTAATATCGAGTATTGGCAAATTATTTCCTTAGAGAGTCAGTTGTTACCTTTCAAAAAAAGTCACTGCTAAAAAGAAGTCTGTGAAAGTGAGGTCAGCACCCTTTCTGATCCGCCTGCTGGAGGGAGACATTTGGGAGCAGCCCATGTTTCGTTCCAGCACGCTGAATGCCAGATACTACAGCAGGCTTTCCAGAAGGACAAGGCACTTCCATCCAAAAAGCGCAAGAGACGGCCGCGCTCTGCCCACACAGAGCCTGTGGCAGCACCTCGGCAGCTCTTTCCCCGCCAGTGGCCTCATCCCTGCCCCCACAGTCTGATGGAAAAGGAGAATGTGCACCTGGTGCTCAAGCCTAGAAGTCTGTCGCCTTGTCTGACCTCCAGATGGGTGACACTCCTCCTTCTCTAGCCTGGAAGACAAGGAAAACATTTATAAGGCCTGCCTGTGACTTTAGGGACACCTCTTGCCAAAGCACAGCAGCAATGGCCTGAGCGTGGTCACCTCCTGTAGCAGCCCTAAACAGGGAAAAAGTGGGAACCTGACCCATTGCTTCCCTAAAAGAGTGAACTTTTTCTCCTGACAGCCAGCTCCTGCATTCAGCTGGCAAGAAGGCAAGGCAAGCTTTCATTATCACTTCTTCCAGCAAAGCAACGAGAAGGAACAAGCTATTTCCTTCCTGCAGGAGGTTCATTGCCATCCCTTAGTGGGGAGTAACAGGAGAGAAGGAGGAGGGGAGAATAGGTAAATATCCCTTTCAACTCAGCATATCCTGTGATCTGATTTTCTTTCCTCTCTCATAAAGAAAAGTGCCGATCATCACTGACAAATAGCAGTTACAGGGAATGAAACAATAACCAAACAAAACATTGTCTTTTTTTCTGAATTACATTTAAGATTTCACTACTGCTTGAGCTTCCAAAAGAGCAGCCATGTTCCTCTGAGGTGCAGAGAAGATTCAAGCCTGCTTCAGACCAATAATTGCACCTACCTTTAACCCAACAAGGCAACAGTTGTTTTCAGACGTACAAATGAGTTTAATAAGGGTCCCAGCAAGACTCTGAAATTATGGTTGACTTGTCACACCTCCAGCCCCCCAGGCTACATTTAGTTATTGATCTGTTTATTGCTTCTGCTGAGCGAACCACCTCTGTCAATCCACCTCTGTCAGAAGCCAGCCTGCAGCATGCAGCGGACACTGTTATTAGTATTTAAGTGATAAATGAGACATGCATTTCATTCAGCATGTTTGTGAAGCAGAAAATATTTATTTTTTCAAAAGAACAAATACATAGGAAAGTCAGCAAGTTGCTTCCTTTTTCGTTTCTTGCTGCAAGCAGTAATCATATTTACTGAGCTCCAGGTGGAATTGCCCACATGAAACAAAATGCTGCTATTAAACTTTGGTGTTTTGGTTGAGCATCTTTGGAATAAATATTAAGGAAAAGGAAAGAGAAAAGAGAAAAGAGAAAAGAGAAAAGAGAAAAGAGAAAAGAGAAGAAAAGAGAAAAGAAAAGAGAAGAAAAGAGAAGAAAAGAGAAGAAAAGAGAAGAAAAGAAAAGAAAAGAGAAGAAAAGAGAAGAAAAGAGAAGAAAAGAGAAGAAAAGAGAAGAAAAGAGAAGAAAAGAGAAGAAAAGAGAAGAAAAGAAAAGAAAAGAAAAGAAAAGAAAAGAAAAGAAAAGAAAAGAAAAGAAAAGAAAAAAGAAAAAAGAAAAAAAAGAAAAGAAAGGAAGGAAGGGGGGGGGGAGGGAGGGACTCATTCCAAGACTCACTAAAGTCTGTGAGTGTCTTACTAAGGACTTCAGTGAATGGTTTTTATACAAGCTTAGAAAAATACAAACATTCAACCCCGTCCTGGAGTTCACGTGTTGCTTGGCAGTTCCTTCCTCACACATAGGAGCATTGCAGATTATATTTGTCTCTCTTGTGCACAGAGGGAGAGGCTTGGTCCTGCCTGGGGGTGCCAGATGATCCTACCCCTCCCAGGGAAAGACATTTCAGGCCTCAGAAGAGCTGGCATGCTGTCTTCATGGCTCATCCTGTAATTCTTCTCAAAGCCCTTATGGTGAACACCTCAATCCTCCAGGCTCTAAAGCAGTGAGTCCCTGGCTGGCACACATGGGCACACACAGGGTTTACACCTCAGTGAGACATCCTTGTGCCCAAAGCTGAATGCACTATGAGCCTTGCTGAAGTCACCTCATCATGAGGGAGGCACAGGGAGTATATTCATTATTGTTTCTCCAGTGGCCCAGCAGATCCTGCACATTCAGCACAGGTTAGTGACCTTACTAGGGGTTTTAGAAAGTGTTCGGTTATTTCATCTGTCTTGAAGCAGATGGAAGAGGAGACAAAACCTGCTGGCATCTGAGGAAAGTTCTGTCTCATGAGTACAGCCACAGCACATTTACATTCAACTTTTTTGCTCCAAATCATCCTGAAAAATGTGGAGAGGATCCAGAGCAACAGCAAAACCCCTCAGTAGCTTTTCCACTTTCCAAAGGGGATCAAGATGAATGAAGAGCATGTATTTCTTCCTGATTGTAACATTCTTTCTTGTCCACTTAAGACTCTCTGCCCACCAAAAAAGGAGTAATTTCGCAACTTAATAATGCAAAAAGCCTGTGTCCATTTGCATCCACTGGCCTCCTAAAACACCACCTGTAGCCTGCGCTTTTTCCTTTCTTGAGGACACACTGAGGCAAGAGGACATTAAAGCCCTCATGTCAACCAGGACCACATCCTGCAACAAGAGCCTGTGATTCTGCCCAGAGCCAGGCTTGACATGCTGGAGAGAAGGGGCTCAGAGCTGGGCTCTGGATCAGAAGAATTTATCCAGAGGAGGAAGAGAAGTTGGGATCTGACCATTCTGCCACAGTGCTTTCAAAAGCCACCTTCACACATTAAGGAACACTTTATTGCTGGGTATTAGCCAGGATAACCAAAGTTAAATATGCTTGATCAGGGATTTAGAAATTCTGCTAGTTGCAACAGCCAGACAATTTATTCCATACCTGCTCATTCACTCCTAAATCATGACTGACTGGTGCTCCCCTCACATTTTATGCTGAAATCTTATAACAGGCTCAGTTTCCCTATCCCCTGGGTACTCTTCCTGTTCCTGAAAAAACATGATAAACAGACTCTTACCTAACCTTGAGTTGACAGGGTCTTTAAAGCTTGCAATATATCATTCTTCCTGGTACTGAAAATGTGGAGAGTACTCACCTGCTTAAGCAGACAATCTAAAAACAAACTCAATCTGCAAGTGTGTCTTATACTACTTAAATTTGATTTACTACAATTATTGACAAGGCTGTTACACCATACATGCTATCTTACCACACAAATCCAGAAACTATGAAGATTCAATGTTAAACATTATTAACATTCAATATGCCCTGGATATATCCTACTTAATAGAAAATCAGATTTTTCATGGCACTGTTAAAATCTTTTTTCCCTTCGAGGAGTTCTAGCCTAGTTTTTGGGGTTTTTTTTAATACAAGATAGAAATCCCAAAGTCTTCTATTTCAAATCGTAAGAGAATAGAACAAGAAAGGCTACACTGCATCTGCCCTCCAGCACCTCCATTACCTCCAGCAAACCTTTACAGGGAGGAACAAGCAAATGGGGAAATGCCTGAAGACAATTCCAGGAGGAATTCCAGAAAGAGCCTCTCGGATGGAGGTGGAAGGAAGTGGCTATTTGCTGGGAGAAACTGCCATGAGAAAAACAACTATGAGAGTGGGGAAGTCTATTAGATTTGAGAAAGAAAATGAACACACCAATTTGGGAATGATTACCTTCAGGGAAGGACTGGAGCAAGTGAGAGCAAAGGCTGGATCCAGTCCTTGCACTTTCAAGACTCATTTCTCATATTCTCTGAATAGGTTTGTCCACAGATCTGCTAAAATATTTTTCTGTCCTAAAATGTCCCAGACCCACTGAAGCAAAGCAGCACTATGCACTGCAGTAACAAGGATATCTCTCTCTCACACACAAAATTCACTGCTAGGGATTTCACACAGCACACTCTAAAATTATATTTGTCATCTGTGATCTATTAAGCCTCCTATCTACAGCAAGTTAATGAGATTTTTTGAAAATTACGCCAGTTACCAGCTACAACCAGAACTATAGTCAGAAAGGATTACACCCTGTGTTGCATTCACATATATAGCACACGCTGTTTGGATTCGAAAGCACAACAGGAACAATTTGCTGAGACATCGTGGTACCATGCCCAGATTATATCATTTTCTAAGACACAATCAGGGAAGGAATTATCCCTTTCCCATGGATCTAAAGGAAAATAAATTAAGAAAAAATAGGATTGGTCTCAGAAAGCTGCAGTATCCAGGACAAGAAAATCTCCTGCTTTGTGAAAGGAATGGCATAGGTGTCAGTTAGTGGCCATAAAAAGATCCAAAATAGACCTGAAAACTGGAGGATTTGCACCAGGGAAAGTAAAGAAGGAGGAAATAGAGCAGGCAAGCCACAGACTCTGTACCAGCATCTGAAAGCAAGATGTGCATCTAATGAGCCTGGAGAAAATGGCCTTTTGTCTGCCAAGTGCATGGCCAGAGCAGCAAGAAACCTCTGAAGCAAACTCCCATTAATTTTCCTGTGCTCCAAGGAAGCCTTGTATCTCCACAGCTGTGTGTTAATGTGTGATGTACAGGGACAACATAGTAAGTCCAAGACAAAATACCAGCTAAAGCCAGAGGTGGAGGGGCTGGAGGCCAAAATTGCTGCTGAGGGAGGCATATACCATGAGCAGGTTTGCCTTTGTAGTGGGCATGGAGCTCTGCAGGCAGGGGATGCTAACACAGACCATGCCCAGCCCTCTCTTATGTCACTTCCCCCACCAGACAGAGGGACAGCACTCAGAGACAGGAGTCACCAAGCCCAGGTACTGAGCAATACTTAACCCTATTTTCAGGGCAGAAAAGCCAACCCATGAAATTATTCATTTTTTCTTCAATTCCTTTGAATTGTTTCATTCTGATAATCTGAGGAGCTGGCAGGGCAGGAACCCGGCCACCAGGTTAAAGTAGGTATTTGAGTCAAATTGCTGGCAGAAGAAGTGACCTTCCACTTAGCAGAAAATAACTACTTCTGAGGTTGGTTTGGGTGTACTTATCAAAGATGTAAGTTGCATCTGTTCTGTGTGGCAAGCTCAGTTATCAATATTTCAGATCCATCTCTGTGGGGTATCAAGTAACACCTTGATCCTAAAGTAATAAAAAAATCTACTGTTCAATTTTATTCTTCCATTATGAATCATATTAACCTTTAATTATGCATCCACTCAGTCACCAGGTCCAGCACCTTCCCATTTCCATTTGCAAAAAAATAATTCAAAATTATTCTGGGTATGGAGACCCTCCACTAGACCACTGCTAGGCTTTACCTGGAAACTTCCACACCTTTGCTCAAATTCAACCTTTCTGCTTCAATTCTTCTTGATTTAGACTGACAAAATTGCTTTTTATCCTTCTGTGCGGTGTGAGCCTCTGAAATGTTTTATGTCCCCGTAAGGATGAAACAGAAGTTGTTCTTCTCTGGTTTACATTTGGAGGAAAGGCAGAAAGAAATCTTTACCTCTCCAGCATATGGCATACAAAAAGCATGGGAAGATTTGCAGCCTGCTCCGTGCTGCTTCATGTTTCCTGTACCTCCACTTCTTTGGAAGGATGGATAGGGAAGCAGCGAGCTCTGAAACAGCAGATGAATACAGTCTGGAACAGACTGAGGCTTCTCTTGTCTGCTTGGTCTATTGCCTCTGGAGGAACCAGACAATCACGGGCCCGCCTGGCGTCTGCTGATGTCTCCCAGGAGATGAATATTGTTGAGGAAAGAGCACAGATCTTCCACAAATTTATGACTCAGTTCATCCACTTCTACTATTCATCTAGATATTGTAATAACTCGACTTATGTGTTACCATGTTCCTAGAAATATCACTTTCTCTCTTTGTCCTATCTGCAGTGCTATTTCAATAGTATTTTTCTTGGTATTTAGGCAATCTCAGCTAACACAGCTATTCCCTAATGTTATTAAAAATGCCATCAAACCATGCAGCAGTTATGTACAATAAGATATAACTTCCAGTCTTGCAATGCAGCATCACCCTATAACACCCATGGATCACAGGAATCCTAGAGCAGCCCAGGTCATTTACTCTCATAATGGTGGGAAAAAAGAGCCTCTACCCAGAACTTACTATGAAGTTAAGCTACATCAAGAAATTCTATGTATTTCAGTAGGTATTTTCTTATGTCTTACACTTGGAAGAGTCAGACCAAGCTCTCGCTGCTTCTGGCAGGAAGGTGCAGTTGACAGGAAGGCTCCGCATCAGAATTCCTTCACCTCATAAAAATACTCCACTGGAAACCTACAGGGTTTCCAAAGGAATAGGAAAGGAAGATCACAATAAACTACTTGTGAAAAGGGCAGACAAGGGCCTACAGAAAATACTGGTGGATGCTCACTAAGAGCTGAACAGGCAACTTCATTGGCATCATCAGGTCCCTGTGTTCCTCTGGTATGAAAGATGGGAGCTTTTTACTTTCAGGATATTATTAATATTTACATAGAATTTAATCTAAGAACATCCACACAAACTAGAATCCCAACTTTTAAACAATTTTTTCTTCAAGACATTTTCCATGGGATCACTCTAGAAATTGCCACCTGCAATGTATTTACCCCATTTCAAGATCTTATTTCTGTCCGGGATCTGAGTTCAGCCTAAGCTCTCCACTCAACACATACCAAAAGAAAAATTGGGCTAATTTGACCATAAACATGTACCAGCTGAAATGGTTCTATATTAAATTATGTAATAGTCCTCATGCACAACATCAGTTTTGTTGTAACCTCTGTCCCCAGGGGGTATAGTGTCTCAGAATGTTTAGAAGAAGAAAAGCTTTTCAGAAACAGCAATATTCAAAGGTGCGCAAATGTATTTTCTATTTTAGTTATCTGAGGTTTTATGTATTATTCCTGTTCCCCAAAACAAACAGAAAATATAAGCTACAGTTAAATAATTCATGAAATTGTAAAATAATAATAAAAACTTAGTTTTATAAAAGTATAAAATTTTAGGAGAGTAGAATCAGGGCCAGTGTGTAAACTTATATTAATAGCATATTACATTTATTACCATTATGATCATCAAACCCAGGAGAAGAAACTGCCAGTGGAAAAACAGGCTTGTGTTGAAAAATCAACATAGTACAGCCCACAAATGCATTTATAGGAGTACTGAAAAGAATATTGGTAGATTTCATCTTGATTTTAATTTGCACTAAAATTCATGTGAGAAGCCATTATAGCCATAAAGGGTAGCAAAGCAGGCTAATAATACTATTTAAAAATAAAAACTAAAAGTATTTTTAATAGCTGAGCTCTGGTTTGGCATTAAAATACATTGGTGTGATGTATCAACAAAGAGCCTAACACTGCAGAAAATGGAGACAGTAAATTCTATTATTCTCCTCCCTGACTTTTTCTATGCTGCTTACTTAAAATACATAAAAAAATCACTAAATACCTAAGGAAGCAGTTCAGATTTGATGTTTGAAAATTCCCTTATTTCTCTTGGCACTTAGTTTAGTGAGAAAGAAACTCACTAGACAATTTAGAAAACTGTTTTGCAATGGTTACAGCACTGGAACCTGACTGAAGTCTCATTTTGATCCATGATAAAATCAACACCATCTTCTGTAGGAAGTAGAGCTGACCAAAACTATTTCACAGACAGAAAGTTCATCAAAACCCACACGTTTGGAGAAAATGAAAGTGTGACTTGGGAGATATTGACCTGGCCATGTATCTGCTTGCAATTCATGATATAGTTTGAAAAAAAGAGAAAGGGATTTTAGAAAAGTTTAAATGGGTTTTCATCTTTACAAAGACACAATGTTTTATAGTCATATGTAAAAGGAACATTTCAACATATTATTCCAAAACAGTCCCAGTTTTGGGACTATCCTACAGTTTTAAAATATATAAAACTGGACTTAAAGAGGAAACCAATATTTATCTTGTTTGAATATATGCAAATATCAGTCTATAACAAAATATTATTTTCTAGTCTACCCAAATTATTTTAAATTATTTAGGTTTAAAACTGAACTATAATGTCCATGTTCTTTGTGCTGTCAGATATTTTGGGGGGAAATTTTTAAGAATACTTTTTGTATTTATGCTTTTAAAAAAGCTTCCTAAGTGATGAAACAACTTTATTTCCTTTGAGATTATGCATTATATAAATGCCATGGAATGGACAAAATAGCACTGAAAATAGGTATCATTGATGAATAGTACCTGAACATTAAAACCAGAAAAAAATTTAATCAATGCAAATGTCAAATTACCTCTTTGAAAGTGTAATATTTCAGACAGAATTCTTGCTTTTATTTTGATCTTGATCAGTTAACAGCATAGCCTAGCCTTACCTAACCACCCAGAGAGGCATAGCTGATTTTTTAGCTCTTAGCTTTTGCTCTCTAAGAGGTCAGAACACAAACTCTGATACACACCCCATTTGCCCAAAAGCAAATAATTGCAAAAGGACCTAAGTTCCTTTCTTCCAAATTTTCTGCCAATTGACTTGTACAATTACATGCTCTTTGTTTGTAAATATCTGTGACTCGTCTTACTTTTTTTTAAATTTTTTAGTATCTACATAACAAAAACACCCATTTCACCCAAGGCTTTAGAGCTTTTACACACAAAGCCTCTAAGTCAGTGCATCTTTGTCAGCACACAAACATTCCCCAGGGTGCATGAGTCAGTGACTCACACCGTCACGATTCCTCGACAAATATCGCTTCCCATAGTGCCTTTCCCTATTCTGGAAATGTTAAAAGGAGCAGAGTCGTGCCCTACTCCAAAACCCAAAAAGTATAGAAAAAATGTTTCAAAGCATAAAAATACATTTTGAAATTCATTACTTCAAACTCCATGAGAATTTTTATGCGCCATATTTTTCTTCTACCACTGGGAATCCAGGCTCATCACGTCACCTGACAATAAAGACACAGAAAGAGAAAATAACAACATAAATTTTGATTGAAAAACCATCATTTTATGCTACGCCTGACCATCAGGAATTCATCAAAGAACCAAGAAGAATATTAGGTCTGTGCTCCAGCCACGATACACCTCTAATTATTCTAACCCTTTTAAAAAGCAACAGGTTTTGTTGTAACAAAAATATGACAAAGAAATAGCTTGAGAGGGAAGGAGAAAACTTCTAAGCTGTCCTCAAGAGTCTCAGCTTTCAGCTGAGAAGAAAAACTTGTTTAGACTTGGGGAAACCTCCTCTAAGAAAACCAAACTGTTATCTGTGATGCTTTGAAGTCCCCAAAGACGTTGAAATGTTGATCTTCACAATGCACTGCCCCACGCATCTTTGGAAGAACTAACTGCTTATTCAAGGCATGAAATAATGGAAAAGATGCATTATATCAAAGCATTAGGCTTTGGAAAGCCTAAGCATTAGGCTCAGGAAAGGTTAGAAGAAAATGACAGAGGGTTAGGCAAGCAGGGACAGGTGTTATCAACATGAAGCAAGATTGGAAAGGAACTCACAAAATAAGCAACTCTTTTTAGTTAAGAAGTTTGGGAAACATTATCTATGTTGTGTACTCCAGCATACATGAGGAAGATGCTGTGTGTTGTCTGATGATGCCAAGGACACTGAAGAAAATGCAAGTTCCTTGTGAAGGTTCTCTCCAAACTTATGACCAACCCATACAGAAAAAATGACTACATTTTTTACCACATTTTAGAAAAAGATGTACACTAGAGACAGTTTAGTGACTAGCAGTGAAGAGAGGCTTGTTGCAAACTCTGGATAAAGAGCGAGAAGCTCTGCTTTCCCAAGTTGGGGTAACCCCTTTCAGAGAGTTTTGGCCTCTGCCTCAAAGGCAGAGGCAAAAACTTTAACCAACAGCTGGAGTTTTATGCAGTTTATGACGTGGACTACCATAGTTTCAAAGTGGGAGGTCCCCGTTGAGGTTTTGAACAGGAAAAGGGAGAACTTTCTGAATTCCAGTCACCGCAGTGCTTCAGACAACTCGAGGAAAGGGTTGCCAGCCAGTCCATAGTTTATCATTACTGGCTTTACTGTGAAATATTTCCTATATCTGATATTGTAACTGGTAACTTTTCTTCTGATGAAAACATTTCTTTTCTAGCATTTTTACTTTTACAACACTTTATGCTCGCAAAAAAATTTGTGATGGGGGTTTTGCTCATCTCATAACACTGATGGAAGCACTTTCCCTCTGTGACCCTCAGAGACTTTGAGTCCCTACACTCAGTTCTGATTCCTACCTTGCTTTTTCCTTTAATCCTACCTGGAGTCACTTAAAATGGTGCACTGTTTACAACAACGTGCTGAAGCTTTTCAAGTCCATCTGATGAAATATTATTAATAATTCATACTAATATAATAAATCATTTATGTTTCTGCATAAGAATTTATCACACTGTCTTGCCTGAAACTCTTCTCTTTCGAGGTCCTATTTGTCATACACAAATACCACTGGCAGAACTCAATCTGAAAACATGTTTCTGCCAGTCAGACCTTAGGAGGTAGGAGTGCTCCCTGATGACAGGATTGCTTTTGTAGGGTAAATTTTGCATGACTGCAAAACTTCTTGAGTAATATTTTTTGAAGTTAAAAACCCCAACAACGACTGAAATCTCAGTAACAGAAATGCATGGGAATAAAGTGGTCTTCTAGCTATGGATGGAGGGGCACGTGCAGGGGATGGTAACAGAGAATCAGTAGCAGTTAGAAAATTATACCCTTTTGAGAACAATGCAATTAGTTATAAAGAAGATTTCATTACTTCCTATAAGTACTCAGGATGGACCCCATCCTTTTCAATGTGTTAAATGGAGAAGTGGTTTGTCACTGAAGAACTTTTTAACCATTATTAGAATCAAAAATTCTAGACCACCTCTTCAAGAACATTATACTCATTGTCTAAAACCCCTTTTTGTCAGACACAAAGACAGAAGACCCAAGCAACTCCAGGCATTACCTGCTTTTCACATGGGGTTGTGGCTCTCTGCATCTGACAGCAAGACAATCAAGGATTTTATTTAGGTTTTTGTATTAAACATAGTCCATAGAAAATGGGGTTCATGGTCAAGCAAGGTTTTTTTTCTTTCCACCTTCTTAATATTTTTACTCAGTCCCCGGTTCTGCCATAATGGTGACTGCTAAACCTTGTCCCATGTACTCTTGTGAGCTCAGTATAGATTCCCATTAAGTCAACAGCAGCTTCTTCACTGGCAGCAGCATTTGAGCCAATTACTGCACTGTGAAAGGGGACAGAAAACTCCCGTGGCAGTTCAACTAGAACAGAAATACCCAAATGCTCCCACCAGTCCTCCTCAGCTGAATGGGATTCATCAAATAAGACCCCAGTTCAAGTCACTGTTTTCTTTAAGCTGATAGCCAGAACTCAGTTGTTATTGCTACTACTCTGCAAAGACCTTGGTTGCTTTAAGAGAACACTTGCTACTTCACCTCCACTTTTGTAAACTCATATTCTTCAATCTCCGTTTGTCCCTGAGGCCTCTCTTTCCCATTGTGGGAAAAATCAATCGCAGTCTGTGTTTTACCAGAACACAGAGGAAATTTCCCCCCGACTCATAGTAAATTGGGTATTCCTGCCTTCCTTACAGAACTGATTGCAAAACATATGGCAAAAGTCCACCGGAATCTCCAGGCTCAGTATTTTAAGGTTGAAGGTCTTTCTTGGGTACAGTCTGAACTAACATCTGAAGAAATATTTCTTCACTTTTTTCTCATAAGTAACCTTGTCTGACACTTTGGTTCCACGTCTTCCCTTTGAGAGCCTCCTTTCATTTAGCAGCATGCTCACAGGAACTTAACCAACTCCACAAAAAGAGCTGAGCCCCGGAAGACAGCTCTGGCAGGTAAAAGGAATGAAGGACTGAAAATTTCAGCAAATCTCCAGGAGGTGCAATAACAATGCTCAGCACATTGTCATCTTTCCTGTCATTCCTAGGTCAGTAACAGAAATCAATTTCTATATGAAACCAGCAGAACCTGGAGCTAGAATATTGCTGCAGGTGTTGGATGTCCTTTTATTTGAAAGCCTTCTCATGCCAATTTTTAAAAATCACTGGAGTTCTCAGCTCTGCACATCAGGTATGACTTCTTTTTGTGCACAATATGAGAATTCAATTACTGTGGGACCTATTCAAAGAAAAGAACTTGAAAGCTTCAGCATAAATTCAAGTGGTGTTCAAGATTGATAATACACTTCAGTCGCTAACATCTGCATATCTAAAATACTGCACTATCCAGCAGAGCAGTCAAGCCCTCTCCACAAACTCAGCAGGACAGCTCTCCAGTCTGCTGGCTAAAAGGTCAGATGTTAAACTGGTTTCACAATACTACAGGAAAGCTTAGAATCTAACAGAAGAAAATAAGCCCTTTGCAGACTATGACAAGGGTTTGAGTAGTACATGGTTTGAAAAGTAGTGACAACAGCTTAAGGGTAATAAAATACAGTAAACACTTTTGTTGTCTATTACACTATTGACAAGTAAAATTATACCAAGTCCATTATTTCAGTTTATGGAATAAGCAAAAATATGTTTGTATTTTGGCTAGTCCCTTAGCTTGAAAACATAAATGGAAAGTGCTGATTGTGATGGATTTTTTATCGCATATTTATTTCAATGAACTGAGAAATATAAGAAAACTACCACTTCTGGCTGATGCAAAATCTTGTTTCCCCCTACCTCTAATGTAAAAATGAGAAAGCTGAAGCACTTAAATGCCTTAAGAACATATATTGAAATCCCAGAAGTACTTTGGCCATTCTGCACTGCTGCAGAGGTGAGCATTGAATTGCCTTTTGACTTTAAGCCAATTAACCCAACCATACATGAAGAATGAAGTCCTAGCAAGATAATATGATCTATTTTAAAGAGCTATAAAAACAGAACACCGACCCTGAAACAGATTTAGCTACATCCTTGTGCATATATCACAACAGCAGCTGAAATTCACTTTGTTCCATCCTGTGAACATGTAAAACAAAACTAAGGGTGATTTAGCCCCATCCCAAGAGTAGTAAACCAACCTCCAAACAAATCATAACTCAGTCTGTACTTTCCAAACCTCACTTTTCAATGGACTGTCTCTGCTTATGTGTCCATAGATGCCACAGTGTGTTTTATTCCAGGTTCTCATCTTAAATATCACTTCCAAGACAGCAGATTAATACCATCTAGCCTTTTCTTTCTAGTAGTATTTCTAGAACTTTTCAGCTTGGAATTGTTGAAACACTACCCTTTATTTAATAAGTTAAATGACAGTTATCAAATCAAGTCACAACTTCTGATCAACTGGAAATGGGAATGCTTTTCCCTCCTGGTACTTTTACTTCTCTCCCTCTCCAGAGTATTTTGACCCAACTGGAACAATTTATATTGATTTGTTTCGTAATTTATTTGAGGTCAATGAAATTTTTTTTTTTTTCAAATGCCCATAATTAAACAAAATTACTTCCTTTTTAACATGAAATTTTTCATTTTACTGGGATTTTTTAATCTTTGTGCTTGTTTTCCCTCTTTTCTTTTTGATAGCTTGTATGTGACACAAAAATGGCCACTAAACTCAGCTTAATTTGCAGATAGCTTCATATAAGCTAAAAGTTATAAATATTTTATCAGAAAAAAAGCTTTATGAAGCTCTTTCAATAGCCTTTTAATTACAACAGAGCAAAGCACAGGAGAGGTGAGAAAATTGAACATGATTATTTTATAAACAGAACAACCATGCTCAAGTTCTAACAAAGAGTTTTCACTCGTTTTTCAATTCATTTGGGTCCTCTTGTCTTTGAAAGGGGTGCCACCCCAAACTCAGTAAAGGTTTCTTGCCAGAAAAATGACGTTTATGCCAGGACACACAATTTGCATAGCAACAGCAGTTTATGCATATTATTTACCAATCCTTTGGCAGCCCAACTGGGCTGTCTGCAGTTTAAAGCAATTTTCAGAATTCATATATTTTAAAAGTATAGCTGCTGAGCAGACACACTTTTTGGACAGTGGCAGTAGACCATATATTGCTAATCCACACAATATGAGATTTGGGGTGGTGTGATGATCTTGCTGATCTGCTGTAGGGATGCTGGATGAAATACTTGTTGGAAGTATCTTTACTCTCTCCTGTTTGACAAATGCCACTGGCCTTTCAGCAGGGCACTGAAGTGGAAGAGGATGTTTGGGCAGCATGGCATGCTATGGTCAAGGGAAATGTGCCATTAAGCAACTGTATAATTATAAATTGCCTCTGAGAGGGACACACTTGCACAGCAGATGATGTTCTTCCCAGAAAACATGGCACAGCAAGAATAAAAGGCTGTTCCTTACAAAATTCATATTGGATAGGCTTATCAAATTCAGGTGTTTTCTCTTCATGAGAATATTTCTATCCAATAATTAAATTTGAATTGAATAAAATATTTATACCTTGGCAGCTATCAATTAACACCATAAGGGCTCACATTAAAGAACATACATAGTTTTAAGACAGGATTTATTGTAACAAAAGAAGACAGATGAATTGTTGATATTACACAGAATTATTGACATGGCATTGTGATGCTTTTATTTAACTCAATAACAGATGGCTCCATATACTCACTTGGAGCAATATATGCTATGTGAATTCCCAGCGTGCCTGCTTATTTCTCAGCTGTGACTGACTGGGGTGCCTTTCCCAAAGGTGCCAAACTAATTTGGAAATTAAGGAGTTCAAACAACAGTCAGTTAAATGAGCTCTCAGACCCACCTGCGGGGCTATTCAAGCCCAGTTTATAGAAGGGTACTGGCATCCCTGGGCCCAGCTGGCTATTTAGGAGAGAGGTTTGGTCTGCAAATTAGGCCCTGGATATAGTTCAATACCTTGCAATTCGCAAATGATAGATGAGCTTGGTTTTCCAGCTGAAGAGCTGATCAAGTGACATTCACAAAAATAAACAAGCATTTGCTACTTAGAGAGCATGTCCTGGAAGATATTTCAAAGTGTTGCCAAAGAGACAAGGAGACTGATAAAGAGGACGATTTGCTTGCCATTATTCATCATAAATGCCAGAAAAGATAAAAGTTTAAAAATAAATAAAAAAGCTGATGATCTGATGACTTAGTTGTGGGTGATAATAACAGGAAGTGTGATCACTTGCAAAAGCAGCCCATCTTGGTAGTTTGAGATATTTCAAGCAGAAAACAGAAAAATATGTGCTTCATATGTACAAGTATGGCCTGGAAATATACTTGATCTTTCCCAGTTCATGGCTTTAGAATATTAGTACTGGATGCAGGGGTGTTTGCAGTCATGCACACACACAGAGCAGCCCTAGAGGAAAGTATTCCCTGGCCGTGGCACAACAGCAAAAAGTTTTTGAGGAGTTGAAATTTCAGCTCCTTCCTTTTAGAGGATATTAGGAAGCTCCTTGGGCCCTGTGGCACTGCTGCAGGCAGAGGGTGAGCAGGTAGACAAGGACAGGGAACCTTGAACTTTTCCTCTGTGCCCAGTGACTGAGTGGGAAGGACCAGCTTTGTTTATGACAAAGAATGTTAGCAGAGATCAAGAGTAAACTGACAGTGGCATGGCTTAACTTAAAACTTAGTTAATCTATGCATTGATGCCAATCATAAGGACACACAGAATCAAAGGATCAGTTGTGTTGGAAAAGACCTTTGAGATTGTCAAGTCCAACCTATGACCCAACACCACCATGTTAACCAGCCCATGGCACTGAGTGCCACATCCAGGCTTTCCTTAAACACCTCCAGGGACGGTGAATCCACCAGCTCCCTGGGCAGCCCAGTCCAATGCCCATCACTCTTTCTGTGAACAGTTTCTTCCTAATGTCCAGCCTAAACCTCCCCTGATGCATCTTAAGATGTGTCCTCTTGCCCTGTCACTGGTTGCCTGGGAGAAGAGGCTGAACCCTCACATGGCTCAGTTTCCCAACCCAACAACTACTCCAGAATTCCACATCAGGGTCTTCTCTTTCTGCATGGAGGTTTCTTTTAGTGACATACAGATTTAACCTGCTGCTGTGCCATCCAGTGTGACACAATTCTCGGAAGATCAGAGTCATCTCTTGTCTCTCACAGCTCAGCAAACAGCTGACTTGCGCATCAGTTCTTGCAAGCAATATTCTGTGGAGCACATAAGTGCATTTGCATTCATACACTGTGCATATATAATTACACATGGGTCATACTCCTGATCATATTACTCTTCAAAGATTGTTTTGTTTCTGTAAATTTATCTGCCACAGACAAGATAAAATTTGGAGTTCTCACTTTTTAATTTTGTTACTGTAAACAGTGTCAGCATCACATTTCCATAATCACTGCTGTTATGAAACATAGGAACACTACCTCAAGAATACTGTGTGTTTCTTTACAGTGTTTTAATCACAAATTGGTGCCTCAAACTACCTAACGGAGGGATTCCAGTATGAGTAATAACTATAAAGGCATGACATACCAGAGTAGCTCCTCTCCAGTTAAGATATCACTTAATATGGGATCAAATACTCAAATAAAGGAAACATGTGTTCCTCTTAAATGTAATTTAATCTTATGTCATTGTTCAGGGGAAGCACAAGATATAAACTTAGTGATCTTCATCTGGGAGGATGGCTGAGGGGATACCCTCAAATGTTGAAAATAGGATGCAAGCTCAGGGTGAAATACCACCAAATATACTTCTGTAAAGAAAGCAGTTCCTGACGGTTTTCTGATGAGGTTGTTGAGAGCTAATACAAGAGAGCTGATTGTGAATGATTCAAAGGAGCCGAAAGTTGTAAAGAATATTGCACAGATGATGAACCCTCCAAACCACAGAAAGCTATGGCTGCAAATCCATGGAAAAACATGCCTCTTCAACCCACAAGTGAGAATTCCCAGTGCAGTAGCTGATCTCTAGTGAAAATGTTGCAAATCGTATACAAATTAGTATGAATATTTATCAAATGTTTTAATTAAAATTATCAAGCCCTTAGATTACGTGCCAAAAAAAAATCAAAAGAGATAACAACCATGAAGCAGAAACAGTATAGCAGAACAAAAACTCAGCTGGGACCTCCAACAGCAGCCAAGGAAAATCACATCATGTGAGCAACCCACAGCCTTAATTCAATGATATTCAGAAAGCTTGAACATCCCAAAGGGTGCATATTGCTTGAAAACGGAATTCATTAATGTTCAAGCTGAAAAATCAATACAAGAAACCCGCTGAACTAAAAAGCATATGGCACGAGTCAAATTATCATCATTATACAGTGACTGTTTTCATATTTTTGCTTTCTTTTGTCAAGTCCAAATAAGCCATCTTAGGGTAAACAGCTTTTGTTCTAGGGGAATTCAACTTTATATTACATATACTATGCCATAAAGCAGACCAAAACCCACCTCACACCCTGATGCTGCAATGTGCAAACCTCTTTCTGCCAGTCAGCTGGAATAGAGCAGAGTCACCTTCTTGTACAGCATGACCGTCCTTGCTCTGGTTGAAAATTTGGCAGCATACCTCCCTTCCAGAGGAAGGACATTACATTTGCTTGCAGTGTTAATGCAACCCCACGCAGTTATTAAAGAAATCCAAGAGAAAAACTGAACAATGGGTTGCAATTTCTGCTGGACAAAATAACCCCAAAAAGCAAATGGTTGAATAGAAGCCATTTAAGGCAAATGAATAATTTTCTTGCATGTTCCCATGCATTTTGGCAGTGGAGAACCTCCAGAACTGGCACTATGTGTTTAATGCCAATCTTTTCACTTAAGAAAGTATACTTACCCTCCAACTCAGATGAAAACAGAATCTAAATACAGTATTTGCTCATAAGATTACAACAGCTGCCTCTTTTCAAGCATGCTACAACATATGATTGCCACAGAAGGCACATTAGACTGCTAACAAGCCCTTAATTCAGAGATTTCATATGTCAAGTTTCCGCCTTAGACAGAATTATAATTCATAACTTGAAAAACATTATAAATCATATCAAATCACACAAAAATAAAAATTTCTACTGAAACAAATACCAAATTATCAAATCAGCCTCTAATATAGTGTATTAGGCAAAACAGCATTGCTCTATCCTGCTAACAGTGGCCAGAAGAAACACTCACTTCATGGTGAATACAGGGTGTGCAGCATCAACCCACTGGTTATTCAAGGATGCTGTAACTTCTCAGCACTTCCAACACAGCCTTGGCTCTGTGTTACAATCTTGGTACTGGGAGAAATGCTTAAATATTCTCTTCTGTTACTGTAAACAGAAGGATCTCCTGATGAGTTCAGCTTGATGTTTGCAAATGTGTCCTGCCTAAATTATAAATGCAGAAGCCATAATTAATCAGCTTCTATAGTTCTCATTAAAAAGTAACTACACTGCAAGGTAAAAATAAATTTGCAGATAGCTACCTACTGCATTTGCCTTACATTTTATTTCAGAGGCAAAAAAAAAGGGTACCATTGTTAAAGAGAGTCTCTATGTGAAAAAGATCCTTAGAAGGAGAAACTGCAAGAGAAATGAAAATGTAGGAAACTCCACAACTGCAGTTTCATTTCATTTCCTCTCCAACTGCTACAGATAACCTACTATTGTGGTTTGTTTGTTTTCTTTATATCTCAGATTAAATACAGTTCCAGGTTCATAAACAGAATTCACAGATCATTTAAAGCCAAATCCGTAATAAGCCTGACTCTGTAATAAGTCTCAACATCTTTAGCTCCCTTCTTCCTCTGGGTTCTGTAAAGCTTTTCATTTTGCAATTATTGTCTTTTATATTGTGTTCCAGCCTAAGCATTTCATTTGCCATTTGATTATCTTACTGCTTTTGCCATGACCACAAACACTGGAACCCTGGCTTATAAACCCCAAGGCTTTCAAGAGACTGGACAACTGATATCTGAGAGCAAAGTTCACATTCCTCCCTAGCAGCTAGTATGATCTAGCCCTAAACCCTAAGGGGTTACAGCTAAGACTACTGATTTATAGCATGCATCCTATGTGGATTTTCAACAAGACAAGGAAGAGTCAGCTGTCTCCATCCTCTTTAAGAAAAATTAATTCTAAAATTACGTCTCAGTCTGAATAGATCTGTATAACACAAGAGCAAAGTGAGCACTATTGACTCCAAAGCATTTTCCTTTTTTTCCCAGTAATGTTTGGCATAAATGTGTGAGTTTTAAGTAGATCTTCTTGATAATGAAAATTTCTTGCACGTCTCAGTTGACTGGAGAGGATTCTTTGTTGTTTCCTTTCTTGTGTATTGCCTCAAAAAATACCTACATAGACTTTTAGAGTGTTCAAAGACTGGTACCATTAAATTTAGAGGTTATCACAAAACTTTTTGCCATTATCAAATTTATTAATGAAACCACCTCTGATTCATTGGTATTTTCCTGGGCTTTAAAAAACACCACCACCTATCTCTTTGTATCTAAGTTGCACATAAAACCTCAGAGGAATTAGTCTGTGTCAGATCCCCCTGAGGCCAGCAATGGAGACAGGAATACTATCCAGGCTCTTGGGCTTTGGGACAGCGTTTGAGCCAGTGGACCTCACAGATTTTAAGTGTAAATGGGCATCCATAAAACCTCATTGAATTGTTACCTCTTCCACAGAGAAGCAAAGATGGAATAACGTGTTAATAGAACAGGATTTTTGGTATTATAAGTCCAGAACAAATTAGTATTTTGCTATGACCTGACACCACTGCCATTTAGTAAAATGCTAACCATGTATCAAAATTTTTACTTCATTATCGTTGATTTTATTTTCTTTCATTCCTAACTTAATTTTGATGGCTGCCTGATAATAGCTAGATAAGGAACGACACATCTCTGTTTATCAGGCAAACCCTTATGTGGCTCTTTTCTCCATCATTATGAAATTAAAGCCAGGGAGTAAGTGCTAAGGGCAAACTAGGAAAATGTGTTTATTTCCCCTGGGAAAATATGCCAGCAGAAAAGTGAACAACTATATGCACACATATTAGAAATCATTAACGTGGCTTGCAATTCTAGAGCTGTTTAAAATCTCCCTTTGGTGTTCATGGACTACTTGCACCTGAATCTAACTGCATATAGACTTATTTTTCTCTTTCCTAATGACATCAATAAAAATAGATGTATGAAGGATATCTATTTTTATAAACAAATTACAAGGCTGTCCACTGCATTTCTATACAATTTAAAAGGAAGTGCTCCATGAAAAATAAATTATGAGATTGTTTCCTGAATTTGAATATCCTGCATGGGTCACAGGTAAGAAAAAACAGTTGCCCACGTATTCCACTGCTACAGCAGAGCCATGGACTCTGCAAGCATGAAGGGAGAAAGAAAACCTGCTGGTTTTGGCAGAAACAATGCACCCAGCAAGCCTGGGAGTCACAAGGGACAGGACAGGGAGCATTTAAATGCAAGCCCAGGCACCACCTTCCCTGGGGTTGGAGAATCTCAGTCACTCCAGACTTGAGCAAAAGGCAATGAATTACATCGGACCCAGTGATGTACACACAGCAAGGTAAATCATCAGGCAGGAGCCAAGCCATGAGTTAATAAAAGTCAGGGTAGCTGTAAATCTATGGGGAATTCATTTCACAGAAATCTTCCCATTCCTGATGGTCACACGCTCAGTCACAATTCCACCTCTGAGTCTGCTCCTAGGCATCCCTCATTCTGGGCTTGCACCACTGCAGGCACCTAGAGATACAGATAGATAGATAGATAGATAGATGGATGGGCATAGGTAGCACCTCCACTACAGTTAACCGTACAAAAATTCCCAAAACTAACTGCAATTACCTTTCTATGGAAGATGACCCTTGGTGTATACTGTCAAGCTGATATTGGCCACTGATGTTTATTCCGGTTTCCTGTGGTGTTTTCCATGCATGCAAAAAAAGGCATTAATTAGACATTATCATCACATATGATGAATTACACAAGATGGCAGAACCTTGCTCAGGCAGAAAAAAACAGAATACAGAAACACACTGGCTTTTTTATACTCATAACAGTCCTAATGCTACAAAAGACCTTTGACACAGCAGCTGTGCATTTCTACATAGCAGATTCACTATTATTAATGCTGTGTCTCTTCTGAACTTACTAAAAACCCCAAACTTTTGAAAGCACCTCAACACTTTTTCAATTAACAGTGCTCTAAAATGTGGTTGCGACAAAGTGCACCTTCATGAGTTATTTTTAAGGCAGTATTTATGTGAACATGAAAACAGTCCCAGGTGCTGTCAGCGCTGGTTTTTTCCAAACTGATGACTAAGATGCTTTGTGTGCTGAAGACATTTGTAGCCAGTGCCATTCAAAGAAGTAAGGCCCGCTCTGCCTTCTTTGCAGGCAGGAAGAACCTTCTAATTGATCTTAATGGGACTTGAATTTAGTCCACAGAGAGACACCAAGCAAGGCTTTTTAGCACTATTAGTGATAGCATCTACCTCTATATTTCCTATAAAAAGCAAGGCTATGCAATACCTATGAGACATCTAGAAAAAAGCTGTTAATGTGTGAGCTTTCAGTCTCTGCTGGGATATTGCTTGTAATCTCAAAGTCAAAACCAGCAGCATATGCAAGCTGGAATTGAATGCTGTGGTACATATTGAAGGCATTTAACACTAGATGTCAAAACAAGCATACATCCCTTACAATTCCTATTACAAATGCATCCATTCAAAGTCAGATGCTGCAATATAAATGAAAAGTGTGCCTGGGATGTATTTAATGTCAGAAAGTGTAAACTAAAATGTGAGCATGCAATTTCTTTTCCCAGACACAAGCTATGTTTATCGTATCACTGGATTGGGGACAGAAGTGATGTAATATTAAATCAAAACCAAAAAAACTACCAAAGATATGGCACTGATAGTCTAATCACAATCCACAAAGGCAAAGCTGAGCTCAGATTAGGCACCTACCACTTATTTGTCAGAGCTTCACCCCACTAATTATTTACAGAATTTGTTCTAACCCACAGGCATGACATGTCTCTCTGGATATCACATTTACCCCAATACTGGCTTATAAAGCCTATCAAAGCACACATCTCTTTCATGTCTGACTTTTCACAAATTGCATTTGTTTTAGGATTAAAGGAGGGAATTATTCTGTCTTGGGATAAAAGGGTTTATTTGACACTTGTCTTTGCTCACCATAATGCTCCACAACATTTAGGCAGTAATGACTTGCATTTATACAGTCTGCTCAACACCTATTAAGCTGCAATTGAGTCAATTTTAACTCAAGCTGTGGAATACACAACAACAGCGTTGAACTGTACAGCACATCAGTACACGCTGTCTAAACTGCAAAATGAACAACTTACTGCCTGTGACAGATTTGAGTGAACATCACAAAAAGCCATTTTGGGGGTCTTGCAGATTGCAGAGACACACCTCTACTGTGAGAGAATAAAGGACAGCCATGGGAGCAGAGAAACATCTTGTCTAGAAAGGTACAAATGGACAAGGTATCAGTCTGCTTCATAGAATCACATAATGGTTTGGAAGAAACCTCTGATGATCACCTAGTCCACCCCCAGAAATGCATCCCTAACTTCCACATTTAGGATAAAGACAAAGCAGGGGGTTTTATCACATTAAACAATAAGTATTACAAGAGGATACAGGGGAAGTCTAAGAAACTCCTGCAGCTATGGGTAATTCACCATGGAGTGAAGTTGCAGCTTGCCGAGCAACATCTGCCTTCCCTTGCATCTTCTTACCTCCCCTCTCCCCTGCCAGCAGTATTCACACTTGGAAACAATTTCACAGAATCACAGAGTAAACTGAGCTGGAAGGGACCCACAGGGATCGAATCCAACTCCTGGCCCTGCCCAGCACCGTCCTCAAGAGTCACACCGTGTGCCTGAGAGCGCTGTCCAAACACTTCTTGAACTCTGTCAGGTTTGGTGCTGTGACCACTGCCCTGGGAGCCCGTTCCAGTGCCCAACCACCCTCTGGGTGCAGAACCTTTCCCTGATATCCAACCTAAACCTCCCCTGACACAACTCCAGGCCATTCTCTCGGGCCCTGTCACTGGTCACACAGAGCAGAGATCAGTGCCTGCCCCTCCTCTGCCCCTCATGAGGAAGTTGTAACTGCAGTGAGGTCTCCCCTCAGTCTTCTCCTCTCCAGGCTGAACAGATCAACTGGCCTCAGCCTCTCCTCATAAGGCTTCCCCTCGAGGCCCTTCACCATCCTCATAGCCCTCTTTTGGACACTTTCTTACTTCCCACACACCCTTGCATATTCCTGAACCTGAGTTTTGCTGTGAATTGAGGCAAATGCATGTATCACTTTTCATTTTAACAGTACTGGACTCAATGATCCTTGTGGGTCCCTTCCGACTCAAAATATTCTGTGATTCTGTGATGCTGATCTTATCTGTGTAAAACGTAATTCTCCATTTGTCACATGAGCATGGATAGCATGTGCTCTTACTGTTTCCAGAGGACACATAGCCAGAAAAAAAGACCAACAGAGAGATTTTGAATGGGTAAGATTGTTTTTCTCCAGTTGGCCTTCAGTAGGAACCAGATGCCATTGCAATATTAGGCCTCTCTCATCTCTAAAATGAAGCTACTTTGGTTGTCACTGCCCAGGGCAGTCACTACATGCAAAAGGCAGTATTTCTGAAATAAGGATCTTTTAGTTTTTTGACAGGAAGCTCTGAAAGGAACACAGCAGAAAGACAAAGCTTTGGCTGCCATGATGCCAGCAAACTATGAAAAGGATGCATTACAATATCAGCAGTGGGATTTGGAGTGTTTAATACTTTAAGCTATGATAGAAATGTGGAGCTGTGATGAGGAACTGAAAACATAATTAATCTTACGAAAAATAAAAATTAGGACAGCAGTGCAGTAATCTGCACGCTCATTTCCATATCAGCTGCAGTGAATAAGTATTTACATTGGGAAATTCCTGTGTATTCCTACACAATCTTTTCTACAAATGATTCTTGGACTTCAAAAGATAGAACTATCTGGGTAAAAAACTGAATGGACAGCCAGGCCCAGAGAGTGGTGGTGAGCGGAGTTTAATCCAGCTGGTGGCCAGTCATTAGCGGGTTTCCTCAGGACTTAATATTAGGACCAGTAGTATTTAATATTTTTATTACCTGGATGAGAGGATCAAATGCACCCTCAGCAAGTTCGCAGACAGCACCAAGTTGGCTGAGAGTGTTGGTCTGCTGGAGGGTAGAAGTTTGTCACAGAAAGAGTTGTCAAGCATTGAATTGGGCAGACCAGGGAAGTGGCACAGTCTCCATCCCTGGAGGTATTTAAAGGATGTGTAAGATGTGTTTCTAACCTAGGTGATTCTTTAATTTCTACTTTTATAAATCCAGTCTGTGTTTGGGTAGAATATTTTGATTTATTGTTTCTTTCCACTGGATGAGTAAGTATGTAGATGCAGAATTGCTCACTCTCAGGTCATTTTCTGTGCAGTTATAGAAGAGCTACTGGCTAAAAGCCTCTGCCTCTTAGTTTTCGTGGTTACCAAGACCAGATCCAACACCTAGCAAAGGCAATGGAAAGATTCCCACGGTTTTCGGTGTTTACCATTGGCTACTGCTTTTTGTTTGGGCTGCGATCCCACCTTCAGAGAGCATAAATCTCATTCAAATCAGACTGGCAGTACATAAACTGGAGAATTTAATTCCCCAGCCTTTAAAATCAGCTCTTAGACACATGATATAGCTTTGGAAATGTGTTTCCCCTGCTTGTGAGCCATTTTTCCAGACTGTCAGAGACAGGAACAGCTATTGTTCCTGTGTTGCAGCAGGGAAGCAAGAAGTTGCCCTGCGAGTTAACCCCATGGTCAAGGTAGCTGGAAACCAACCCTTTCCCCCTGCACAAGTGAAGGTAGGGAAGAGTTGCTTAAAAGATGCAAAAGTAAATAGTTAATACACCAAATAATAGAAAAATAAGACGGAGATAAATAAAAGGTGGAGAGGCAGTAAAGACAAAAAAGTCAGCCAGGGATGACCAAGATAAATGCAAACATATGGGAATGCTCCAGAACGGACAGGATGTTGAAAACTGCACACATAGTAAGCATATTTTTCCAATAAGATAGTACCAGCTTCAATTCTAGAACATCAGGTTTCCCTAAAAGACATCCTAACACACGGTGGGATGCTCATTTTCTTTCAAAAATAGCTATGTCCTGAAATTAGCTTCAGGAGAAACCCAAAATATCACATGACTCATCATTTCTTCTACATCCTCATGCTTCTCTTACCCCTCCCACCTAATTTTAAAAATGAAGGCCAGATCTCTAAAACCAGGCATCTAAGTCTGTATATGGGTTGTCATTTCAGCAGTTGAGAGCATATGGACAATCTGCACAAAAGTAAAAGATATTCCCAATATTTAACAACTTACCTGATCTTCACAGAACCAGCATTTATGTCATTTTTGTTCCTTTGAACACAATTTAGTGAAGCCTTGGGCACCTATCCTCATGACAGGGTAAGTATTGCAAGTCAGTTAATCAACTGCAAATAATAAAATATTCTCAGTGAAGAAAACAGCTCAATATTGAACAGCTGCCAGAAGCCCTGTTTTCATCTGCAAGGGTACTCCACACTGACTTGGCACCTGATATCCTCAATTTTCAGAAGATATTGTTAGGAAATGTTTGGTAAATTAAAATTTTCAGGCATAACTACTCGGAGACAACCCTAGTGCCATGACCAGTGTCCCTGAGTTTTCCCTTCTCAGAAAAGGGGAAATCAGCTTGAAGCAGGTTTATTACAGGGGAGATTTAAGAGCAGAGGACCAGCTTAGGAGATTGACTGGAACATCAGCAATATATTGCCAGAGACACTCAGGTTCCCTTGCAATACAAATGGAGTTCCAAAGAGGCCTCTTGGGGATGTTGCTTCACTAGTTCTTCAATTACAGGAAAAAAAAAAAAATAATAATATTCCCACTTCCTGCCTTTTATTTCTGCAACTAATTCAGATTATTTCAATGCATCAGAGTCTGTTGCCTGTGAAAATTCAAATCAAGCAGCGTGGGTTCCCATTCCCATCTGGCCACTCTATTTTTACTGCCCCAACAATGCAACTAGGGCAAGAAAGTTTTCTGCCCTAAACCCAGTTGATCATCCTATCAGTGCTGACAGCAGCTCAGCCATCTCCTCCCCATTTCTTCTCTGCACTCCACAGCAAGTAACCATGACATACAGACATATCAGAAGATGGTTTGGATACAGGGAATTGAAGTGCAGGCCTTGATGCCATCAGTTTACCAGGGAAATCTGATACCAAGGCATCAACCAGCAGCTACTCAAACTGCTCACTGCAGTCACTAAAACTAGATTTGGACACTGGGCCATAAAGTGTAATTTGAAAGTTTAGGTCTCATCTCTAAAGCCACAGACAATGTACCTGGCTTCTGTAGGTTCAGCAGTATAATTAATTATATATCACACAAAATAGAAGCAAAGCCAAGAAGAGTAAAGTTAAAGGCAAACACTTGAAAAGGTCTCTTTTCTAGCTCTCACATAGTAAGTTATAAGTTTGCAATAGTTAGTTCTTGGCTTCAATACCACCATAAGCATAAGTCAGTTACAAGACTAGTGAATGACCCCCCAAAACATTCAACTACTGTGGCATTGAAATCTTCATAATTATTAACAGCTAGGTGCATCTCTTTTCCTATCTTTAAAACAGAGTTCTTGCACATTTTGGAGGAAAGAATCACTATTGTGATTTTTCTAAACCAGGCAAAAATGTGCATGAATTTCTTAATTAAATACATGCAAATGAAGGATCTTTGTAAATCATCAGATTGGCAAATAAAAAATATACTACTTAATTTCTCTTAGCCATCCCAAAGAAGACATATTTTAAGAAGCTGGTCTTTTAGAATTAGAGATTAAATTTCCTCAGATTCTCTGTTCCTCTGTCGACTCATTTCTTAGGAAGTTTTCCATGGAAATGAAACCATTTACCACTATGTCTGATGTCATTAATCTGACCTCTGCTTCTGTCTCAGCTGACCACAGACTCTGAGCAATAAATAGCCTTTGCTATTTAGAGACTACCTCTTGTTTCAAATGTTCCAGAGGATCCACGTTTCAGCAGGAGTCAGCATGCCATATGAAGTTCCTCTTTAGTTCAAAGTAGTCAATAAAATATTATTGTTTGTCTGTTTATGAGACCTTGCTTCTACTTTCTCTTGCTGTGAAGATTTCCAGAATATAAGTGTTCAGCTTCTATATTAAGACAATTCTAAAAACAATTCTAATAAAAACAGAAACCTGATAAAAGCCAAATGCTGTGCAGCTCTTTCTGGTGATTTCACTAGGACAGCTCTCAAAACTATTAAGTATCACATTTCTGTGGCCAGATGAGAAACATCTCTAATCACAGAATCATAGAATGGCCTTGATTGGAAGGGGCCTGAAAGATCATCTGATTCCAAACCTCCCTGAGGTCTAAAAGGCATTAGCAGAAAGTCCCACAAGAGCAGCAGGACAGAGGTACCCTGCTTTCAGCAGGACTCAACTGAGGACCCAGGCACAGTTATCAGAGTGAGCTGCTATCCCAGATTGGAAATAAATCCCCATTTTCAAAGCTTCAAGTCAGCACAGCCCATGCTGAAAAAGAAAAAAACCTCAATAATTACTCTGTAGTGACAGCAATGTAATCCAGAAGAGAAGGGCACTGGTGATTCTTTTTTTTTCCAGTGCTGGTAAGGCCTCCCCTGGAGCTCACGCCATTTCAGAAGGTAAGACCTGTATGCCCCAAATCTGTATGTCTGTTTTTAAGTAGTTGCATAAGAAATGCATATATTTAAATAGATATATTTCAATAACTTGCCCATGGCTGCACAATTGTGGCTGAATCTTAATAAAAAGTTCCCTTATGTAATCTACAACTGTGTTTGCTTGTTAACTACAGAAAAATGTTTTGCAGAAATATGGAATAAAAGCCACACCCTGCAAACTCAAAATAATTTCCTTGAAATAAGTAATTTATAGGTAGGATTTTTTTTAAAAAGCAAAAAACACGACTTTTATATCATAGACTGTGTCTGGATTTTTCATATGTTGAAATGTAAATTTATCTTATTTTTTTAATAACCCGAGATGCTATTTTCTAGGATGGAAGAGACCATCAAGCTTTATTCTTGTTAATACTGTCAGATATTATCTTAAATTCACTGTGCTGTTAGGATCAATATTTCTTTGCTAAGCACATCTCTAATAAAGCAGCTGAACTGATGCAGAATCTTTGAAGTGTGTCACCCCCTTAACCCTCTCTAAAAGCAAAGGCAGGAGCACAGCAAGCTATTTACATTTATTGCCACATTTTCTGAGTCACATTTTATCCCTCTCAAGATGCATCCTAGTCTCTTTTAATTAAAATTGATTGTCGTAATTTACTCAATGTATTATTATCACCCACTGCCATCCTTCTGCCACAATTTCTACGAGCTCTTTGAAATCTATCTGACCCATGACACATCTAAATTTTTCTACAGGTCAGTGTGTAGGTGTTTATAATAGATATGAAACTCAGCAAATGGTTGAGCATTATAATTTCATCACATCGAAAGGGTAAAACTGCAGTAGTACATCTGGTGAAGATAAAGACAGGATTGGAGTAAACCCTGCTCCCATGCAAGACAAGGATAAACATCTGTCCCACTGCACAGAGTGAGAAAAGGGTTTGGTTTACAGTAGATAACAGTAACAGGCATGCCTGGAAATGCAATGCTCTCTCTCTTGGTCCCAAAATGGAACTGGACACCCACCATGCAAGATGCTTTACAAACACATAATAAAATCATGGCCCCTGATGCAAGGGCCTCTCATGGCAACTGTAGAAACAGAGACTGCAAATGAATCTGCCAAACAGACGGCAGTGATCAGAGCGTGGGGTGACAGCTAAATCCATCCTGCTATGGAATACTGCGGGAATCCTTCCGCAGAAGTGTGCAAACAGGACCTGCAGCACACACTGGAAGGACAAATCACAGCAGTCCCTGGCTGCACCTGACAGGAGGATGCTACACATCTGCCATGCACCTCCTTGGCCACCACCCTGCCTGGAACAGAGATGGGTGAACACAAAAGAGGGCCCCAGGCAGACTTGCACCAGTGAAATGCTACAAGAACAGAGGGCAGTGAGTACAAATGCATTTTATTTTGCCTGTCCACCCCACCTGTGGGTGAATTTCACACTGAGGCACCTTGCTTCGGGTGGTTTGTGATATTTCACATTTAGACCCAGCTCCCTCTTCTTTCCCCCACTTTCCACATGTGTTTTCATTAAAAATTCAGTCTTCACCAGGAAACAAACAGAGGAAACACTGACCTTTTAGTCAAAGAAATATACAGCCTAGAGAAGAAATGAGCTCTAGTCATTGAAGACCAGGACTGTTTGATACTGAAATTGCGGTGGGTTCATTTCCTGGAAAAACAACTGTTTTCCTCTTGCTTTTGGGCCCCTGCTCTTTGATTTTTTTTGATCAAAGAGCAAGGACCATATATTCTGCCATATATTTCCACAAGAAGTTGTAATGTTCTTAATACTTGTTATCTGGCATGTTCATGTGCCTACACAGTGGCATACATTAATACAAATGAGTTTACACTGTATTTCGGTTAATAGGATTTAAATGTGACCGTGCAAAAATCTGCACTGCAACTAGTATGGAATTCTTTAATTATGCAGTTCTTCTACTTTCATAGTGTTTATAGACCTGTATGCTGAATGTCTTTCTAGATTGGTGTAGGAGAAGGGCAAAATTAAACTTTAACAACTATTTCTTTATTAATTTCACTAAACAGTCCCATAGAACAGTTGTCATATATTGCCTTCCTGCTCTTACGTTTCCTGCTGCAAAGAGAAAAGCCATAAAACACTTGGGATCAGGCTTCTAAGTGAACCTCAGGGCAAATGAGGACATCATCCCCTGTTCCTCCTCCTCCTTCTCTCCCAAGCCCCCAGCTTGTCTCACAAGCAAGCAGCAGACATCTCCTACACCTTGCACCCAACTACTTTCCACTTTATGCGGTTCAAGGAACATTTCTCCCTGACCACTCCTGTGGTACCTAAAAGAAGTTTTGCTATCCAAATGAACTAAGTGCTGGTTTTACCCTATCACCCCAAACACAGCAGTAGTTTATTCCTTCTGAACTTCCATACCTGCAGTGAAGTTCAGATCGACGCAGAAATGCCGCTGAGCTCTTAAACAACAGATCTCCACCCACAATAAAAATTGTTACAGTAATCACTGCCACTCCTGGTGACAGTTAAAAAATCAGAACAATAAGAAGTGTCAAGGCCAAGCATGTCACCTACTGTATCCCTCCACAGGCCCATGATTGTTCTGTACATTTCTTCTATGCAGCTTGACAAGACTTGTTAAAAACGTCCAAAGCAATTAAGTTTCAGCATCTTCCTTTGGGAGATAATTCCAGGTTGTAACAGATTTCACAGTCTTGATGAGTTCCCTGATATCCAATCTAAACTTTGCTTAATAATTTTCTCTCATTATTTCCTCCTTCAAACCGTTCCCCTTCATCCAGCCCTACAGCCTCTGGGTATAAAAAAGCATTATCTACTATTCTTTCCTAATTTAACTGCCACATTTCCCACATCATTTTTGCTCCTCTTGGTGACAGAGGATAACAAAGAAAAAATTTAGCTTAATTTTAAATCCCCATGACACCCTTTCTGGAGGCACATTAGCACACTGTACCAGGACAACTTGCACTATTGTTGTATGATTATTTTGTTAGTTTAAGAGCCAATGAACACAGCAATTTACCTGGACACTTACAAAGAAATTACTTCAAATGACAGAAATATTTACTGCCGAACAGTTTTATAAAACAGCATGAATCTGATCTTTGTGCAGTATATTGAAAATTTCATCTTTTTGCAAAGAATATAGAAATCACACTGAGAGGAAGGCAAAGACACAGTGTTGCAGAGAAATAGCAGGGTTGAAGGTAACTAACTTTCATACTCACCTGATTTGCCTTGCACACATCATATACTTTCATTCAGCGTTTACCTAATGTGTATAAATACATAACATAATATATAATAGCCCTTAATCATTTTCAGTATGGATTATAACAAACACGTAGCTAGAAAGTCCTGCTAAAGTTTTCTATATTTGATGGAAGACCTCTATAATGTACACAATGTTCATTTATTTCCTGCTCCCACCCAAAACAGACAAACAGAAACAGCAGAGGAGGGCATTTGCATTCTGAAATCAACAAGCTGCTGAATTTCAGCTACATGCCTAGAAAATACGCTCCTGAGTGTGTCCCTGATGACAGAATAAAACTCATTAGTGTACCTTGAAAGTGCCTGGTAGAAGATGGTTTCAGCTTGGTCAGCTATCACTCATTAGCCATTTGACAGCAGTTGTGAGTTCAAGCTCCCCAAATCAGATAACAATCATGCCTGTGAGTTTAGGACATAATCAATATATGTAGATAACAAACAGACACATGATATCAAAGATTATGTTTGTGACTATAATGACACAAGATCTTGCAAAAAACGACAAGGAATGACTCTCAATTTCAGGAGAAGCAGGAGGCCCTCCTTAGTGTCAGTGGAATAGCAGCACTTTGCCAGGGCAAAGCAGAAATAAGTGCAAAGAACATTCCTGTGTCACAGTACTGATTGCCACCACCAGTTTAAGAAATGCTTTTGTCCAATCAGGGCAGCTTTCACCACAGTCACAGTCCCAGATAAGTTATCACCAAATTTTTGCCCAAGAGACAGCAAATGCCATAATACATTTGGCTGTTCTGGATTAGTACAAGAGCTCAGACAATCTCTGTATTCTTTCTTCCCACTCAGAGCACACAAGCTGAGAGCAGTGATAGGAGTACGAAAACAAACAATTTCAAGTTCAGAAAGCAACCTAATTAAGAATTTAAAGTGTCTGTAATAAAGAACCCACTCTTTTTTACCCTTGCTCACCAGCCCCACTAAAGCTGGCAGGAAGCAATTTGTGGCACTGAGACTATTCCATATCACCTCTCAGGTGTCTGTTGTGCTGAAGTAGTGCAGCTTGTGCTATCACATGGGCACATCTGTAACATTCTGCTCTGGGAAAAGTGTATTCATGTTCTTCTTTCTCCACAAGGAGTAATAAATGAGCCTTCACTGCACAAGAGCATATGGCCACCTGTAAAACCACTGTCCCCTCCCTTATAGCAGAGTAAACACGACTTTTGCCATAAAAATAAAAACATTTTTACATTAATTTGATAGTTCATGGTCTCTGCAGTTGCCTGGGATTGCCTTGGCCACAGCTGGCTTTAGCAGGTCTTAACAGCTGTCAAGTGATAATTCCCTAGTCTGTTTCATCTTAAATTCTGCAAATGTAATAATATGTGGTACAGGTCTGACCAAGTCTGGTAGTCCCTGCATAAAAATAATAGCCCTTTATCTTAGTTCACTCTGAGAGTGCAGCTTCCCAACTTGAGCAGGAAACCAAGGAAAAGGGAGCAAATTATGATGAGAAACATACAAAAACAATCCAGACACGAGACTGAAGAGGCAAAAAAACATCAAACAGCTGCTGGTGAAGACCTCGAGGGGGCACAAGACTTGTTACAGTCCCTCTTCTGCTCTGCTGGGCACAAGCTGAGGCTGCCAACATAGGATCCACAGGTGGGGCACAGGGAGAGCATAGCACGAGAGAAAAAGCATAGAGGGAAATGAGTGTGACAGCTTTGACAGTGTTATTGACGAGGTTTTTCTTTGTTCATTTGATAATCTGGAGTCTGTTAGAACTCTTGAGGATGGTGCTGTGCAGGCCCAGGAGTCGGACTCAATGATCCTTGTGGGTCCCTTCCAACTTGACATACTCTGTCATTCTGGGATTAATTGTGAATAAATTGTATGATTAAAATATTTTCAAAGTTCTTCCTATTATGCTCTTGCATTATCTATCTATATTTATTTATCATACAGTCATAGAATATCTCAAATTGAAAGGGATCCATACGAATCACCTCAGGACTACCTAAAATTAAGCCATGTTGCTAAAAGCATCATCCAGAAACTCTTTAAATTCTGACAGGTTGGTGTCACAACCACTTCTGTGGGGAGCTTATTCCAGTGACTGACCAACCTCTCAGTGAAGAACCTTTTCCTAATTTTCCTAATCTGAATTTGCCCTGATGTGGCTTCATTCCATTTCCACATGTCCTATCACTGGTCACCAGAGAGAGGATCGTATATAGCCCACTATTACTCTTCCTTTTACCCTGTGAAAAACTCTACCATCTCATAAACCCTTTGTATCATATGCTTTTCAAACTGTGTGTAAAGTTTTCTTTATGATGAAATCAAGGGCTACACGGGAAACTGATCATCAAATCTGCTCTCCTGGCTTGTCCTGCTGCAAGTCTTTTACTGCATCATGTTCTTAGTAATTAAATAATTATATTGCATGTGTATGGACACATAACAATGCCATTTAATTAGCAAGGAAAGAGCTGGAATTAAACATGCGGGTTTTTCCAAATGAACATTTTAGGGAAGATTAAACTTGACTACAGTGAGGTGTGTCTCCTTGTTAGAGCTGCAGTACCTCAGAAAAGCTTCTTGGCAAGCAAAGTCACTCCTCATGAATGCAGAATGATCTTACTCACAGCTAATGGATAAATTAAAAATGTCAAAATTAGAGCAGCAGGCTAAGTGAATGCACTGGCAATAAGAGTAATAAGAAAGAACGGCAGGAACTGAAAAATATGTTTCCTTATTATATTGAAGATTTTCCCGCTCTCTCAGTTTTTGTCCTTTAATCCTCCTGAATCAACCTGCATGAGGCTTGTTCAGCAGACAGGGTTCTGAAAGACAAAAATTGAGCTGGCTTTCAGCTGCCTAACTGTGTGCAAGTAAGAAAGGGCACTGAGAAGCTGGGAGTGCCTTCTAACCACACCATCACTGAGCAGTTTGCCTTTGTGAAATGTTAGCAACTTAAAGAAAATCTGAGCCTAGCAGTCAGGACATAGAAAGAGGTCAGGATATGCTATTCTTTCCCTGTGGAAAAGAAAAAGGCCATACCTGGATATGCACCTTCCTTTTCTTACGCTTTTTCAGAAATGAAGAGTAAAGTAAGATAAATAAGAGACATGTCCCAGATCATAAGAGCTGTTTGCAAACTAATCCTAAATTTGTCTGCACGTCAGGACTAGGCTTGCCCCAGGCTAAGTTGCAGCAAAGATTTGCTGAATAGGGATGGTTGCTGCAGGGAACTTGAGTCACTCAGGCTTGAAGTCACTTGAAGCCACCTCCTGTCCAAAACATTATTAACTTCCAAGTAAGAGCGGATCACTCAGGATCTTCTCCAGCTGAATATGAAAACTCTCCAAGGACAGAGATCCCACAATCCCTCTGGGTAATCTCTCCCAGTGTTTCATGGTGAAATCTAGTTTCCTTCATCTAAAATAGGAGTTTCCATTGTTTCAACTTGCGATGCCTCGGTTTTTGCACTGCGCTCCTGAGAGATGTCTGGCTGCCGCCCCTCAAACCTTCTTTAGCATTTCCTCATTTTTAATGCCTCCCCCGACCACCTTCTGCTTTTCCTTACATGTTACTCTGGTTCATCAACATCTCTCTCCCACTGAAGGCACCACTACCTCAAAATCATTGTTGGCTCAAACAAGATGAAAACATGAGTTAAAGCAAATAGGCATTTATAAAATGTAAACCAGACAAAGGTTTAAAGAGGTACAGGTATGCAAGTAAACCCTGGAGACTACTTGAAGACAGTGTGCAAATGGAGCCAGGTTTATGTTATCTTATAGGGATGTAGATACCCCACAATCATAGGGTATCTACAGATCAAAGGAGCTGTCCTACATTTGTGCAGGGTTTTCATGGGAAAGCATCTGACATGATGGGAACACCTTCAGCTCGAGAGCCCATATCCCGCTGTGGGCATTATTCAGTTTCAGAAGTTTCCCTTCTTTCCTCCCCCTGCTTTTTATCACATTTCCATTCATCCTGGCATGTGCCAGTACTGCCTCCTACACCTTCAGGTGCTCTTACACAATCATTAAGCTGCCTTAATACAGATGGGGCTCACTGTTTTCTCGAGTATCCTGCTAAGCTATTTGCAAACTGCCAACCTATTCTGAGCAAAATGCACTTCTCTAAAGCACATTTATTTACACGCTTCCATCCCTCTCATCCAATGTAACAGGAATTGCATGGTGAGGCAGAGAGGGAATTCATTTTCATATATAATGGAACATGGCAGCATAAGCTGGATAAGAATCTGTTCCAAGCACACAAGACTTGACTTAACACACAGAAGCTGTTGAAAGTAAAGAATTGAACCCATAAATACCATCCAGTCTTCAACTCAGAGGAAAAATGCTTATCACACAAGGGAACAGGATTAATAAACATCTTTGTCTAGTTTTTTTTAAAAGTGGGGTGGGGAAGTTGAGTAATTTTAATACACTCTCCTTAAATAATATGTAGAGCTACTCAAGCAGAGAAAACAATTTCTGCAACAGTTATATGTCGTGAATAAGTGTTTTAAGGTCGTTTTTCTAAAACCATTTCTGTTGCAGGATTTGCAGTATCTGCATGCTCAGTTCCTTACAGTTTTGTTTCTCCAACCTCAGAGGAATTGACCAGCCAGCCATGTGGCTCCGGTTTGGAGCCCAGGAGAGAGGAGGAAATAGCCCTCAGTGACAAGAGCAATGCCAGCTGAGCTGATGCCAGACCTGACAATCTTGAAATGACCATCCCTTAAGGGAGATGCTTTAAACAATGGCAGACAAACAGACCTTAGTGGGTTATTCACATTTTGAAGGCGTTCATTGTCAGGCAAGGCCATGTGCTCTGTGTGGCTGTACTGCAAACAAGCATAAGGAATAATGCATTCAACTCCCCTTATCCTATTTTCGACTTGTCATGGTGCGTCTCCCTGTAAGAGTGGAACACAAACAGCTGCACACCACTCCATGCACACAGACACTGTATTAAATGCTAAAACAATTGGGATTAATTGGTACTGGACTTCTCATTAAGCTCCTTGTGTAGCTCTGCTGTGATTCTTTTCACAAGAGACTTGGAAGATTATGGCTTGTTCTACCTTTCTTGTTATTAAGAAGCTGGTGTGGATGTTTTAAAGCAAAAGGGGGGAGAAGAGGGATAAGTAGAAGAAAAACCCCTGTCCTTTAAAACAAAAAATCACATCAGTTTGCATGCAATCAGTAAATTACACCACTGGATACATTATGGGTATTCCCACATGACAAAAGCAAAAGGAAAGGCAGGAAAGCCTGAGAAGAAAGCAGCATTAAGGCAACTAAATTGTTTCCAGCCCCCAGGTTGCACCATTCAAAATTAACCTGCATCATTTTATATAATGATAATTTGCAGAATGAAATAATACAATAAACTCATAAATAATACCAGAACACTCTATGCAGGCAGCAAAGTAAACTAAACTAAATAGGTGTGTCTGAAGCTCAATCCCAATTTCTAATATGTAACACATCCCCAGGAGTTCATTTTGAAGATATTCCTTGGATCTGATAGGCTGCATGATTTTTGGAAATTGGAAATCCTAGTTTCTGAAAAATCAAAAAAGACATTGAAAGAGAAATGCAGAAATTATGTCACAAAATAAACCTGGCACCTACACTGAACTAAGCACAATCTGAGTAGCGTGACACATTTATAATGAAAAACTGCAGTTAGAGAAATTATCATCTTTTAATGAGCTTTCCAAATTAAAAACATAAAATATTTGAACCTTTCTGGCAAACCTAAGGTCAATTTTAATGAACATGGGTGTTTTTGTTAGTGCTCAGACTCAAGATGGAAGTGAATGAAACATGGGTATTAATTTAAGATTGCCTTGATTTCTAAAAATAAAAATTGTTGTTCATAATATTTGCCAAATGCAAAAAGTAACTGTGTACCCCATGGAATTTGAACTAAATATGCCATGCAATTCCTACAACTGAATACCTCCCAGTACTAAGAGGGAACTGTGTATCCCTAAATATTTAAAATCACTTTTAAAATATCAAATCATTATTTTATAATAATGGCTACTAAGGTATCCCACAGAAAAGGGCAGTCATTCATTTACATGGGCCCAGATTGCATTCCAAAGAAGTCTGCAGAATAATTTATAATTTGAGGGGGTTTTAGCCTTTTTTTAGGCTAGATTTTCAGCATTCAGCAGCTCTGTTCTGGATAACTGACTGAAACAATTGGATTATTGGACTTTTGCAGTGCTACTCTTGGAGAAGCAAGGGCAATACTGGAGAACTTTAGAAAACCTAGGAAAAGACAAGCATACCTAACAAGAATGTCTGTAACTGTGAATGACAAGCTGGGGGGGAAAATATCCATGCTTTGTACCAGAAAGCTCATTTTAAGAAGAGATAGGTGAAAATCTTTAGTCTTTTAGCATGCTTTTTTAGAAACCCAAAGGATTTCCCTCCCATTCCAAACTCCTGCTTTCAAAAATATGTTACACAACTCTTAGTTACCAACTTGATACTCTCAGAGGAAAAAAAAGAGATATTTTCACATATGAACTAAAAATGCATTATCTAATTGCATTTGTGCATCATGCATCAACTCTCAAGATAAGATAGGTGTGCAATGAATATTTAATCAGTTGAGACATTCAGCCTCTGAGGTTTGTCATTTGACATATTTCATCAACATACTTAACCAGAATTTTTTGTTAGTATTTTTGTTCTAAGGATTTAATATTAATAGGAAAACCCTGAGAAATTCTTAAAAATACAGATTATTTCTCCACGTGCAAGAAAAGCTCTGAACAATATAATACTTTCTAATATTCCTTCTAAAAAGCATGCTAAAAGACAAGAATCTTTACGTATCCTGGAATCTTATTAATTCCTATGGATCATATTCTCTATTATTTAGTTTCCTGAAGGAACGTATTTTAAAAAAATAAAAATTGAAATATTGTCTTTCTACTAGACTATAATGAAACATCTTTCTCCTTCAGGAATATTAGAGCCAGTAAAAGTTTATTGTCTCCTGACAAATGTTCATCTCATGCAAACAATTATTAAAAATTCAGAAAATCCACTAATATTTTCAGTGATGTAATATCAGTAAGAAACACTCTTTGTGGACAGTTAAACAAAGTATTACAAATAGAATTTCAAGCAGCACAAGGAAATTTATAGACTTTAAGAATATGTATTTTGGATAGTAGAGATATTATCTTGCTTTTAAGAATGATGTTTGCACTGGTAAGAAACACACGTTATCATGGAATCATAGAATGCTCTGGGCTGGAAGGGACCTTAAAGCCCATTTTGTTCCAACCCCACTGCCATGGACAGGGACACATTTCACTAGACCAGGTTGCTCAAAGCCCCATCCAGCCTGGCCTTGAACACTTCCATGGACGGGGCAGCTACAACTGCTCTGGGCAACCTGTGCCAGTGCTTGACCACCCTCACATCAAAGAACTTTTTTCCTGATATCTAAACTAAACCTGCTATTTGTCAGTTTGGATCCATTTTCCCTTGTCCTGTCATTCCAGGCCCCTGTACAAAGTCCCTCTCCAGCTTTCTTGTAGGCTCCCTTCAGGTGTTGGAAGGCCACAGTTCACCCCAAAGCCTTCTCTTCTCCAGGCTGAACAATCCCAACTCTCTCAGCCTTTCCTCATAGCAGAGATGCTCCAGCCCTCTGATCATCTTGGTGGCCTCCTCTGGACCTGCTCCAACATCTCCATGTCCTTCCTGTGCTGGGACCCCAGAGCCGGCTGCAGCACTGCAGGTGGGGTCTCAGCAGAGTGGGGTCGAGGGGCAGAATCCCCTCTCTCCCCTGCTGCCCACACTCCTTCTGATCCAGCTCAGAACACGTTTGGCTCTCTGGGCTGCCAGCACACATGGCCAGCTCGTGTCCATCATCTGATCCAACAGCACCAAGTTCTTCTCTTACACAGATGACAAAAGAATAGGTGCTTGTTTGTTTCTTAGCAGCCGTGTATAACACAACACCTGTTAAACTCCAAAAGGAGCGTTTCTGGAGAATTACACATTCACCAACCTGCTCGTGCTGAGGAACCACATTGCAGGGCGTCTGTTAGCACAGGATCACATGACGTGTTTTCAGCAGGAGCTATTTTCATGTGTCTCTAAAGGGATCAAAACCAGCACACAGAACAAACTGTTGATGGCAACCTTGGCCAGCATCATGGTACCACTTCAGATGGAGGAGTGCATGTCAGAGCACGTCATTGTTCCGTGGCTGCTACAACATGCATGGCATTTCATAGGAGAGGTCTGGCATTCCAAGGAGCCCTTCAGCAATGTGTTTGCCAGGAGTCAAACTCAGAGGAGGAAGCCTTAAACAACAGCTCATGAGTCACATGCTGCTCACAAGCTTGAACGACGTTCTCCCAATCAAAAGATCAAGGTCATTTACTTACTAAACATATGGTCTACCAAAAAAGGCACTCTCTTCCCAACTCCAAGTGTGCAAACAGAAGGAACTGCTATCATCAGAGCGCAGCATCGAAACCATTTAGGAATGCCTTTATAACAACCCCTTCTCCAACACAGACTATACACTGAAGCAGTACTTCACTGCTCTGCTGTTAAGCAGGCAAAATTATTCCTCCATTAGGTAAAGAGAAAAACAAATGGAGAAGAAAAAGTATAGAGGAAGCCAACCACTAACTTTTTGAAGTGATGCTGAATATCAAGCTCTCGGTGAAAGATTAATTGGAGGAAGAGTGGTTTTAGAAGTATACTCGTATATTTAAAGGACACAATATTCATGGCAAATTATTCCTTTTGCCAGGCTATCACTATATTACAACCTGGTTTCAGTACAGCTTTCAGACCAAAATTCCTCTCTTTCCTTCGACATACACGTTTTTACTACATTAACCATGCAAAATGGTAAAGAAAGAAATTCACTCACATATTTTGAATCAAAATTCACATCTGGACAACCCTGTCTGAAATCAACTTAGAGATTAATTCAGTCGGAAGTGGCAGTTCATGTGTTACGCTTTTTATCTTGAACATCCCACTGAAGAAGTGCAAGATTGAAAAATTTTACCAACTAAAGTAGTTAGAGGGGTCCTGCACACGGCATAAAAATTAATAATTATTGTAGTGGTTTGGTCCAAAATAATCATTACTGTTTACCTTCTGTGAGATAAGAATTAGGAGAAAAGCAAAGCAGGCACCAATCTTGAAAGAATATAAAGAAGTTTATTAACAGACCTAAAAGAAGGAAAAAAAAAAAATCATACCACACCTAAAAGAAGAAAAAGAAAATCATACCACACCGTCAGAACACTTCTCCTTCCCCCCCACCTTCCTCCCTTCTCCCACTTACAATGTAAAAAGACAGCCCTTGAGATGTTCAGTCTGTTTACCACTTCCATAATAACCTTGTTCAGTCCATTTAGGAAGAGGAGTCTCTCTTGTCCATGCTATGAAAACATTATCACAAGGAGCCAGCCGCCCGGGTTGGTTCTCTGCTCGCATGTGAATCCCTTCCCCCGACTTGCACCTTTTCCCACAACTGCTTTCGAGGGTCCACTCTAATTGCTGGGCTACAATTTTAAGGTTGAGCCATTCAGAAACAAAAGTTCTCTTCACCCATCTCTGGGAGCATTTCATCTCTAAGAACAGAGGCCCTTCTCCTTCCCTGGGAGCAAAGGGTCCTCCTCATCTTCATCTCTAGAACTATCTCTGGGAGCATCTCTAGGAACAGAGGTCCATCGCTTCCATCTCTCCCTGTTCAAACTTCTCATGAAATTACAGCTGCTTCAGCATCTGCCTATCTCAGCACAGGTGCTTTTGCTCACAAGTATGAGCTGAATGCTCCACCCCCCATGCCTTCATGAAATTACAGCAGGTACTCTGATCTATCATAGCTTCACAACAGAATTTCAGCTTTAAGCATCTCCTCTTTCTCTTCCCTCAGGTTTTCAGCTCTTCACAGCACTAAAAGGGTTAATCTCACCTCGGCCTTGCAGCTGGAATGTCGCTTATCGCTGTTGGTCACATAACCTCTGCTGGACAGCGGTGCAGCTTTGGCCGAATCTTGGCCGCAGTGGAGAGCGGGAGGGGAGCCGAGCCGCTCCGGCTGCCCACGGCAGGGCTGTGGGGGGGTTCCGCAGGTGGAACAGGGCCCATTGGCTCCAGGATGGCCATGGCCTGGCCCGAGCAGGGCCTGGCCCAGGCCCACTGGCCCCCGCACGGGGCCCGCAGCCACCTGTCCCAGCGCCGGAAACGAGAGAGAGAGACTCTGCCCGGGGTTTGTCTATTCTTAAGTGTGGATCACAGAGGTGGTCACAACTTTAAGTGGCTTAAAGGATTGTCCATATTCAAACTGGCCAGCTGATAGGTTCTGTTAGGTCACAGAGGAAGCTGTAAGCACCCCTTTGCAAGGACATCCCTTCCGGGACTATGCTTTGCTAACCCATGACAATTATACAGCAAGAGGATCCACAGGATCTCACTTCAGCTCAAGCAGACACTGTTCCATTGCTGATGTTTCCAAGTTCCTTGCCACGTTCCCAAGTTTTCTTTGTGGACATTGGGTGGTTTGTCAAGCTGCCAACAGATCCTCCCAGAGAGGAGATGTCTCTGCTCTGCTTCACAGAACTCCTGCAGGCAAGGATCTCTAAATGCACGTACTGTTATTCCTTCACATTGAGACTAATTTTATCAAAGGCATCAGGAGATATTTGTGACTTCAAATCTCCATTTTTCACATTGTTCATTAAAGAAATTTTTGAAAAAAAGACAAATGACTGAAGGAGGGAAAGGAGCTCGGGGCTACAGAAGACTCAAAATAGTATTTGGCCAGAATGAAGCACATTCTGAGGAAAAAGGAAAGAGGAAAGGACCACAAAAACCTAAAACTGTTGCCGGTTCAGGTGGATAGTTCTAAATCATTCTGGTTTTGACTGGTTGCAGAATATACTTTCTAAAACTTTCTCCTCTTGTTTTTCTAAGAGAAAGAACAACTAAATCATTGTAACTAGGGTTAACTAACAGTAAATAACTGTTTTATGCAGTAAATTTGAATTACCTAGGCTATATCCCCACTCCTTTTTTTTTTTTTCCCTTTTTTTAAGTAAATGCAGCTTCCTAAGCCATCTCTGGTGATTCCTTGCATGCTATTGCCAGAAATGAAAGCAGTGACCTGCTGTGAATTCAGCTGCTCTCAGACTTTCCAGCCCTCCTCTGCTGGTTGATGCTGTGCATTCTCAGCAGAGCAGGTCTGAATGCCAAGTGTGGGGACTCACTGGCATTCAATTACGAGGAGCTTTTCTCATCCAGAAAATGGTGCAGCTGCTCCTGACGCTGGGATAACTCCTAACACCAGCAGTGACAACCACAGGGTGGAATGACAGCTCACGATGAGAAGCAACAACACTGAAAAGAAATTCCCCAACTGTGAATCCCAGGGCACTCCCACACCGCACAGCCCGGACATGGCACCAACTACACCAACTACACCAAACTGCAGGGAAAGACTAGGAGCAGCAGGGCAGGAGTGGGATGTGCTGAGCCTGCATCCACTGCAGCACCTGCAAGAGGCAAGAGAAAACTCCCCTCTCCTTCTGCAAAATGTGGCCTTACCATAACCATCAGGAAAAGTGGTCATGGGTACCTGTGCCTACTGTAGCAGGGAATGGAAAACAAAGGTGTGCTTCGCAAATGAATGCCTTGTCACCAGGCTTTGTGATCTCTTTCTTTATTGGTCTAGGATTTTGAATTTGATGAAACCTGACGTCCAAAATTTAGGTTTTTTAAAACAGAAAAAGAAAGCTGGTAAAAAAATAAAATTCATATATACATATTCTACTGACCAGATCAGCATCTCACAGACCTGGTTGGAGCCTTACCCTTCTGATCCCTTCACTGTCAGACTTTTGATTCCAATTCTGTCAAACTCAGTCATCAGAAAAGATGAACAGAGAGCTTTAAAGTTTGACTGAGAGTTTTAAATCTCTGCAAACAATCCCATTTCCTCCTGTAGACTTCATCCCTTTGCAGAGTCTTTCTGTGAACTCAGGTGGGACAATTTACTAAATTTAATATGCCAGCTATTTTCTTTAACTTTACTGTGTATCCAGCAAAGACAGTGCAGCACAATGACCTCAAGGGCTTTCTAACCTTTCTAATTTACAGAAACAGCTCCAGAGATTCTTAGAGTGGAGAATGCTAGAATGAGGAAGAGCTTCTTCCAGGCATGTTCAGCATCACCATGGATTATTGCACACGTCTGAGATATCCAGGCAGGGTCACTGCCTTCACCTGTTCTTTTATTACCAAGTTAGTACCAAGGTGACAAGCACAACAACTCACTTCAAAAGAAGGAATAGTCACGGAAGAAGAAAACAGGATTGAAAATCAGAATCCAGCAAGTTTTTAGAAGCCACGGGAGCAAATATAATCCTGTCAAAATGCTGCTTAACACATTTCCTGCTTTACAGAGCAGGGTTTTATGTGTTGTCCTCAACTGTTTCCAAACACATTTAGTAGTGTCGTAGAGTTCAGCTTTGCCAAAGTGGTTTTACTGTGGTAAAACCCCAAAGTGGTGGCGAAAAGGGGGCAGAGAAATGTTTCCTATCTTGGTCAGTGTATCAGGTGTAGCCTCTGACAGAGCTAAAAGCATATACAGTGCACCCTGCATGCCTGTCGAGCATCCTGGCTGCCAGACTAAATTGATGTCAGTCAGAATGGTATGAAATAACTGAACAGGTGAGCCCTGTAACTCTTGCAATAGTTTCCAGCCCACAGGAGGGGAGAGGCTTCCTCACCCTGAAAACTGAGCCCTTCCAAGTTCATTGCCTTAGTGTCAGTAACAGCCTCAGCACCTCCGTGTCATGGTCAGGCTGCTGATGGGAGTCAACACTGAGAGCAGAACTACTACATTATGGTCACGTGAAAATTTAGCAATTGTACAAAATATCTCCAGGGAAAATTGTAAAAAAAAAACATTTTTTGTCTAGAGTCCATAAAGAGAGCGAGTTCATGGGCTGTGTCATGAAAATATAATAACTTAGAGTCATAATACAAAACTAAACTTATAATAATCTAAAGAGACCTTGAGATGCAGACAGGAAATACATCTTTAAATGTTTATATATCTATGTGTACCCCACAAATCCAGACATCCTTGGATTTAAGCCCCCCCATACATCTGACTGTACTTCAGTCTCACTGTTAATAGCATTACCACCAGCTGCTAAACCCAATTCAGCACCACAATAAACATGTGGAAGGTCAGCACACTCAGCCCTGGGCTCTGAAGGGCAGGCTGGAACCAGGAGACTTGATTAAAGTCCATTTAGCAATATCCACACCACAGTGCAATCACAAAGCAGGCACCCTGCTACAGCCCTGCTGTAAACTGCAGGCACATCTCCTGTCACGAGCAACACTAACCTAGCTTATGCAAAGACCCAAAGGATCCAAATACTTGCATAGTGAACAAATTTACACTGGGATTTACACATAATGCAAAGGCCGAGATGTTACAATAAATAATCCCTTTTCCATGATGTGTTGCTGCAGTTAACTTTCTTTTTAGTGCTGAAGGGCAATAAATAATCTCTCTGTTCTGACAGTGGCGCGTGCTAACAAGGAAATAACAGAGGAATGGTGCCGAGAAGCTGAGTGATTTCAGTAGTGATTCAGTCAGACAAGGACTGTAATGAAATAATTTTCACTCCCGGTTGCCTTCTGTGACTATTTGAGACTGCAATTTCAAAAGGTTACGGGCTTGAGCTTGGCACTAGATCCTCATATCAGACCAGGTTCCCAGGCTGCATGAGCTGTGTGCTCCCTGGCAGGATGAGGGTGTGAAGGAATGGCCTCCCTTGCAGACCAAACTGCAGAGGAGCTGCACAGCTGGTGGGTGGCTCTGGCCACACTGTCCTGTCATGGTGCTCTTCACTGCAGGACCATGGGTTGGTCATCAGGGATCTTCCCAGCTCACCCAGAGCCTGTCCTGTTCCATCATTACTCCATTGAGCATTTGAGTCAAAGCAGTGCATTAAGCCATCTGTCTGATCCTGTAAGGCTTTGTGGATGATACAACAGGGCAGGCTGGGTTCTGGTTGGTTTGTTTTAGTGTCTTCTTTTCTTAGAATTCCCTCTAAGACTTCTGAAAACTAACGCACCTGAAAGTAAGTTTTGCATTCCTTTTCTAATGGCTTTTTATACAGAAGGTTTGCGAACTGGAAAATTGTGTGTTTGTGTTTGCTTATCATCAGATAAAGAGGAGGTTAATTTTGTTGTCCTCTCCAGAAGGCAATCTGATGAATACCTAACTAGCTCTGACTTGTCTTCCTTCTTATATCTTTTCTATTAAAATTTTATGAATCGAAGAGCAGTAAGTTCCTATTTATCTCATTGATGCACATACTGAAACCTGAAGGCATTTTGCCCACTTATACTAAATTATCTAGGGTTTTTTGTGGATTTTCTTGGTGATCATGCAGCTCTACTTTAGTTCTGGCTTATATTACAGTTCTTGTGGTGTGCATTTACTTCCTGTCTGTTAGCACACATTTTCTGTTTCAAAAAACACACAGCATTTAAGAAGTCTTCTGTTTGCGCCCTGGCAATTTAGAGAACATGTCCCTTGTTTTAAGGTAAATTCCTGATTACAGTTTTCAAAATACTGAAAAAATATGACAAACACTATTTGTTGTGTGTATCTCAAGTTCAAACCCCTCTAGAAGAAATGAAGTGAAGCCTTTTCACCCAATCTTTATACACACACCCCAGTTCTGTGATTCAGGCAGGCTGATATCACCATTGAGGGAAGTACTTAGACAACTATGTCCATACATTCTGGAGTTTCCAATGGGAATTCAACACATTTAATCCCTGTCCTACATCCCAATTTTCATTTCAGTCTTTCTCCCCACTCCTCTTTAAATTTTTAAGCTTAAGGCTGGGAACCAACATGCTGGAGAGCAGCTTTGGGGAGAAGGACCTGGGGATCCTGGTGGACAAGCTGTCCATGAGCCAGCATTGCCCTGGGGGACAAGAAGGCCAATGGTTAGAAGATGATTAAGGGACTGGAGCATCTCTCTGATGAGGAAAGGCTGATGGAGCTGGGCCTGTTCAGCCTGGAGGAGAGACACTGAGAGGGAACCTCATCAATGTCTGTCAGTGTCTGCAGGGAGGGGTCAGAGGATGGACCTGGCTCTGCTCGGCAGTGCCAGGCAGTGGGACAAGAGGCAACAGGGCAGGAACTGAGGCACAGGAAGTGAACATGAGGAAGAGGTTGCTTACTGTGCAGTGCCAGAGTACTGGGACAGGCTGCACAGAGAGGTTGTGGAGTCTCCCTCACTGGGGATGTTCAAGAACTTTCTGGACACACTCTGGTGCCGTGTGCTCTGGGATCACCCTGCTTGAGCAGGGAGGTTTAACCAGCGACCCACTCTGGTCTGTTCCAACCTGAGCCATTCTACAATTTTGCAATTTTTCCTAAATATTATTTCTTTCTGTTAATGGGAATATTCATCTGTGCTCTCTATTCATACACCATGCTGTGGAAGCTTTTATCATCTCACCTTGCTCCCTGACAGGGAGAAGGGGATTTACCAATGAAAAGGTTATTATATGACAGACTGATTTATTATGCTCTTGTAAACAAACCTTTGACAGATAACTACAAACCAAGTGTGATGGTTTTACTGCACTGAGCAGCACCTATTAAAGCTTGCTTTCAAATGGTGAAAATGTAACACATAAACAAACTCTCAGAGTTCAATAGGTAGGAGGCAACTTGAATATGAGTGGGAAAATGCAATTAATCATCATCCATATGGTCTCCAAGAATATTTTGGCTCTGTGTTGGGACCTTGAGTGAGCACAACAAAAATGCTTAGTCCTTCTCCTGTAGTGAACCCCTCAAAGACCCTAACACCCCACAGAGATGTTTTAATTTTTCTCTGTTTCTCAGCATCCAAATCTATTATGCATTACGAGGGTAGATTCAGATGAGATGTAAGGGAGAAATTCTGTTACAATGAGGGTGCTGAACCACCAGAACAGGTTGGTCAGAGAGGTGCTGGATGCCTAATCTCTGGGAATATTCAAGGTCAGGTTTGTGGGGCTCTGAGCAACCTGATCAGTTGAAGATGTCCCGGCTCATTGAAGGGGGGTTTGAGTAGGTGGCCTTCAAAGGTCCCTACCAATCCAAATTATTTGATAACTCCATAAAATGTAGTGTTCCCATGAAGAATCTCATTCATATGGAAATTTTGGCACAGAGTACTTAAGTGGAAAGGACACATTATGAATTTTAAGTGGGGGCTTGCTGTGCCAAAATGACAATACAGCATAAAAACAGAGGCTGATGAAAAAATGGAGAAAATAATCCAGTATCTGACAGAGAAAAAAATGCAGAATCCAAGCCCTAAATAATTTTTTTAGCTGTGTGAAAAGTCATGACATCGACCAGGCTATTCATTTTGCCTTTAGAAAAATGAGCAATAATATTTTATTCTAAACCTTTAGAATATCCCAGTCACCACAGAGCTAGGACACAATGTCAGTTGTGTGCCTTGTTTCATTAAGGTTTCTTGAAAGATACCAGCAAAACATGCAGGTGGTTTCTAGAGGAACAAGGGGAAAGAGTAGTCTTGCAAATTAGGTTAAGCTGCTAAGGTAAATTCTGCTTCACAGCTGGGGATGAGAGACTTTTCATGAGGGAGCTTTCAAAGACCATGTTTTCCAAATCCAAGGACAGCCCTTGCCCCGAGTCAAGCAAAGTGGGTTGCAAAAGGACTCCATGGATGCACAAGCAGGTCCCAACAAAAACAGGAGAAAGAAGCATGCAATTTGTGGAAGGAGGGTCTGAGTTTCCCGGGACCAGAGGGACCTGGACATACTGGAGTGAGAACAGCACAGGGCCACAAAGATGATTAAGGAACTGTAGGATCAACACTGGCACAGGTTGCCCAGAGACACTGTGGAGTCTCCATGCTTGGAGATATTCAAAGCCCAACTGAACAATGTCCCAGCCCAACGGGTTCTAGTCAGCTGCTTTGAGACTAGATGATCTCCAGAGGTTCCTTCCTGCCTCAGACATCCCATAATTCTGTGATCCCACTACAAGACCACTTTATTCATTTACTTGATGCATAGGCAGAATTTAGACAGTTTTACTCGTTATGGGCCATGTTTTCACTTTCACTGAGGCAGGAACTATTGAAAACAAAGGGTGGCAGCTGATCAGAGCCCAAGGGCACTGCACTACCCTTCACCATTATAAAATGGAGACCTCAAGTCTGCTCAGATTTCAGTTTAAATTGTTCCAAAAGAGCACTATTAAAACAAAAATAGACTCCTCAGTGGACAATTCTCTTCACTTGTCCAGTTCTCATGATCTTTTCAGAAATTAATAGCCTTCATTTTAACCTTGACTGCACAAGAGAATTGCTCTCTTTAAAGCTGAACCACTGGAAGTACAAACAGTCCACAGCATCCAGTGTAGCCTTGCCAAATTGCTTGCAGCTTTGTTCTGTGTCTGCACCAGCTCCACTGCGAGCCACAGTGACCCATGTGGGCATGGCAGGCTGGGAATGCACCTGGGAACACACACTCTCTGAGGCTTGTAAAGATCAATAGTGCCCTGAAAGACAGCCAAATGAGTAGCAGCAATTTATCAGGAACAATAGAACTTCAATTCAACCTACTGAAACACTGTCCGCCCTAACTAACTATTACACGTTTCTTAACTCTTAAAGTGTAAAAGTGAGACAATACTTTAGGAAGCTTCTGACTGGATTAATACATCAAATAATGGCCAACCATTTAACCCATCAGCTATCAGATTTCCAGACATGTATCCTAAAGCAACACCACACAAAGGAAGCTTGTTGCTTCAGTGATTTGCTTCTGTCAGGTGGAAAAGGGCAAGCAGAGGTAGATGCACAGCTCCTGATGCTATAGGAACAAATTGATGCATAAGATTTACAGCCACTCTTTTAGGCAGAGCAATGAAGCCACTGCACCTGGCTCCCAGTGCCAGGCATCCTTCTTAATTTATTCAAAATAATCAAATTTTGTACAAAACGTGTAAAACATCTCCACACGTACACAAGCAATTACCAATCATCTCTTAAATCATCTAGAGTTCTCTAATCACTGCAGTTTCATTCCTGCTTTTATTTCAGAAGGTCCATAATGAAAAAACAGGGCCAAAAGGCTCTGAGAGCTCCAAAAAAAACAATTCTTCTGTTCATTTAAGTGGCAGGGGGTTTTTCCCTTCCAGCAGTACATCAGGCATGTGTTTCCACAGTGTTGATTCACTGGGCAACAACATCCATTTTCACATTGTCTCATTAGTCTACCTACTTTCTTCTGGCTAGGAATGAGAATTCTGTAAGTCTAGTGCTGGAAATTATTATATACTTGGGACAAAGTGATAATAGTGCTAACGGTTAGTAGAGACTTTCTGTAGGGACTCTGTAACCATACTGACTATCCAGCACAGCTGATATAATTGTACATGAGTAAATGCTTCATTGCTATTGTATTTATTAATATATTTGTTCACAGAAGAATGGGGGGGGGGGGGGGGGTGTGTAACAATAAATAAAATGATAAGAAATATGAGGGAAAATATCTTCATGTTTCATAAAGTTTCAACAGTGCTGTAAAGCAGGGTTCTTTAAATTATTTATCTGACTCCATCTTATTCATATACTTGAACAAACTTCAGCACTGCTGGGAAACAGTTGCCTACCTTAGTGATGCTCATGAATTCCAAGTGCTTGCTAAGCTGGCACCCTTTGGGAGTGGCACTGGAAGACGTTTCACAGGTCTGAAATGCACCTCTCAGCCTGTGCATCTCCCAAGCCACTTTCAGAATCTCATCCAGAGCCCTGAATTCATGTTCTCACATTGTAAGCTATCAAAGCTTCCAACTGGTTATTTAACTAAGACAAAAGGTTTTCACAGACTAAATCAAGTGTTTAATCAAATGAGTGCTTGCATATTTTGCTCTGTCCTTGTCCTTTCCTGACAAGGACTTTAAGAAAACAAAACCACAACTATCCAAATATGAAGGGCCAAAGCAGAACTAGGAGGAGGAAAAGCTGAAATTCTGCGCAGGACTACTCATCACCATGGTTCTGTGCTCATTTCACTCAGAAACACAGATTTTGACAGAATCAGGTCTCCAGGCTTCTCTTTCTCAGGTCAACCTCTGCCATGCAAAGAGTGCAACTAGGGAGTAGAAATTAATGCTTTTGTGACAAGATGCTTAAATATTTACTGAACTCTAAAATGCCTCAGTTCTCTAAAGAAACTGCATCTCACCCACCTGCAGATGCAGCAGGACCTCTGCAAAATGGTGCAGAGAGCCCTCAGGTCCACATGTGAGAGCAGAGAGGCTTTCAGAGAAGGGAAGGAAGATGCTGTCTCAGGTTCCTCTGCAGATCAGGGGTTTTTCTTGTTCAACATGCAATCGTGCTCTCTAAAGTGTGTCTTCCAATTGACTCCATTATCATTTCAAACCAAAAAATACCCAGACCATTTCAATAAAACTGCCTCCTCCTAGAAGCAATCCCCCACCCACTGCAGCAAGACTCACGGGTGGTTTGCTGCCTGTCATATATGTTGATATATAGAGAGAGTTCTGACTTCTGAAGAACTCAGCTACCACAGATGCCTAAAAAGCCTGTTTTGAAGCTCCAGAAGACATGAGGCAATGGAAAACAATGCTTCAAATGCAAACCTAAGGGGGGGTCTGCTGATAACAATTAGTTTCCAATTGAGTTTGTGTCTGGTACAAATTCAGAACAAAAGCCACAAGAGCACATGGTGGATGTAACATTCTGCACTTACTTTTTCATTTCTTCTCAATCCTGACTTACAGTCTAGGTCCCTGCCTATTTTTCAGTATAACCTAAGCAACTTCTGACCTTGCAGAAACCAAATTCCACATGCATGTCTCTGGTCTCACACAGCTTTCACACCTTCCTTTACACACACTGCCTTTCAGTTCTAGATATACTTATTTAAATTTGTGTTGTGAGTCAATCCCTGAGCTTAGACTTCCACTGCATCCCTTTGCCAGAAATTAAATTTTACAACCCAGATACCTGAAAATTACACCTGTGTCCTGCAAAACACCCAAGGAGCCTGAGCAGTCCTTTCTGCAACACTCCAGTTTGGAAGATTTTCCAGTTGATTCCTGAGCTTTTTGGGACCCCCAACTACTTGCTGCAAGGCAGAGACATTCTTGAATGACTAAACCAGTAATTTTTATTTTTCTAGAGCACAAGTGTTGCTGATGTGAGACAGACATGTAGATGCTACTCTCTTTCTCAGTTTCAATGCATAACTGTTACAGATTCCTGAGAAACAGGATTTTTCTTGGCTACGAAATAGTTAGCTGTTTGTGAAAGCCTTGTCTGAGTGGATGATTCTCAAGGCTTGACAGCCTGCTGATTCAGTGCAACATGAAGTCTCAGTGGAGTCTATAGCATGGCACAGGACAGCTCTGCAATCAAAATTGCCTTTACAAAGCAAAATGGAAGTAACAAATTGATAGAGCTGCATATAGATTTGTCTCCTAATCTGTCACAGGTTTAAAAATAAAAGGGGATTCTATTCTCTTTTACTGTCAACACTTCAGGTACATAATAACACTGCTGTTAGCGATACGTTGTATTTAACAGGCCTTATTCTCTCTGCCGGGCTGCAGCTGACTCCCTTGCTATTACCTACGCATGCAGACTGCTCAGCAGTGATCCAGCCCTCCAGGCAATGCTACCAGACCAAAAAAAACCCAAGCACTAATACCCCATAAAGCCACTTTCCTGAGAGAGCATCTTTTGAATCAACTCTTGAATTAATATTTACAGATCTTGCACAGCAAAAGCCCCAATATCCAGGGGTGCCAAATCCTTGCAGGTCCCACTAGAACTGTGGTGGCTTAGAACATGCCAGGAGAAAAAAAAATCAACTCCCAAAGCTACTGTTTTCAAAGACTCCTGCACACCTCCTGCTGCAATGGGAGAATACCTAATGTGCACTCATTTGAATAGCATTTCATTTCACCTGATGAACAGTTGCTCGTGCCAGAGAAGAAGCAGGTCTCCTAGGAATTCCTGATCCCACAGGGCAGACGTGCCAGCACAAGTCCAGAGTGGTGTCACACCCCAATGCCAGAGGAGCAGCTCCTCTGCCATTCCCGCGGGGTCAGAGCAGAGGGACGCAGAGCAGAGCAAGCGAGCTCTGCTTCACTCAGCAACTCCCTTCTCAGTGCTCAGGACAAACCCAGAGGAAGCCCAGGGACCAATGCGGTCCTCTGAACAAACCCTGATGCAGCAGCTTGGCTGACATTCTTTCAGAAGTTGCTGACAGCCTTCGAACACCTCTCACCTTTCCATGATAATGACAAACCAAACCTTTCCTTCCACAGAATTTTCATCATTATGATGTGGTTCCCCAAAGCTCTGCTGCACAGCCACAGGGGTTTAAGTATCTCGTAAGCTAACGTGTAAGATATCTCCCAGCCTTTTCAAGACAAATAAAATTACTCTTCCAGTAATACTTCTGAAAATCTTGCTGCAAAGAGCTACCTTTGTAGGTCGTTGCTATTTAAGATTTCACAAGCAGTAGGCTGATTTTTTCTATATGAAAGTCTTTCCTTTATAGAGAGTCCTAAGGAGTTGTCCCAGTGACAGCTGGAAGCATTTGTCTCTTCTGGAGTTCAGGCTGGTGGAGAAGATAATGCCATTCCCCAGTATCCCTATTATATGGCAGCCTGAACACAGAGTTCTGAAAACTACAGACTTCTTGTATTCAGCTCTGAACTCCCATTCCATATTTCCATCTTTGTGCACAGAGGAAAATATGCAGGCCAAGTCAGAAATACCAGTTGTGTCTTAGACAATCCAGTGGCCTTGGGTACAATTTTCAAACAGGCACAGGAAGTCCAATATCTCAAACTGTATAAATTGCACACTGGCAGAGGAGAGAAACTGTAGACTGCTTGATCAGTGAGTACATCTGCACCAGAGACACAATTTAAACCAGTCTGCACTCCAAATGGACATGGGCTAAACACACCAGTAGATATGTGAAACAAGCCAAGAGTTGGCCTGGAATAAACCTTCAGAAGCTACAGCACAAAATGAATCACAGATTGCTCAAGCTTAGGAAAAAGCTCTAGATAAAGGTAATAATAAAGACTGAAAGGAAGGGGAGGCAGATAAGGACAGACACAGAAGGCTGAAGTGTTTAATCCCATCTATGCTTCTATCTTTGAAGAAAATGCTTAGCACAATTAGCTTGGGCAAGAGGAGAGAAACACAGGTGAGAGCAGGGATAGAGCAGGGTATTTAAATAAGTCAGATGAATTCAAATCAGTAGGGCCTGATGCAACTCACCCTGGAGTGCTTAAGGCACTTCCTAGAACAACCTCCAAACCATTAGTGATTGTCTTCACAAACTCACTGAGAATAGTGAGGTCCCAGAGGCTTGAGGAAAGAAAAATAAAAGTGAACAGCTTTAAAAAGTGGAAAACAGGAATCTGGGGATTTGTAGGCAAGGTAGCATTACACTGACACCTGCAAAGATACTGGCATAAATTATTAATAATCAGGTTTTAATCCTCTCAAGCATAATAAGCCAAAAAGACCACTTATATTTGTCAAGAGCAGATCACATCAGACCAACCTCATTAACTTCTCTTACGGGATAACTGGCTTTGTGGAGCATGGAAAAGCTATAGATATGATGGATATTGACTTTTGTGAGGCTTTTGAGACAGTGTGGCTTGGCATTCTCCTTTGTGGAGGAGGAAAACAGCATTATTAGTTTAGTCCATAAACAGCAAGCGTCTTTCTGAGAGCATCCTGAGTACAAGAAGGTACTCATTGTCTCAGTACAGACACAGCCTTACTGAAGCACTATGTCCTCTTTTCCACCACATTAGAAAAAGACATAAAAACCTGTAAAGGTGCTACAGAAAGGCAAAAAACAATATGAGATTTAAATACATGACTTATCAATGTAAATTAACTGATAGAGAAGACTAAAGAAGGACATTAACTCCCTTTGCTATAAAAAGTCATTAGACCAAGTTACAGGTAAGGAGGTTGTGGAATATTTGCTAGAGAAGAGTTTAAAATGTGCATTAAAGAAACACCTGCCAGTAAGGATTCAGGCAAAGACAGATGTGCCACTAAGTCCCTACATTTCTGTGTGGCTGAACCACAAATCCCCATGAAGTTTGTCCTTCACAGGCTCTGCATTCACCTGGCATACAGGTCTCTCTCTTCTCCAAAATACAGACATTTTGTTTTCTGGGACTAGGAGCCCAGGATATCCCCATCAAAGCCAGGAGAGGAGAGTAACAGATCTTCTGGAAGAAAAATCCTATTTCTGTTCTTAACCTTGTGCACATTCATTTTTCTGTGTTTTACATGTGTTTTACAGTGCAACACAAACTTCAGTCCTCTTCCCAGGCTGCATGTTCATCATCTTGTGTCTAAAAGACTCTCAGTTCTTGAGAAAGAGACCAAGACTTATACAATTTCGAAAGAAAACAACCAAATGTCATGTTTGCATCACTCAGGGTGAGAATAGAATTTTTGCTCCAAAAAAACTCTTGCAATCCCTTACTGATTTTGGTAGTGATCCCCTAGTCCCAGAAAAGATGAAGTCTGGATTTTGGAGACAAAAAGGTACCTGGAGACTGTCATTTGTGGAGTCCTTGCCAAAGGAATGCTTGTAGGCCAAAAGCTTGTTTTCATTTTCCTCTTACTTAAATAGTCCAATAAATGACATAGCTCCTTCCTACAAATTTTGCCTTAGTCATGTCCTTTGACAATTTTACCACTAGTATCAAACCTGAATTGTTAAAACATGCTAAATTACTGTGGCCTCCACAGTTTCTGATGTCTAAAGGATGCCAAATGAAAGCAATGTCACGAACTTAACTACACTGCTGTGCCCTGAGGGAAGAATCTGGCCCTGCAGCCCTTTGTTTTAGCAACATCCTTGTCATTAAGCACTTCCACTGCTGACATTATCATCTTAGATGTACAATTTTAATCTTAGCAAAGATCTTAGAAAAGCAGTCTTATGCTCTTCATCCACTATAATTTACTCTGGAAGACATAGGCATACTCTTGCCTTTCATAGGGTGAGATGAGCTTAGACAAACATTTCTTCATTCATTTTCTTTGCATTCTCCAAAAATCCAATCATTTTTTAATGATTTCTTTGCCAATCAAGTTTCTTATGGGCAAGACCAATGTACTATTTTCTTCACAGGCATTTGAACATCTTTCTTATGCTGCTGTGTCCTCTAAAACTGCTGCAACATGGCGTTAGTGTTAATTGTTACCATTATGTCTGGGCAATCAACTGCTTATGATTCTCTGGCTGGAAACTGATGCTGTTTTCATCAGGGCTACCAGCTAACAATGACATTTTATTAGCGGATAGGTCCAAGGATTGGCAGATCACTCTGCTGCTGTTATGCAAGACCAACCTTCTCAATTAAAGCTCGATCTAAATCTAGCAGATTTGCCTCATGTCTGCCATTTGTAGCTACCATTAAAATATCCTTTCTCTTGTTTTGTGTTGTTATTCACGCATAGATTATAAAGTAAATTCTGCCTTGGAGACAAAACCACATATGAGCAGCTAAAGACAGAATTTAGCCCCTTATTTTCAATCTGCCCCAAAGCAGATTGCTTACTTGATTGACACTTTGTGAATTTTATTAATTACACAGTAGTTCCTCAGTGCTATTTTCTGAGCTGTGAACTGCACTTTTTATTATTTTCCCTACTTTTGTATTTCTCCCTGTTGCAGAGTATTATTGTTATCTATGTTTTCTGCTACTGATCTGTTTCCTTTTCAACATCATTTTTGATATGTAGCCAACAGCAATGAACAAGCACTTTGGTTAATTTTTGAGTAGAAGTCTGCAGCTGGTGTAAATCAGTGTTACTCCATTATTAATCAGAAAAGCTTCACTGCAGAGATATTTGACATTACCTATCTGACTCTATATAAGTACTTAAATTTTCGGTAGCTGGAAAGCCCATCACTTGTGTTCAGCATGATGCAATCCCTTGTTCCTACTATGCTGTTCTTTATAATCCAAGCTGAATCCACAAGCAACAGATCTAACACTGAACCACATTTATCCTTCATTCAGATCAATATAAGTAGACTAGAGGTAATTTTTGTCACTTTAGCCCACTCTCTGAGTGATGCCAAAAGAGTTGGGACAAGGGGGTGTTCTAGTCTATACCTCTTTCCATCCCAACCTCTCCTTCCCTGAGAGGAAACCAGCTGCCCTCTGGGAAAGTCACTTGAAATCCATGACATAAAGCAACAAAAAAGGAAAAAAAAAACAACCCACAAGACTTTCCACTGTAGATCCATGTGCCACTAGCACAGTATTCAAGATTTTGTAAACTTCCAGAAATCAGCAAAAGAAAATTATGGAGGTTTTGTTTCCTGGTCTAAGAGGGTAGTTCAGCAGTGATGATGTAACATGATTACAAGTGACCATTTGGTCAAGAACTTGTTTAGAAAAACCTAATTGCAGATGCAGGCAAACCCTGGGAACACTGCTTTAACACATCACACTACCACCTTTATCAGAAAAACCTGCATGTAGCATCTCAAGGAAAAGTAAACCTCCACAAGACTGAGACGTGAATCCTGCAGAAACCAGGAACAGAGAAAGATATAAAGTGGAGGGTCTGAGACTTGTTTTATCCCCTTTGGAGCAGTACTGCACCTTGAGAGAAGCAGATTTGACTCTGACCCTGCATCAAGTCTTTTCACCTCTCCCTGCCTCAACTTCACCTGTAAGATGGGGAAAGCGTGATGATGATGCTTTGCTTTAAAAAAATTTATAAGCATAAATTACCATAATTGTTTCTCTTACATAAAAGTACTCCAGCTTGCCAGTTTGCATGATGGAAATAATTTTCAGAGCTCCTTATTAGTCAGAGCAAAAAAATCCTCTCACCTGGATACAGAGAGCTGGGCTGTGTCAGGAGCATCCCCTCCCTCAAAAACCTAGGAAGAGCCACTTCTTTAGGATTTTTATGAGCTGATAATTTGGCCTCCACAGCTTGCTTAGCAGAGCTCGAGGGAATCAGTGACATCATGAGGACTCTCAGTATGCATTTTATCAGCCAGCTCTGTGAATGGAGATTACAGCCAGGTCGGGAGAGGGCAGAGGGCTGCACTGGCACCTCTGCCACCACCTGGCTGCTGCTCCAGACAGCCAAGCAGAGGTCTCTTCACCTGGCCTACACTCAGCTGGGCATTCAGAGGATGGTAAGTATGCAAAACTAACCCCCAAGTCTTCCTTTATACAGAAGGTAAGCAACAGTTCTCTAGATCAAGATGATCTTGTTTCAGAAATAAGTAGACACTACAGGAAATAAATCTGCACCAAAGCTTAATTCCTGCATGGCTAATGTGATCTTGCACCATCTCCAGAATGGTGCACCAAGGACAGAAGTGCAGGCTAACAGATACACACTCTCCTCTTGTAAACTTTTAAGCAGACCCAGCTTCTGTTTGCACCACTGTGCCCACGGCCCCCTTCAGCTGTAGTTTTCAACATGCAAACCCCTGGCAACATTCCTAAATAGCATCCACTATCCAAGAACCAAGTTCAAGCCAACATACACCAATACTCCTACTCCCACCACTGGTGAGGCAAAACTGCACCTCCCAATACATGCACAGATGCTGCTGGACACAGGCAGTGTTCTGTGTACCCATTAGAGTAGCACAGATGTCAGCACCCACAGAAAAGAAGCAGAAATATCCGCACAGCTGAAAATAGATTCAGTAGCACTCGCCCACTGTGGAAATGCTGCCTTTGAATTCACTGCCAAAGACAGGGAGAGTTTATGAGGATACAAATTCATGCCACAGGACACTCTCCTTCTTAAGGAGCCTCACATCCCCAGATACAAATCTGCACTATCTGCAATAACACAGCTCTGCGTTCCAGCTGAGAGCTTCTTGGCTTTCCATGGCTGCCCTATGCCAGCACAGGGACATAATTGTCCCTGATTTATTTTGCAGAGCTTTTTTTTTTTTCCCCCTAAGTTAAACCAGGTAAGAACCCAAAAGCTAACTTTTAAAATGCAAGAAGGGTTTTCAAAAACAACCCAACTTTTTCTATATATAGACAGGTCAGAGCAGGGATAAAGAGCTTAGTGGCATGGAATATTAAGTTAAATGGAGCATTCAGGGCAGTTAGGCCTGCTTACAGCCTACCAGCTATCAACTGTGCTGGACTATACAGCATTATGCAGGTAAAGCAAAGTAATTGATGAAGAGCACAAAACTATATGATCATAATAAACAAAGAGTCCTAAATAACATTGACGCTTTGAGAATTCTGATAAACTTTCCATTTTGTCTTGCAGAGTTGAGAGGTTTCAATTACTCATTGCCAAGAGAAAAATATCCCCTAAAGGAAGGGAAATTAAAAGCCGTAGGGATAGCCAAGCACAGATGCAATACAAAACCAGACTGAGACAGTTTTTACCACAGGAGATGTTGGCAAAGGCTTATTCTTTTTAAAGGACTTTTAAAGAATGGCTGTCAACGGAAGTCCCATGGAACTGAAAAAACTTGCAAATATGTATTAAGAAGCTGCTCCTATCCTTATTACTTTAATGGAAATGCTGAGTCAACTAAATAAGATATTCAGCATTAAAGCCACACATCTCAGTGAAAGAGATATGAGAGGTTTCTCATAAAACATTTTACAGTTTCCTCTCAGTTTGTTGAGGTCAGGCAACTGCTTACAAGAAAACCATCCTCATGAAGGAAGCTTCTGGAAGCCACAAGTTCAAACACTGTGGTTATGGCCAGAAGGAAGATGGGGTTGGTGGCGAGGGTGCCATAGCAAGTTATGGGCAGGGTATGGATATCACCTTACTTGGAAGAATGTGGGAAGCCACACATCCATTTCCATACTCTTTCAAAGCACAGAGAGATCCTCACACAGACCTTTCTACCAAATGTCTTTCCCTGCTGAAACCAGATCAATGAACAGTCTTTTGCAAGTCCAATTTTCCGCTTTACAAAACCAGTTGTTCTGGTCCTTAATTTGTCCTTTTCTGACCCAACAGAGCTGGCAGCTCTGACACTGTGCTTGGCATCAACTGTAGACAGAGCAGCTGTACCAAGCACAACACAAATAGCTCCTAACAAGAAAAACAAGGTTGATGACTCATCTCTGATTGCATTTTAATAGAGAAACTCAAGAGTTTTATCTTCAGCTTCTGGTAAAGCCAACACCTATCCACGACCAGCACAGCGCAGCCATAACCCACAGAGCCTGTGCACACAGCTGCGGTGGCCTCTGCTTTTGTGGGTTTTTACATTCCTCAACCAAAAAAATATATTTTGAGCTTCTGAAAGTAAATGTATTTAGTGGAGATTTAGCTTGCTGTTGTCAGCAACATCCAAAGCATTGTATGCTCCTATACTAACATATCCATGTGTAGGATCCTATAAGTATAGGATATCCGTGCACTAACCTTCACAGGGTATTGGAGGGATTCATCTGCTCTCAAAGTGCCCTCCTCTCCCAGCAAGGTGGGAACTCAACATTCATGGAGGCTAAAACAATGCTTGAAAATGCTGTCACTAAAGGTTCCAAAAGTACAGCAATGTCCATCTCCCTTCAAAAGAGGCCAAGCTGTGAACCGTAAGAGAAAAAGATGTCCTGAGTGTCAACTGTGGGCACCTGTTACTCAGGAAACAAACAGCAATGGCCAACTTACTTCTCTCAGCAAGTCAATTTTAAAAAATAAATAATTAAAAAGCAAAGAGTAGAAAGAAATTACTTCTATTTAATTGTCCTTGACCCGATTATTCTCTCCTGCTCTCCATGGGTTTTGGATTGTGAGAGTCCATAAAACTCACAGTAGATTTTATATTTTAAAGGAAAAATAAACAGGTGAGATTTATATTTTTTATATTGTTTCCATTCCTTAACCTTTTTTTTTTTTTTTTTAAATTATGTCCATTACTTTTTATTAGATTATATGGGTATAATATAAATGTGCCTAAAATATGGGAAACTCTTTACCCCCATGTGTAAGCTAGGCCTAAGCAGATATAATAATTTAAAATTGACTCTTTCTAGAAGTTAGATGATATAATCACCTTAGTAAAGCATTCTTGTGCAATAGCTGTGTTCAGGAGTAAAAATGTTTACAGTCAATAAAAGACATGACCAAGGCAAAAATTACCAGGGATCCTTAATCACCTTGAAATATGAAAAAACCTTGGGGTTTTTTTTTTCTGAAGTATCAGTCCTATTCTAGGAAAGGAAAATTTTGGGTCTTAATTTATAGATATATATTACCATTGCATGTTTCAGTTAGGAAAAAGAAGCACTTTAAAAGTATGCTCCTCATATATGGTAAGCAGCAGGGGGAGAAAAAATAAAGAGAAATAGCTTAATTGATCCATTACTTAATTCAGCTCCATGCCACAGTCATTCCTCTTTTGGAAGCAATTACAGTATATGTACCCAAGTTTATGGATTGCTCAGTGTTCCCCAAAATGGTGAGCTATGCACCATATGTATCTTGTTTCAGAAACAGAATGGCTTTCTCCATTCCCAATAAGGCAAAGAAACAAAATGAAATGTTGACACACAAATGTTTTCCCTTGAAATCTATTTTACATTAATTACTTTAGGCATAGCTGTATATATAATACCTAGAAAAGGATTTGTCACAAATAACCTGTAATCTCTCACTGTATTATCAAGGGGATATCTTAATAAAAAGAAGCTGTTAATGTGCGTTATTTCTATGGCAGCACGCTAAATAGGACACAGATACATTGCTATCAATGCACATTAAATTCTAATACTAAGCCCCAGGTTCTGAGGACACATTCATTTTCTTACCAGTAGTTTAAAAAATAAGGATCACACTAAGTAACCCTTTCCTAAACAATGACGGAAAATAAGGGCTCAATGTAAGCCCTTGCAGAATTTAAAAGTTATTACTCCTTAATGCTGTTTTCAATAACAATGCAGACTCAACAGAGAGAGAAATCTGAGCAATTCTTTCAATCAGATGAAAAGCCACCAGTTACAACCTGGCTACACTGGGCTACAGCAATGCCACCCCAGAATTTAACTACATTACACCCAAGCTGTGTAGTAGCTATCCTGATCTACAAAGATATTCATCACCCTGAGCGTGAATAAAAGGGTTTGTGGAGAAGTCCAGTATTGCATTATCTAATTCCTTTTGAAATTCCACTGGAGAGTAATGACAGGTTCCTTGGGTCCACCTTGCTGAGAACAAAAACCCTTATTTTCATGCACAGCTATTTATTGAGAATAAGTTGCCTGAGTAGAACTTGTCAAATAAAACCCACCTGACATTAAAGCATCGAGTTGGCAATTGAAATAGTGTTTCTACATCAAGCACACAGCGCTTGATTATCAAAGGTATTGCTTCTATAATCAGTTAATGTAATTATATATGTATATTACATACATGCTTTGTGCACAATGGTGATGAAGCAGTGTATTAACATATTATATTTAGACCTGTCATCCATCTTTGTGCAGTTCAGCTATCTGGACACATGTCTCATCTTCTCAACTGTATAATGCTTCGTTAGAGTCCTGCTGTAGATCCAAAGCAAAGGTGCAGATACAGCAGACTGGGGTAAGTTCTGTATCTCCTGCACAGAGACCTAGGAGAGGAGAGCTGTAGGATCTGAGCCCTATTTCTCAAGTATTTCTGGCAACCTTCTGCCACCACCCATGATGTCAGGTTGAGAAACAAACTCAACAGAGAAAATCAAGATCCTGGACAAATATATTCTACTTCACAGTTCTGAGCATCACTCAAGGCCGTGTTGTTCTTGGAAAGACACTCTCTCTGGCAGGAAGAACAACAGCACATTCCTGTGCTCTATGATCAACTCATTTAGACTTGAGGGCAGCCTACAATACAGCACAAAATACACGGAACTGTACCCCCACGAACAGCTCTCAGCCTGCACCTAAGCAATACTTCTGAAACAAAGCAACAGGAAAAGTGGGCAAATCTACATTTAAAAGCAGCCCTGTAACATTTTTTGACTGACAGAGCAGACAAACCCCAAGGATATTCTCTGCATAAGCCAAATGAAACGGAAAGAAGGGATGGGAAAGGTCAGCACAGTGGCACGTGGAATACACACGCGTCCTAAATGAGTAATCTATGCTCGAAAAGACTGCATTGCAGCTCCTTGCATTCACAGAGGAAGCCACGGGTGGAACTCAGCCCCATACTGAGCATTTTGGGAAAGCAGTCAGTACCTCTCCAAACTGCAGAACAACTGCTTGCAGCAAACACAGATGATGATCTATATACATTAGTGGTTACCTGCTGCTCTAGGGCATAACAGGCTCACTAAATACGGAGCTATAAATTGACTTCTCCAGTGGTAAGTAGCAGTAGTATTTAAGAATTAATAATTCATTATTAATTACTAATTTTATTAGCTATAATGTAATTGGGCTCACAAATATTTAATTCCCCACAAATGTTTCACCGTCCTTTTTTTCCTTTTTTAATCTCAGCACTCCTACAGTGATTATGTGTCTTCTTGCTATGCTAAAAATGTTCCTCTGGTTTGAAACATTCATCTCTCAAATAGCCATAGACTCCTCCTGTTATTTTCCTTTTGTGCAAAACAATGCAGAAACGAGAACTCATTTTCACTTCAGTGGAAGCTTCTAACCCCTCTGTGAATTTTAGCAAGATGTTACACATCTCAACACCTAAAAAGGGCATCCAAAATCAAAAACAGTGGCCCCTTTGGAATGCATAGCTCATTATTTCATCTGAATGGTCTCACTTTTCAGTGGTCAGTCAAACTCCTCCTCCCAGGTCAGTACCTGCTGTCTGCATCACTGGCAGCATTACAGCTCTGAGCAAGGGCACAGCTGTGCACAAAAATACTTCATTTCCTTCTCATAAAACCAGGGCTACCAATGCTGCAGGAGACTTTTATCCAGTGGCTATCCAGCAGGAAGATCCCAAGAGGCGGTGGAGGACCTTCCACACAAACATTCCAAACTGGAGCTCTGGTCCCCGCCACCAAAGGTGACACTGCCCTTGCTGGCTCACTGTGATGATTAGTCCTGCCCACCAGGCACCAAGGAACCAGCACAACCTCAAAGAAAATCAGACTCAGCAGAGGGACTTGCAACAATAAAATTCTCACCCACCTCCCTTCCCATTTCTCTGCTACCCAGAACAGGTAGCTGGAATTAGTCATATAAAATGCCTGGACACTTATGGACACCTCCTCCCATCACTCCCACCTCTCCAGGTCTCCTGTCAGCTTTCTGCTTCTGTGCAGCAAATGCTTTTGCACCTTCTGCTTGCGCACCCTCTCCAGCAGAGGAGGTGTCTTCCATCCTATCTTCATAAGCCAGGCCCTAGGACTGTTCTGCTGTGCCTCTTGTTATTCTAACATAAACAGCAATCAGCTGAAAGAGTCAGAGCCTTTCTTTCACAACTTTTGGAACTACTTTTGGCTTGCAGATTTATTTTTCATCCAGTCAGCTTTCTTAATTGTACAGGACCAAGTTTAATATAGACCCACTAATTCGTAACTGTCTAAAATGTTGGCACAGCTTGCGCCAAACTGGAATATATCATCCAGGCATACAGCTCTGGCCTAGTATCTTCTCAAGGAGTAGGCACTCTTATACAAAATAGTAAAAGAAATCCTTTGCTACACTAAAAATGTGAAAATACTGCCCCAGGATAATGAAAACCAAGAAGGGTTTTTAAAAAGGACTTTGCAGACAGTAAGAAAAAATACGTTTGCATATAATAGTGAATACTTCTGACTGGCATCAATCTTAAAACCATGCAATAGAAGCTTGGCTTCTAACTCACAAGGGCTACACAGGCATTAACTGTGTCTAATTCATTATCCCATAAATAAACTGGCACCAAAGAGGATGATTTGACTAGTGGCCTAACACAGCAGGAGACTGGCTGTGCCAGACTTTGCCCAAATTGGAGTAGAGGAGGGTGGCAGAGAGGAGGCTACAGGAATCTTCTGATTAAATCCCTTGAGACAGGTTCCTTCTTGGCTCTGGAACACACACTGTAAAAGAGCACATTAATGATGTGATAGCAATGTCTTCCTACTTCTACAGTTTTGCAAAGGTTTGTTCTGTACTGCACATGAAATAATGGGAATAGTGACCATGAGAACTGCCAAAGAAAAGCCAACTAAAACAAAAAGTAGTTAACAATCTCTACTTAAATAACCTTAGGGCATTTACTAGGACTTGACTAAGAGACTACACATTTGATTAATCCAAAATTACTTACTTCCTATGTTTTCATGGGCTTCACAGAATTTCCATGCTGGCAGTAAATATGTCCAAGAAAGAGATTCAAGTTTAGTCCCTGCAATTTAATCTGCCCTTTCTTAGGTTGAATGTGGCAAATTTGAAATAACTACATTCTTGAATATTAGACTGTAGTGTATTAGTAAATGAATCACATCCGTTCAAGTTAGAAGCAACTCCAAAATAAAACTGATGCATACAAGTTTAGAGCCCAGAAACTGCCCTCTTGATATTAAGATTGTTTGGTTTGCATTACAAGAGATCTGTGGATGTTACTGTTTAAAGTTACAGAAACTGCCATGACTCTCGCCCTGTTGCATAAGTTCATGTCTTTAATTTTTCATTTATACGAGAAGTTTCTACATCTCATTTCTTGTTCTCTACCTTCCCTATCCACTGTATCCTGCTCCAATTTCTGTCTTTATTTACCTCCTACACTCCATGTATTTCTAGCAAAAGATTTTATCAGTATTTGTATTTCTCATAAAACGAAGAGGAAGGTAAAGAACATCATAACAGCAAAGAAAAATTATCCAACAGAACTTGAGCATTTTTTTTTTTCATTCATTCTCTAATAGGAAAAGTGCTGGTAAAACCTCTTTCCATTCCAATAAACTAACCACTACTAATCATACCAATTCAGCCTGTGAAAATGTTTTGCAAGTTTACCTACTGACCTTCAGTCTCTTGATTTTTTTGTGAGGATCGAGAAAACACTTAACAGTTTCCTGATCTAAAAGTGCTTATACGCAAATAATAGAAAGAAAGGAAAGGTGCAGAAGATGCTTTCTAACCCTGTCTTGTCAGACCCAGCACTTTTGCTTTTGCAGTAGGCACCTTCCCTTTCTTTTCTGTCCATCACTTCTAGCTGTGATTTAGCATCTCTGCTACTGTCACATGTTTGTTGATGCCATCTCTTCATGCAAATTCTCACAAAGGGCTCTTAAGAATGACCTGTGAATTTGCTAAACAATGAAGGCAGAATGCCTGTGGTTGCAAACATCTCAAAGCTGTGAGAGCTGGAAGAGTGGTGAGAAATTACCACTAATCTAAAATGCCTGCCTGGGGCAGCCCTGCTGTGCAAGAGTGCTCTTGTTTCTAGAAATATTTAGGCACGTTTCTTCTTGAAACCCTTGAGGGCCAGGCTTATAGGTCAGTCAGCAACATGGGTCTGTCACCCAGCCACAGAATCCCTTGGACTCTGAACACAGAGTTCCACCTGGAGGAATCAGATGTGGAATGAGGGGCTACATATCTACTACTAAATTAAAGGCATCCAAAGAAGTTCCCCAGTGGGAGAACACAACTGCCACAACCATGATATCGTCAAAAAGGTCCCTGGCATGGTTTTTTGCCCATTCCAATTAACATTACTTCCAAATTGTATAGGCATGACTGGAGGTTTAGCATGTGCCTGAGAGTAGTCCCAGTATTGGTTTGGACATGGTTACACCACTACATAGGACAAGAGATTATGTTTGGAGAACTGTTGGCTTTTAAACTGATTTTTCTAGAGGTAGCTTTGTGCCATTTTTGATGCAGATGATGATGTTGTCCAGAAGGAACGATGTTAAGTAAAATACAGGACTAAATAGGAATGTAGTTTTGGAGAATGCAAGCAGAATGTTTGCTATATGAGTAAGTACATTTGAATGCTTATATATCACCTCTCATCATTTTGTTTCCTTTTTAGTGCAAGGAGGCATTAATTACATTACTGGCACATATAGATATAGAAACAAAATGTTAACTTTATCTCTCTGGTTTACAGATAGATCTAAGTACAGAGATTCACACCCAGCCATCCCTACATGGACAAAACTCACCTTCCACATACAGCAAGTGAAATTCCTTACTTTTGACCAATAATTAAATAAATTAATTTGGGATGAGGGAGAATTATAAAATCAGCCTCACATCATTTGTATGGCACCTATTTTCCCTGTTATGACTAAAAACACCAGAATCCTTATAGCAAATCATCTGGAACTTGTGTCAAAAGAATGATGTCCATGCCAACAGAGATGACATGATTACAGTAAAAAGCAAGTGAAATGTCATGTCATATACCCATTATGTTTAAAAAGAAGGGAATAGTGCAAAACTTGATATGTCAGACTTCAGATTTCAAGGGGATCACCACCACTACTCCTCTAAGCTTAACCTTCAAGAATTTCCTGCATGTCTTACTTTTCTCTGTGTATCTTGTATGACTTCAGCAATGTTACCAGTACATGTAGCAGTGCAGCTGGCTGCAGCTACTCTTTGTTCTGAGGAGAACTCAGACAAGCAGCTGTGGTGGTTAGCAACCCAAGTTTAGCATGTAACTTCCAGTCATGGTGAGAACCCATGATTCCCTCGTTTTACCTTTTGCATGTTTCCCCTGATTGGTTAATATTTTGTCATCTTGTTTTATGTATGCAGTTATGTATATTCATTTTCCTTCTTTAATATGTATCAGTTCTAGAAAGTTCTTTGTCCCTCGACGCCCCCACTGGATCCTTCCCTAAGTCCCTCCTATGTGTTGTTCCCATTGGTTCCCTTGCTGTCAGCCCCACCTACTTGCCTTTACCCCATTGGCTGAGATCCCTTTCCCCACCTATTCTGTACCCAGTATAAGGTCCCTGGACCCGCCTACCAGTGGGTCTCTTTGTCCCTGTCATTTCACCAGAATAAGCCTGCGTGGAACACATACGGAGAGTCCCCTCTCTTTTCTTCTTTGCCGTCGCCTGCGTGCCTGCCTAACAGCGACAGGAAGATACAGCCCCTTTTGGGTGAGGAGCTCTACCCCTTTTCATTGTGTGTTGGGCACTGAGTGCCGCCTTCCAGAGGGGTTTCAACGTTGACCTCTGGGCTTCTTTGTGGCGGCACACGAGGGGTAAAACCCCCTTCTGCCAGCTCCCAGTGGCTGAAAACCCCTCCAAGTACACATTGAGATACACATTGGCCCAACATATTCAAGACTATTTTGCATTGTTTGTGATACAACCAAGTCAACACATACAGCCAAAATAGTCGATGGCATTCCTTTGCACCACAGTCTTCAAACTTCATCAGTGCACAGCCATAAATGACCCCTCTCTGGGTTCGTGTCAATGACCTTAGCATACTGCTCAAGAGTGAAACAGCCCCATCTTCATCTCCACTTTAAAGGTCAAGGGTGTTACTTCTGAGCATTTGAAAAGTCAGTGTTATACAACAGTGAATATGGGTAAGATATAACTGAACCTTGTGAATTTAAATGAAACAGGTTTCTTGTAAAATTCCCAGGAATAACATTTGAAGAAATTAATAAGGGAGTAAATTCACACTGCATTTGGTAGTGGTTGCTCACTCCACATACTTATCCCAAGGAAATATGAGTGCGTGTCCTACTGGTGCAAAGGTTGCGTGCACAGGCAACCTACTGCATAATTGTCAAAAAAAATTCTACTGAAATTTTTATTTCACTATTTTAAGTTACATAATTGTGATATTTTTCTGTATACTGCCTAAATTATTAATAAAAAAATCAGTACTTTTTTATTTATCTTGAGTAGGTAAATTTTTCAGAGCACTTGAGTTCTTTTCTTTCCAGAAAATATTTATTGACTGTGGAGCATGTTTGAAGAGCTTTTATAAAAGGAACTACTTTTTTTAGATATTTTTCATGCTATATGTGCAAAGGAAAAACTTATACTCAATCTGCTGTTAAACTCAATCCATTCTAAACTGTAAATGTGCAAAAAATTCCATATTACTGTGAAAGTACTGAGTTAGATTTTCAGAACTCTCTAAGGGAAAAGGCTTCAGGAGCTACTGGACAATTAAATTCTTTGTATTTAGGAGCTCAGGGTTTCAGCTAACCCTTTCAATATGAACATGATACGATATTTTTGATAAATATTACTATTCATCAAATAAAATATTTTCAACAAAATGTATTTTACCAGCTGTTTCTGTCACCTACTAACATAAATAAGGCTCTAGTAACAGGGTGTTCTTCATAGTAAAGAGCAGCACATCTCAGCTAAGACTTGAAGCGCTTGTCATTTTGACTTCTGCTTGGGGAGAACAGCATGAATTCCTACACCAGCAGCCTTTGGTACTACTCACATGTACTCCTGGACTCAACTCCAAAAGGTGCATCTTAAAAACATCATAAAAAAGGGATTCGGGCAGATTTTTTGCTCAATTGCTTCCCAACATCTTAGCCCCACTTCCAGTTTAAACAAAACTCAGCATTTTAGTGGCCTTGGCTCATGGTCAAATACAGATTCTGCCAACTTCAACCCATGCTAAGTCAGTTTGCCAGAACACAGACAGGAGTTCTTAAATAAAGTCTGATTTTTATGGGATGCTTGACAGTGAAATAAAAACAACCATTTGGATAATCACATGTTCATGGGGACCTGACAAACACATGCCACTGTGCAAGCCCAGCTGCTCCAAAATCAGCTCCCTCAAGGACTTGCCTAAACCAGGTCCAAGCCAGAGCAGGTTCCATAAGCCACAGGCTAATGAAGTTTGCCTTCATTAGAATAGCCCAAATCTGCAGACACTCAGTTCCTGTCCTGCTGCAGCTGTTCCTCAGTCTCTTGGGAGAGAGCTCCTCATGAAGCCAAGTCTTACATGTGCCCTCAAGCTTGAGCAATCAAGATATAAACCCTTCCCTACTCCTCTTTTCTCTGAAGGCATAAAGGTGGCAACACCTGCCAAGGTGCATCAGACAGATTGAAAGTCAGCTGAGCAGTGGTTCTCCCCTAAATTTATTTCCAGAAGTTGATGTGAATGTAGTCTTAGCAGATAACCATGATAAATATATCTAGAGATAACTATGATAAATCGATCTACTCATAAAGATTAATTGGTTCTATTTGCTCCTTCTGCCATTGTTATTTAAAGAATTAACAACCTAATTTTCAGTAATATTTTGCAGAAAAAAATATGGTTTAGGCTACTAAGAGTGTTCACCCATGTCCCTCAAGAATAATGTCAAAGATAAAATTACAGATGCATAGGTAATTTATTTGCACAGCCATGTGTATAAAAAAAAAATCTATTTCTCTGCATATTCTGACCAACTAGCTGCACAGTAATATTTTAAGACTAATTTTAATATCAAAATTAAATATGTTTTCATAACTACAGTTGTCAGGATCATAGCTCAATGTGTTTTCTTTGCACAAAACAGGCAAATTTGAGTGAAATGGTACAGCTAAAGGGTACATTGGCCTGGGGAATTAATCAACTGCTTACATGGAATATGCACATTTCATTCTTTTTTGCTAAAATAATTGTGAGTATGCAAATTTTCCACGTTTTAAAAATTAATAGTCCTTTAAGGAACAGCTGCAGACACAAGGCTTAAATTAAGAGAGTTGAAATAATCAACAGCATGTTCATAAAGCAAGAGACCCTCTAGGCCCACAACAGCGTGGAACACAGGCAACAAAACACCCAGCCAGGATTTACCTAGACAGAGGGAGATGTTCTTTACGCCTGACAGACAGCAAGAATACAACATCCATAACATCAGCTCTCACAGAGTGGCTCCAGGTAGGAAATGAGAAAGTCACTGAAGTATCCACTGCATTTGTTGTTTCATTAATCACCATTCACAGGAGTACATGTGCACCCAGCCAGTTTGAATTGGGACAGACAATATCTCAAAGATGTGTCAGGGAAACGTACTCCTGTGGGTCTTGGCAAAACCTGGGGGTCCAGGGTGGATTTACATTATACTTGGAATACCTGCATTCCCCCTTACTTTTATTTAATAAGTGAGCAAACAAAAACCAAAAATCAACCAGTCAAACAACAACAGAAAAAACCAAAACAGAACAAACCACAAAACTGGGCATAGATTTCCCTTTTCTAGTCTGGGTACAGAGGATCATACAACTGCAGTTATGAAAGATTGCAAGGTGAGACTTGCAGTCCCACTAAACAGGACAACTAAGCAGAATGAACTAAACTAAATGCGATCCCTGCAAGTTAACTTTTTTCACCTTGAGTGGCAATTATGTTCCGTCTGGCTTTCCATGGAATTGATGATCTCACTGGCTCTCCCAGGTATGGTTAGTTGTCCCAATTTCTTTCAGTAGACAACTTTGCTCTGAGGTAGATTGGAGTCAGGCATGCCAATTCTGTCTAATCAGACACAGTGAGGCAGGAAAGAAGAAGTAATCTCAAGTAAAAGTTTTGCTAGTTTATTTTGTGTGACAGATAATGCATTTCTAAAGACTCCCATGAGAACTCATGTGGAAGAGGTTTAGTGGGCTATCAGCACACTTCGCAGCTCATACTATATCACATTAATCATCAGCTTACATTAAAAAGGCCACCTGTCCTTGCCTGTTTGTTCCCTGTGATGAAAAACGTTCCTCTATAATGCAGTTGTTCAATTAATCCATACATTTGTTACAAGATTTTGCACATTAACATCCACTCATTCTGTTCCCAGTAAATCTACAGCTTTTCTTGTCAGGTTTTATGCCTCTGTTTTCAGGTGTGAGAGAAATGAACTGAATAAAATGATGAAAATATATTAGCTCGCTGCTCAACCTCTCATCACTTAGAAACCAAAATAAGAAATATTTTTTTTAATGTCTGACAAGTTCAGATAAGGGTCTTCCAGTTCTACATCCCAGAGGGTGAGATGCCATAAATTTCACAGACAAACTTGTGCTGACAGAATTCCTAGCTCAGCTGAGTACACTGAAGCAACCCGGATAAGCTTCTGAGTTTTCAGGTATTTTTCCCAGGACAAAAACAATCTCAGCTACACAGCACAGGCCAAGCAGGAACATAGCTTCAAACACTGACCTGAACTTTTTCAAACATTAAAAGGAGAAGGGCCTTTGATCTCAGATCTGTACCCTTCTGCCCTGTCTCCAGCCTGACCAACTAAGTGCAGATCTGAGCATCTCTGGGAAAGTACCTTTACAGTGACAGCAATCTAAAATGATGAAAAGTCTCAACCCAACAGGAAAACACAGACATGCTGTTCCACATCACTCTCCAACCACCACATCAGCAAGGGGAGCTCATCCTGATAGCCCCAAATAGTCCCTGTTACTTAAGACTTGCAACCATTTCTGGATTACTTGATTTACAGTACAAGATAGAGAAATAAAGCAAGCAGTGGAACCACAATGCAGATTGAAGGTTAAAACAAGAGATGGATTAAGTAGGCATGCAAGGAAAGGGATCAAAGGATGCTTTATGTGTGTGATGACCTGGAAGAGATCCTGCAGCTTGCATCAGCCAATTATGGGTTTTATTTTGGTTTGACTTAACAGCTATTTGAGAAGCTTGCATGAGCAGATTTAGATATTGTGGCTTTCAATAATTTTAGTAGATAGAGGACTAGAGATGGATGCTAATTATTTTGTTTGTGTAAGAGCTGGCTTTGTTATTGCTGTTGGTTTTGGTTGTAAATGTGTATTATCTAAGAACAATTTCACAAGATGTGAAGTGGTAATGGCAAATATTATTGCTCATGTAAATAACTGTAACATACACAAAGGAGAGTTATTTTCTTTTGTGTGGCAGCACTAATTGTTCACCAGTTAGAAGGGAGCTCTAAAATTTTCTGGGTTTATGATATGTTAATAAATGGGTATCCACCATAACTCGCCAACAAAATTTAGCTCAAACTAAACAAGATGCCTCCTACCCTTTTTCATGGTTACAATACCAGGCACTGTCAAAGGGGAAGAATGAGTATTAAACACATAATATAGGAAAAATAACAAAAAACTCTTACAGAAATATGATCCTGTCTATGGAAGAGATACTTTTTTCTTGTTTATACTTCAGCACTTTTCTTTCATACTTCACGTGACTATAAGGATAAGCACTTCAGTGACTGATTAAACTAAGCTAAAAATGAATTATAATCTTTACAATAAAATTCCAAATTCACTCCTCAAAGACTTCAGATGGTTTATCTTCCCCCCTAGAAATATAACCTACATAAGAAAGATTGATTCTTCACATTAAAGCAGGGGAGAAGGGCTGAGGGTACTTTGTTGTGGTGTTTTTTTAGTGGTTTTGTTTTATTTCAGGGTGGATTATTTTAAGTGTAAGGAACCAAATAAAAATGCATCTTATCTCCTGACTTGGATTTTCTTGAAATCAGCAACTGTACTTTTGCTTCTCCCATGGTAATGACTACATCAGGATCTGGTTCTACGTGTAGAATCATTTTAAATTTAAACTTAACTGATCAAACCCTCAATAATAATAATTTTAAAAAATCATCAACCCTAAAAAAATCTTAGGCCTTATCTGACTTCTTTTTCAGATAAAGAATCCATATAAATCTTGGGCTTTAAATGTTTTGCCCCAAATCATTGACAAGATGATATAACAAAAGCATCTATGTTCAATTCATCCTTTTCCAGTATGAATGGAACTACTTTAGATCCTATTTCAGAGGTAGGACTTCACCCCTAGATATAACTACCTCAAATGTCAAATTACATAATGAGACATCTAATTGTTGTCTCTAAGTTCCCTTGGATGGAAGCAACTACTCTGTCCTCTTCCTGCTCTTCATTTTACACATATCCCCGTATCCTGTTGGTCTGTAGGACTGAGGACAATGTTTAGCAGATGTGTTTTCTTTACTTCAAAAAGAGAAAAGTAGACAGTGGTATTGGCAAAATAGGGGGGGGGGAAATAGAAAATTAGGGAACACCTAACAATTTTGTGATGGGCAAAGGCTGCTCCAGGTGCCCTGACAATGGTGGCATCTGGCCAGAGTGACCCTGACCACCACTATAGCAGCCCTTCAAAAGCATTTCTAGCCACAGAAAAGGCATTTCCCTGGAATAACAGCTGGGTAGTAAACATATATCTGAATGTACATTGACACAAGAGTATAAAAAGAGCATAAAAAAGGCATAAAGGAAATAACAGATGGAAATGTACTGTCCACCACCATTAAAAACTGGAGGTGAGGGCATGTTCATAATTTCAGCAGACAGCTGTCAAGGCCAGAGGTGTTGCGGATGTTTATAGCAATCCAGGGCCTATTTCATTCTCCTGAAGATGAACACGGGTCTGCTTTTATTCAGCTCAAAACACTCATGCTGCAATAAATATGGCAGGGCAAATACTCACCTAGTGTAAATAAACACAGCTTCTAAAGAATACTGTACAGCTGCTAAGGACTTGGTCTTGTGAGCAATTTCCTCTCATGGTACTATCCAGATATATTGCTTGAGAGTGACAAAGAATCAATCTTTAATCAAAAATGTAAGTCCTAAAAAGAATTTAAATTAATATTATACTGTCATTTCTCATATATTGCTCCTGTGACAACCAAAAATACAGAGGGTCTGGAACAAAAGCAGCGGTGTTCAGCAATTTTCACTTGCACTCACATTTCTATTCACTTAAGCAGTTTTACCATTATTTCCTCAGAAGAACTTACAAGATTTTAGGGAACCATAAAATGTATATTCCTGGTGTTCAGTGTTAAACCAAGTCCCCCAACAAGGCCCTGCCTCGCTGCAGTGCCACTGAAACTGGGCTCTGCAAAACCCTGCAGGAGGAGCGGGTGAATCCTTCACAGAAACACAAAAACTGTGCATTCCCCATCCTCTGTCAGAGGGTGTGCACTACACAACCCCTTGGAGGTCAAAACAGACTTTTGGATAACAAAGCTCCCAATGAACCAAGGGTGACTGAATGAGAACGTACTTTGCTTTTCCTGGTTTTTCCAGAAAAAGCTGCCTGGATGGGGGAAGGAAGAAATGGGAAAGTGATGTCTGCACTGTTAGAAAGGAGCTGAACACATTATCAGCAGCATTTTTTCACACATCTTAAGACTTACCAGCCACTCCAAAACCCAAGAACTATGGCAGAAAATTATTATTTCTTTTTTAAGGGTTCCTCAGGTTTATTTTTGACAAGACTGATTTTGAAATAGTCACTTTTATTTTAGCATAGGCACTGGCCTGGTGAGGATCAGTATCAGGACTCATTTACAGCCAGTTTAGGATATGGCTTTGCACTGTCCTAGGTGGGGTGATGGGGTTCACTTCTGATGTGAGCTAAGAGTGAACCAGGGGCCCATTCAGAGTCTGATTCAGTAAAGACCATGTTTTCCCCACGTAAAACCTTAGTCTGCCACTGGCAGCTAGAGGAGCAGAACAGCTGCCCTTTGCTTGGATAGCCATATCACAAAGCCTGTGCTTAAAACCTTTGATTTGCTATTAATTCTTTCCTAACCCTGAATCACTGCCTGAGCAGGCCAGAAATAGTAATTAATAATAAACAGTTTTAGCTATAACAATATCATTATTTATTTTCTTCATTTAAGCCACAATTCTTAAGCACAAATGGATAAACTGTGAAATGAGCTCTCAAAATATTTTCCAAAACTATAAACACCAGCCTATGGACATCACCAAATATTTGAAAATCTCTGACAATCTCACAGAGATTATGGAAAAAAAATAGAAAAAAAACAAAACACAAAACACCAAAAAAACCCCACAAACCAAAAGAAAAAAAAAATAAAGGCAGTTTAATAGGGAAAGCAAAATTCACCAAAAAAGAAAAGCAAAATATAGCAAAACAAACTAAGACATCTCTGAATTACCAACACTGTTTCCAGCATAAATCCAAAACACAGCCCCACCCTGGCTACTATGAAGAAAATTAACTTTATCCCAGCCAAAACCAGCACACAAGTGAATTTTACACATTAGGGCTCAGCTCTAAGCCCAGAAAGTCATATAAATTTGTTTCTCTCTAGGGCAGGAGAGCCGTGTATTGAAGTAAATGGAAAAGATGGGATACATAAAATCAGTCACATATATCTGAGTGCCAGTGCTAGAGATCCTGCCTGGAGGACTGAAAATACAAAAAAATAATTGAATTCTGATCCAAAGTAATAAATTTGCTTTATTGCAATAAAATTTTAAAATCATTTTGCCTTTTTTTTTTGTTCAGTGAGGAATATATATATCACTTTAAACAGTCAGAAGGAAAGAACCTTTCTTTTCTTTCTTTTCTAAGAGCATTTTCTATTTTATCTTCTGGTTTTTTGATTTATAAAAGAAAGATTTTGTACGTGATTCCTCCAGTATCTTTATTTCATTGCTTTCAGTACGCACCCATGTCAACAATCTGGGCTGTGAAGCAGAGAAGCTGAGGAAGCAATTTATATTTTGCTCTGTCATTCTTTCTGCAGAAACATTAATGTCTAAAAGAAGGACTGGGATAACGAGTAGGAGCCTTAATGGGACAAACTATTAAAACTAAATCAATTAGTTCACCTCTCAGCACACTCATCATGTGTATGCACAGGCCCACACATAGATAGGTAGGGTTTAGGGAAAATAAATCTTTCATTGTTATAACAGGATTTATAGGGAGGAACCTAAAGGAGAAGAAAAATTAACTCCTTTTCCTTTTCAACTCTTTTACAACTGCAAGTTATTCTCTCCCTGTGAGTATTACATGTCCTGATTTTCACAAATGTCATCTCCAGCAGTTCCTAAGCAGTACTGCTCCTTTTGGCTAAGGGAATCTTTGCTTAAAGAATCACTTTAGAAATTGTAGCATTCACACTCCAGCCCATTATTCAATAAAGCTGTAATCACATTGCCCTAACTGTATTTGTCCCACATTGAATAATCTTTTATCTTTTCCACTTGAACAGCCCCTGCACACTGTTGCACAATCAAGGGTAATACCACTCTTCCTAAACATGATTGCCTTCCTTTTCATTTTCCCCTACTATTAAAATAACAGAAATAATAATTTTGCAAATTATAATTTTCTTTTCTTTACTACTAGCCCCTTAAGACCTACTCCAACAAATGACTTTATTAAAATATAACGAGCTTCTCTATTTGTTTTCCCCCTTTGAAGCACAGTGAAGTGTCTGGGGATAGCACAGCACTATGCTAATGTTTGGATTTGTATTTTGGAATACCGATAAACCAGTGTGGACCAAAAGTGATTTTTTTTGGTTTTTATGATCTTTTAAAAACCTCAAAATTATTTTAGGAAGAAAAAAACCACAACTCCCGCATGACCCTTTTTTGTACAGTGTATAATACTGTAATAAAAAAAATTAAATATACACTAAAATTTCAAGAGTACACTAAGATGAACATTTTTAGGAGTGGAGGATACATTTGTTCCCCACGTGCACACACATACACAAGTATTCAGAGCCATCACTTTTTGGCCACATGTTTACCCCAGAGTCAGCTTCATCTGAACTAAGGGTCACTTCTGTCCTTCACTCTGACCCTTCCCAAAAACCACCACTCAGTCAAGACTGGTGTGAAATATTGATGACAAAAATGGAAAACATTCTGAGTGTTTTCCACTAAGACACCAACACACAAACACTGATCACTTATGTGAAAGCTGGGAGCACATTATTTTACACTGAGACATTTCAGAAAGATATTTGTGCTCTTGGGGAAGGTACAGATTGCTAAGTGCTGTGTTATATTTTTCCCACTCCATGTAATGCCATCATATTTCTTCTTCCACAGCCATACAGCTGGCACAAAATGTTCAGCCAGGTAATAGATAAGGCAAAAGAAGGAGAAGAAAGAGAGGCAGCTCAAGCAATAGAACTCCCATTTGGTAGTGGCACAGTCCTGAGTTATATTCTGAAAACAATGTTGAAGACTGAAATTATTTTAAGCCAAAGAAGAATCATAGAATGGTCTAGGTTGGAACAGATCTTAAAGATCACCTAGTGCTAACTTTCCTGACATGGACAGGGACACCTTCCGCTAGACCAGATTGCTCAGAGCTCCATCCAACATGGCTTTGAACACTTCTAGAGATGGGGAGCCACAGCTTCTCTGGGCAACCTCTTCCAGCGCCTCAAAGACAAGAATTTCTTCCTAATATGCAATCTAAACACAATGTCTTTTAGTTTGAAGCCATTTCCCCTTCTCCTGTCACTACATGTCCTTGTAAATAGTCTCTCTCCATCTGTACTGTAGGATCCCTTCAGGTACTGGAAGGCCACATTCAGGTCACCCCAAAGCCTTCTCTTCTCCAGGCTGAACAATCCCAACTCTCTCAGCCTTTCCTCATAACAGAGGTGCTCCAGCCCTTGAATCGCCTTGGTGGCCACCTCTGGACCTGCTCCAACAGCTCCATGTCCTTCCTGTGCTGAGACCCCAGAGCCGGCTGCAGCACTGCAGGTGGGGTCTCAGCAGAGTGGGGAAGAATCCCCTCCCTTCCCTGCTGGCCACACTCCTTCTGATGCAGCCCAGGATGCCTAAACTAACTAGAAATTTTAAGTGTGCATATGAGGATATGAGTAATATTACCTTGTACTGAACCCAAATATAAGCATACTAAAATAGCATAACCAACAGCAATATATAAGAATTTTGCAAGTGTTGGCCCACATGTAGTACAGCACATGTGCAGCCTGACCATCAAAGGGGCAAAGACAAGCAGTTACATGCAGAACTACATAGTGGTGGTATAAATTTAGTAGACAAGGTTTTTTAAGTTGAAAATTTGTCAGTCTTTTAAATAATCTCTAATTTCAAAGCAATATATAGAGGTACATAAACATGTATATTCACCTACAACTCCTAGGAAAGCCAGGAATGTCAGAAACACGCTTTTCTTTCTGGCTCCAGCCATCCTGTTTATTTTTAATGTCATGCTGTGTGTTTCACATGACAGGCTTTGAAATTCAGTAAGGTTTTCTAAAATCAGATTACCAGCACTGTAGGGGAAGAGCAGCCATTAAGAAGAGCTCATGGTACAAACTGCTGCCTGAAGCCGTTCTCCCGAGAATGGTGCTAATCTCAAACATGCAAATAAAAAGCAGTGGAAAACAACAGAGCAACCTTCTCCCCATCAACTGGAAATAACTGGCACAATTCTTTATTCTTCACACTCCAGTTAATTGAGAGATGGCTATAAAATAGTCAGTTACAAAATTGTATAGACATATTAAACCCTTGCACTATCTTTACACATGGATGTATGTTCTCCACTGATGGATCAAGTACTCTCTGAAACCTAAAACATGATTGGGCAAAACAGCACGATTCAAAACCCTTTCTCAATGGCTTAAAGAACAATAGAAAGGGATTAAAACATATGAAAATACCCAACAAAATCCTGAACATGTCACATCTGAGGCAGCAGACTCGAGCCCTCTCCTGGGCATGGCTGCCTGAGATGCCCTCGCTCCTCCTGCTTGTTCCCCTTCCCTCTGTTGCAGGGGAAGAGGAGTGGGAGTCTCCAGCCCCTCCAGAGTGACTGAGCTGCCCAGATGATCCCACTGTGACCCACTTCTGTCAGGAGCACCTGTAACTGCTTAAATTGCTTATTTTGACTGTGATGAGACTGGAAGTTCTCTCACACCCAACCAAGTGGGTACGTCTAGAGCTCAGCAAACCCCAGCACAGTAAACAACCTATTCACATCATTTCTATGTCCAGAGAAAATACTGGCACTGGCTGTACAGACAACATGCTTGAATTCCACTTGAGAACCATTCACAGGATGAGCTGAAATGAACTGCTGACCCCAAGTCTAGTTCTGGGGAGACACAAAATGCTGTGTTCTTGTGAACAATTTTGCCTCAGCAGAGAAATGAGGATGGGGATAACTCTGGTGTTCCCAGAAGTCATCACTGGAGAACACACCTTCAGGACAGAGCATTTGGTGCTGCCGCTGCCTGTGCTCTCCTTTTGCAGATAAGCCAAAGTCTCCCAGCTGCAAGCCTGAAAAAACAGGACTCAAATATCTGTTAACAAGCAAACAGGCCAGCAGCAGAACAGCTCTGCCAGTACCTCTGAGAGCTCTGCCACCTCACACAACCCCCACAGCATCAGCAACAGAGCACTTGCTAAGGTGAACAAAAATAACCATCTAAATCCAGCAATGTGGGAATACACATGCACATCATGGTTTGCCAGCTAAATCATCTTTTCTCTGAAAATTTTCTGTTGAAAATGCTGCCAGGAAAATAAACCAAACTCACGTGTTGAAATATCACTTTCCTCTTGAAGGTCTAATACTCTGCTCTGTTTATAGTGGGGAATTCTTCAGCACAAATCTAACCTTCCTGTACTGGATGGGTCACCAGCTGTGTTCCATGGGAGCTCCTCAAGCCTCTCATCTTTTAATTTGCAGATAATCAGTAATACATGACCTTTGGGTACAGACATGCACTACACATCAATGGAGATGATAAAAAGCAGGGACTCTACCAAAAAGAGATGTTAATTTCTATTTTCTAAATTAGAGAATTTCTTAATTTCAGAAAATAAAATATTTCAATGCATCACAGAGGGCACCATTAGACTGAGTACCCATACTTCCTTCCAGCACAAGTCAAATATCAAATTTTCCTTTCCAATGCAATTTCTTCAAGAAAAGTTTATTTAATATCACACTGGTTTCCCCAGCTATCTATGAATTATTGACGTGATTGGCCAAGCATTTAGCATCCAGTTTATCCCCACCTGCTGTCTACAAGGGTAGATTTGCTGTACTGCAGGAAAAGGGAACTCTGACATTAAATTCATGGTCTACTGCTTTATTCCAAATGTAAAAAATTATAAAGGCAACCTAGGAAGAAGAACCTGAAGATATTTAAACAAATCAGTGGTTTTTAACGAACGTTTGCCTTGCAGACACAATCATCTTTAGAGAAAGTAGCACCACAAGCAATTATCACACCCCTAGGGATCACAGGTTTCACAGATGAGCTAAGAAAAGTTGTGTAAATCACTCTTTTCCTCTCCTACCTTCATAGGCTACACTGAAAAATGTACAAAGCAGGGAAATGCCCAGTACCATCGCCACAAGGAGCACTTGCAGAGCTGCCCAAGTATCCATGCACTGGCATATCTCTGTGCCAGGGCATGTGGTGGCAACCTGAGTTCTCCAGTGCCTGTGCTGTGTCAGAGGATGCATTCAGTACGGGCCACACCCTTCAGGGACCAAGCCTTCCTCATCAGGTATTTATCACCCCTGCTCTGGCTCCAGAAACCCAGACCAGAAAGGCCTAGATTAATCTCTTCCAACACACTGCTCTTTCTAACACCAGTTTAAGGGGAAGGTTTACCCTGATCCATGCACAGTGGGAAATTACAGTATTGAATTTAACCCAAACCTTAGCTGCAAGGTCCTTGCTGCTGTGTTGCAAGAAGGTAACAGCACAAAAGTCCTCATTCATATTAGATTTAATGTCTTCATCTCTCCATTATACAAAGAATGTAGAACTACCTGCTAGTTAAAAGAAACCTGGAGCAAAATACCGGTGATCAGCTCCCTCTCATTTCTGGAGCACTTGCAATGTTTTACTCAAACCAACCCGTATAGTTTTCCTTCCATTTTGCATTTAAGGAGCCTACATACAGTCCAGATCAAGCTGAAGCACAGCTGACAGAGCCAATTTATATTCTGAGATTTCTGTTTGTTATAATTTGGTTGTATTGACCTTTAATTGTCGTTTGCACAGAGGCCCAGACCTTCATGCTTGCCAAGATCGAATTTATTTCTAAAATTTAATATGCAGAATTGAGCTGACTGGAACTCAGCTGAATAAGTACATAAGTCTGGCACACAGTCATCTAAGCTATTTTAACATTATCTTGAGTGGTTAAGTGTGCAAATCTGCGATCACAATAATTATGTTTTTGGGTAAATCAGATTCAAATTAAAGAAGGCTGGAAAACAGTCTCAGCCTCTCAATTTCTAAAACCAGATGTTTTACTTTATTGGCAAACCACCACATTTAAAAAATCTAATCATCACACAAGAGCTGACAAAAAACAGTAAGGTACACATTGCTACTGACATATGAAATGCATTTTCTTGCCCTCTATTTCTTGCAGGGTTTGTTATTTTTCCTCTCCTTCAAGCTGAAGGAGCAGATAGTGTTATTTAGACACAAGTTCTGTTCAAGAACCTGCTAAACACTGAGAAGTAGTTTCATGACCCATAAAAGTAATGGAGACCAAATTCTTACCAATTTGTGTCTCCTGTGGCTTTCCCTCGTGTAGATTTGCTGATGTTTAATAAGGACTGAATTCTCACAGGAACCTTCTTTCAGTGAAGGCAGTAGTAGGCTCTCATCTCTCCAGCTGCTCATTCTTATAAAATTTCTAGAAATGCAGTGTCTCTGAGACTTCTACATGAGAGTCTCTGCTTTCTCCTTCTCTCCACCTTTCAGCTGAATGTCAAAGGTCATCAGAAAGAGGCATCCTGCTTAATGACCTCCACCCTTATTGATAGATTGATTTGTAATAAAACCAAGAGTGTTCTCAAAATTTAAACTCTGCAGCTTGGAAACCTCGTTTTAACAAGTCTGACGAGATTACCAGTTGATCTTCATCTCTGAGCACCATTTCCTAGTTTTTTGAGCATCTGCCTGACAGAATAAAAGAAAAGAGAATACTATTTGCCAGCATTACCACCATCTTTCCACTCCAAAAGATTCAAAGCCTAACTGCAAAAAACCCTAGTATAAAACACAAAAGTGAATGCATTTCAACCCAGTATTAGGATTGAGGTGGAGGAAAGGAAATTAATGAATGAGAAAGAATCGTAAGGGGAGAAATAAGAGGGCTGCTAGGTTTTTATTGTTTCCTTTTGCCCAAATACACAAGCACTAAACAAGATAAACGAAGACTTAAATCACAGAAAAGTTTTTCCCTAGGCACATATCTACAGCAGCATACTTACTGACATGCTTGGTTCAAAGGATTATGTGTTTTACAGATAAACTCCATCTCTTATGGGCAAAAAGAATTTTAAGACTGAAGTCATGAACACAGTACAGTCACTGGTGCTTATCTGCACATTAAAATCGACTCCACACAAGGAAAGGTTTAAAATCCTTTTTCTTCCCTGAAACTCTCTATTCTGAGCTCCACTTCTCCATACCAGGCTCAGTGAAGCTGCTGGCCTCTAGGCAGAAAAAGACAGCACTCTCTTTTCTTTTCATACTTCTCTGCATTGCTCAAGGTAATTTATAATGCCATTAGATATTACATAAGGAGATATGGACCCCCTGTTTTAGAAAGGAAATGAAGGAGGTGCAGGTTTTCAACTGCTTAAGCAGAATTTGACCAAGAGAAAAATGCTCACACACACTGCAATAACTGAGGAAAGCTGCTTCCAAAAGAGAGTTACGTATTGGAAACATGTTAATGTCACTATAGTCCAAAAGGAGGTGTTCTTTGAACTTTCTAAGTTGCTCTGGAAGATTCTTTTGTTTATATTTACCTCTAATAGGCAAATACAAATGTAAGCATGTGTGGATGTGTCATGGTTCAACCCCATAGGGCAACTAAACCCCACACAGCCACTCACTCACTCCCTCCTAGGACAATATACAAAATCACACACAGTCTTTGCAGCTCTTGAAATAGATTTGGCTTGATTTACATGATGTACAGAATATATTTTTTATTAAAAGATCCCTCTCTGGATCTATTCTGGTGTTTGCTCAAAAACAGGAATAAAGGAATTCACTATAATCAAAATAAAATATAAATAAAAAATTCTCAAGGAGAATGAACTGTTTGTAGAATTCAACCAAGAGCAGGAAATATAAGTAATTCACTTCTAATATTACACTGCTGCTGCCACTAAATTGGCTCTATTCTTTCAGTTTCCTCCTAAATCAGTAGTGGTTCATTAGTGTTATATCTTAATGTGTAACTTAAAATAAAAAAGAGTAATGCCTACATTATTAAAAATATCTTTATGCATTAGAATATAGACTGGAAGTGATTCTTTCCTTCTTAATGGCATCCTTACCTAAGTGCTCAATAGTAGGTACAGTACTGAATAGACAGATACAAAGTTAATACACTACTCCATTTGCCAGAGAATTTTCTCAAAACTCCACCAAGACACTCCCTCCACCCAGGACATTAATCTTTCCATAGAATTTTAATTGTTTAAGCACTTGTGTCCTGCACAAAGGGAGAGATCCAAAGTAATATTGAAACATTTCAGATGCCAAACTGACAGGAAGTTGCATATATAAACCTCAAATTTCCATCACATGCACGAGGTTACACGAGAGCTGCAGGTTTTTACTCTGCATCGCAAAACCCTGCCCATTCAAAGATCTGCTCTTGAATACACTCAGAGACACCCTCATCTTTGCATAACAGACCTTGTCTCCAGGTGCCAGCTTTCAGCCCAATGCAGTCCAGAATATACAGAGCAGGTAATCCAAGGCAAGCCACACCCCAAACCCATCAGGCAGAAAACATACTTGGAGTGCACTGAATCGCTGAATTCAACCAAACCCACAGAAATTACAGCCTCTATCACTCACAGACGTGACCAGAGAAAGCTGCTTGGCATTGTTTATCCAGTGACTATCACACAAACACCCTCGAAGCAGACTCGAAGCCCAGGTCTCTCCTCAACCTGCATACCTTACTCCTAGACATTAAGGTCTTGCTTCTGATTCCTTTATCCCACTGGAATTTCCTTGTTGGTTATTTGTCTATCTGATGTCCAGCTTCAACAGGAATGCTCATGGATGATCTCCAGGGAAATGTAAGGGGGTGGTGAAAACAATTTCCCAACAGCAGGTGATTTTATATATAGGTGATTTTAACCCCCACCTCCCTGTTCTGTCCCCCGCTGCTCTCACTGTCTCACAGCCATCACTGACTTCGCATTCAACTAAAAGAACAAACCTGTAATCTCTCTCAGATGCCTGCCATGGCTGCAACATTCCAGTTTTACATTACACGTAACTGAAGGCAGCAAACACATCTCTTAGTCCCAGAAAAACAACAGAACTGACTTTCAGAAATGAAGCTCTCTCTGGTATTTCCATCAGTTAATTTCAAAACTTCTGTCTCCGCAGGCCAGAGGTCATGAATTTCTGTGATATGAGATGTTAGCTCATATCCTCTGAGCTAACATCCCAAAGCCTGTAAGATATGGCCCAAATTCCCTCCATATCATTCAAAAGATGGAATCTCTGCATGTTTTTAATTGACTACAAATCAGGTGTGTTAGTGAAGACCTACCTACACATGTTGCTGAATTAATTTCTCTCCTGTAGCTTATCTCTGTTATCTAAAATGCACATACCTACTCAGCTGGAGCCACTATTCTCATCCTTGCCAAAAAGTCTGGTTGCCTTTGGGCATTCTCCTATTGGTTTTCCCTGGATAAAATATTTGTCTATGTAAACCTAAAGCCCTCTATACCATCAGAAATGTGTTACACCTCAGGTGTTGAGCATGAGCCAAACAGCAGCAGGAGGAAACAGTTTCTCCAAAGGAGGTGCTGAACATACACACACACACACAAAGCTGCCAGAACCCTACTGCTATGCTCATTCCAAAATATATATATATACACATATACATATATATATTAGAAATTTTGTATAGCTATATCTGGCATCACTCACAGTTCCAAAAATGTCTTCCTTTGTAGGTGGTAGAATGCACTTTTTTAGCCCTCCTTTTTTCCACAGACCAAAATAATTAACATACCCATCCTGTTGCTTCTATTTGCTCAGCAGTTTCCAAAGCAATAGGGTCTGCACAATTCCTTTCCTTTCCCCTTCTGGATAGGAAGATCTATCCCAGGGCATTGACCCTGTGGCAAATCTGAACTTTTTCAGCTCAATTCAGGATTCTGCTGAGGGCCCTCCTGTTCACTCACTGGATGATATATCCATGTTTCCTTAGTTCTCTGCCAAAGAACTTGTTCTCTTACTAAACATCTGATGTAATTTTAATCCCATGATGGATATTACTGTCTTTTTTTTTCCTGGTCTTAGCACATGTTGAGTCATTTTGCCTTTCCCACATATTCAACATATGTGTTGAATAGAAATTCAGCTCTATAAATCTGCTTTAGTCTTTTAATCCTCCAGCGACTCTGGCTTTTTTTATTGCTAGAACACAATTTGTGGCAATATATTAGACCATGCATGAGCATCTAACTTAAAATAAACAGCCACCCTGTTTGCTTTTAGATCAATAGCCTATTCATTTTCTGTTCTGTTGCTACCCATAGCTGCTAAGGGGAAAAAAAAAGTCACACAATGAATGTCACCTTTTTGTTCTTTTTGTGATCATCATAAAGGTGATGACAAATTCCCTGCCCAGCTGTGTTTCTCACATGTTTTCCCATATGCTCAGGTCACTGGGAAATCCCTTCAGCTGGTGTCAGGTGCCACAGCAGAGCCTATTTTTTGGAACCTGACTTCTCATTTCAGCTGTGCTGCTGCCACAGGACTCCTTTCCCTCTTGCATGTCTGTAATTCCTAATTGGTTTTGCTTTTAGCATTCATATCTTCCAAGGTTTTCTCTGCAAATTCAAGGACTAGAACTTCCAAAACAACAGTTGAGAGATTCCAGTAAATGCCCAACTCAGGGGATGGATGAATTACAAAATATTATGAAACCCCTTAGAAGATTATAAGCATTGAGGACACTGAACCCTATGTGCAAATTGAAGTGACAATACCCTGCAGTTCTTCACTAGATAAATACAGAAAATGGAGATACTACTTTTGCTGATCCATGGGGAAGATAATCTGGAGCAATCCAACCATGGCTCATCTTTTCATCCATCATGAAGAGGACATATTTGTCCTTTTGCAATATTTCCACTATACCTTCCATCAGAAGGAAGACACCACTTCCAAATGCCTCAGTTTTCTTTTTATTCAGCTCAACAATCAGCAATTAATATCCCCTGCAGCTGGAATATATTGTCCTTTTCTTTCACAAAACACTACAAAGTGGCAGGAGAAGCCTGTTCAGACTTGTCTTACTCACTGTGTCCTACCAGATACCGTCTGTATTATCTCTTTGAACCATATGAAACAAGATAAAAGAATATTTTTTCTCTTAGCATTTTCACACCTTTGCACTTTATTTCATATATCTGTGTATTTGCTGGAAAAGCAAAGGCCAGCTGATAAATATTTCTAAATTGTTCTGTTATCAGTAAAAATAAGGTGTTTTGTTATCTGTCGTTTCTGTCTTTAGGAGCTGACTGTTTGCAGCAGGGATTCGGGTCTGAGCATTGTCTTAACTACTTATGGTAACAAATCCTTCTACTACTAGGTCTTTGTTGCCATAGCAACTGTCCAATAATTTCCCAGATAACATTTATGTGATAAACAAGCCTAGAAATCATTGTTGACTCACATTAGAAGAAATCCTATACATTTTGTGCTGCAGCAGTTGCACTGTGTGGCTCTGAGGTTTCGTATTTCACATTAGGAGGTACTCAATCTTCTCCAAGAAGTAATAGGATTAAGCAATTTCCCCAAGCATCACAGAATATTCAATACAACTCATTTTAATGTGATCAGGATAAAGGCAACATCCTCTGCATCTGTCACCACACTATGCATTCACAATTAATTAAGAAATGCATCTGCAAGCAGTACCTCATTTAAAAGGGCTCCTTGAAGAAAAGAAAACTAAGGGGAAAGCAGCCAAACATGCACACAATTCCTAGAATTTAAAAAATTTGCTTAGAAAATAAATAAGAATATTAAAAATAAACAAAAATCCTGAGCCATACCACAGGTTTTTACTCATCTTTTGGGTTACTGTTTGCTATTGCTTTTTGAAGCAAGTGCACACAATCATACTGGATGTCTGAAACATTGTTCATTTGCCCCAGTGGAAAAGTGGCACTGGCATAGCCTGGTGGCAGGGAGAATTAGACAGAAACATGAATTCCCCTCACTTGGTGTCCTCAAAAAATAACACTTCAATGGAGCTAGACAGTACAAGGTAAGAGTGGCTACCAGGACTGCAGAACAGAGCTGCCTGGCAGGTTGGTAAATGTGTACACCAACAAACAAATAAAATGAATGTCCAGAGCATCTTGAAGAAAATGAATCTGACTTTGTCATCTGGCAAAGCATCATGGAAACATCAAAGTCCTCAGATGTCCATCACAGACAAGTTCATCACACCATCACTGGACAACACAAAATAACAGCAGCCCCTCACAGCCACTGCCAACTCCTGGGGAAAGCCGCTTTTCCATTTTGTTGTGGTAACTTTGCCAAAACCTGTTGGCTATATTTTCTTGTTTCACCTTCTCAGCCTGAACTCCAACTCACTTTGGGCACAATACCATGGCCTCAGCAAAAAGTGAATAGTTACTGAGGTCACTGACATGGATTGTAACTCAGAAGAGCTCCCCCCCACCCCAGTTCCCTTCAGTTTCTAGACTGTGAAACTTAAGCCACAAGACACTTGCACAAAACCAATCAAGTCTCTGCATTTGAATTAACAACCTCTGTATTTTATAATCTATAATAGACCAGAGTTCAGATTAGATTATCATTGTATTCCCTTGAACATTCAAATTTGTGCATCTTTTTAAGAAAAATGTGCATTTCAATATGAAAATCTAGATTATAATCCTTAATGTTTGCAATTAGAATTGCATGAATTATTTTTAGGAATCTGTAACAACAAACAGGTTTCTCAAGAGTTTAGCTGAGTTTCACTCAGACCAATTTATTGCTTGTGGCAAAACCCAAACATAAACAACGTAATTGTCTTTTGAATTGCTGAGTTAGACTCTCAATGCATAATTTAAGGTTGTGTGAGATCACAATACTTAAATCAACATAAACCAAAGCCTGTGAACAAAAAATAGTAGGTTTTACACAGCCTTGATCAGAGTCCCCTTGGAACAGTATCTTAATAAAAATAAAATAATTTTTAAAATCACAGCACTTGGAAGTCCTTATAATGCACATCAATAGCATGATTTTTCTCTGAACAAAAACACAGTAATAAACTCTATTTTCCAATTGCCTAATTGCATACCTTAGCGTTAATAAAATTCAGAAGGAAAAATTCTTAAAGAAACCAAACATTTCTGTTTTGAAGCATACTTCTTATATTATATAAATAATAGCCTTGATTATTCAAATTACTGATTCAAATTATAGAGGTGACTTAGAAGCATACTGGCTTCATCTTACCTTAAAATCTGTTTTGAAATCAGCAGAACATTTGATTTCCAGCAACAGAATGTCAGTTGCTGGATGGATTAAATAACTTTAGCAGTTTCCATTTTGTAGTGGAAATGACAGATGATTACAATAGTGAACAGAAAAATGTAGGTATAGAAGTACTGTGTATTAAAGGTTCCAATATCATTAATTCACACAACAATTGGTTCGTGAGTAAATGCTTGAATTATTTCACTTCTTTAAGCTATCATTTCTCTTAGCCTGATAAGTCTAAGAATGTTTTCTTCTCATATCCCTCTGAAACCAATCCAGTAGATTCAGTTTTTTCCTTTTGATCAGAAAACCTGTTAAGCAAATTTAACTGGTAGAGCCTCTAGTGTTGACAAACCAGGGGGCCATTCACTAAATGTAGATCCCAATGTTTGAAGGTCCTGCCTCCCATTGCTTTCAGTGGGTTTTTAACAGTCCACTGTACCATTCAGCTTTGCCAGAGGCTGATGCATGATAGGGAATAGGATGCACCCAGTCAGGATTATGCCAATCACTTCTGAAGCAACTCAAACCCCTTCACAACCTGCCAGGATCTCTTTCAGTTGGGGTGTAACAGGCCTCAGATCCTTTGTATCCCCAATTCTATAACCCCAGGGGTTGCCCTCGAGTCTCTCCAGGTACCTTTTGCCAGACACTCCAGGAAGGACCATTCTCCCCAGCTGCAGTGCAGAGCACGTTTTTGACATCCTGTCCTGTCCTGTCTGGCCCAAGGGCTACTGCATGAGCAACCTTTGATTTGTTCAAAAGCTTGGTGTTGTTCTGGGCCCCATTTGGAATCATTCTTCTTCCATGTCACAAGATAGACAGAGCTTACAGTCTGACTGTGCTCTGGATACGCCTCCTCCAAAATCCCACACCTCCTAGGAAAGCCTGCGTTTCCTTCTTGCTGGCTGCCATTTTGTTGACCAAGTCCATTGGAATCTGATGACGTCCATTTTGCCATTTTACTCAAAGACAGAGAATCCCTTCCCCACTGCCTCTGGCAATGATATCAGATAGTATTGAATAACCTCTAAAACACGCCCCCAGCCACACTGCCTCGGCCACTGCACAAACTCACTCTGCTCTGGCCGGAACCAGGACAACGGACAAATCCTTTTGCAGTACCAGAGAAAGCATTCCATAACCAAGTGTTTTGCCTTGGATTGTCAAGCAGTGTCAGGTAACAGCTGCGTTTTGAAAGAAATCCCTCTGAGGCATTCCTTGTAGCCAATCTCCAGCCAGCCATGGGTTCCATGTAGGAGGGTGAAGTCTCACCTACTGCCATCCATCCTCTGCTCCTGTCACTAGTTAATGAGCCATCATCTCACTCCACTTCTGTTCACTTGTTTCTAGCTGGGATAGATGTTCTTTGTGTTGTCATGAAAGTTATGTGATGTTACAATCCTGAAATATTACAATCTTTGAGCTCCTGTTTTAATCATTATTTATGCATTTGAGTTCACAGGCTTGAGGCAACTAGACCATTTTACTTGCACAGTTCAACAGTAGGAAATGTGGGAGACAGAAAGATTTATTCCTGAGTTGACTTGCAGTAAGAGAAGCTCAAAAAGCAAAAAAGCCTCTTAGGATTTAATCACTTTCACCTCCTTTGGTTTATTTCAGAGATCTGATAATCAAAGACACTGAAATCTCTCCCCAGTACACAACTGGTTTGAACAGAGTATTGTTTTATGCTATCAATTTTGATCACAGGATGAAGGAGAGAAAAACTAATATGGTCCTAGACAGAGAATTTTGGCATTATATCCGTATTCAACATAAACTAGATTCCTCAAACTTCAAATACACACTTCTTTTGTAGATTAGAAAGCTCTAGGAATGATGAGGTCTAACTGGAAGAGACTGGAAGTGAAGGGGGAAAAGTGGGAGCGCAAGATCCAGTTACCTTACACAGAGAGCATTCACAGTGACACTTTCAGACGTGCTTACATGCCTTGGTAGCTCTTCATTTCCAAACCTATTGAGTTACACAGGATTTTACCCAAATGTTTGAGTCATCTTGGCCCATCTGTGAGAGAAGATGATTACCTTTGCTCGCAATCTAAAACAATATAATGTTAAGACTACAAAGTACCAACCACTGCTACTCATCTCCTCAGCATGTTGACTTGTCTGAGCACATCAGAAACATCCTCTGCTCCATACCCTGCTTTTCTAAACACTGAGTCAAGTTCAGGGTGCAGAACCTTATTTATCAAGTGTAATCCTTAAAAAATAACTAGTTTTATTTCACCTGAGGTATCATATTACATCTTTTTCAGACTCACACATTTCTTCAGGAGCATAAGAGACTGGCTGTCAGCCTTCTCCAACACTCATGCTTAAATGAGTAAGCAGAAAACATCTTTTTTACAAAATAATCCTGAAAATATCAAGCTGGCTTTGTAGAGTTTTTGAGCTTTCTCAGTACTCTCAAGTTCTCTCAGAACAGATATTTGCAGTTGCAGCATTAAATTATTCCAACATGCATGAAAAGAATATACAGAGGAGGTAGAGGCAATTTCCGAAGCCCACGTAATTACCAAATTAAATGGAATATAATTGAAGTGGCTGCAATTATTTAGCCACACATATTAATGGGATCTTAAAAGATGTCTGTATACTCTGCTTAAATAAAATATAAGTACTGGAAGGTATGTGCCCTCAGCTATACTGATGCAATTTCCTTGAGGGGATTTTTTTAGAGGAAATGACTGGCATTTTTTCTTATTAGGAAATATAAAATCTGGACCTGAAATAAATAAAAAACAGTAAAAGCCTTTTTTTATGCTACTATAAAGAACACAAATCAGAGCTGCACATCGCATTCTCACGAAGTTTCACCAGGAGCTGGAGACCTGTGTGCCCTTTGAGCATTTAAAAATGTCACCCTGTAGCACAGAGAGATATGTAGAAATTCTTCACTATTTCTGATTAAAATGCATCCTCACAGCCTGTCTGCTCACTGAATCTGATTAGTTATTATGTGTGATGCCTTGATTGTGATGAAAGGCAACCAACTGGGAAACTGCAAAGAAAGGTTAACACAACAGTGCCTTTAGGATCTCTGGTAGTAGCACTCCATAGTTAGAAAAGCTATGGTAATAAATATATCCAATAAATATATTTATTTCATTTTGTATTGGCTTCTTCAGTGCACCTCACACTGAGGACTCAGTCTATTGGCTGTGCTGAAGGGAGGTAAAGGAAGGTGTTATGATACCACTGATGTTTTCTGTCCCCTCATAAAAAGTTACTTGTGGTCACTGTAGATATCTTGTATTTACCTTCTGCAATCCAGTTACAGAAAGAAAAAAGGCCACTCTGTGGTGAGCCATGGCCTGATGACAAGAAGATTGAAAACTCAGGTGATAACTGATGAATGTCAGAAAAGAGGTACAATCCCTCCAGACAAGATAGGTGATGAACTCAAGCAGGTTGTAAATACCAGGCAAGATTTTACTGAGCTGACTGAAAGTCTTTTGAGTTACATTTCCACCCCAGGGTACTCCTACTCAGCAGAGCTTTTTAAGGGGTGCTCTATTCAGAGTAGATAAAAGGTAAATAATGATGACTTACTGGAAGGTTTTTTCTATTTTTCTTTTCTAACCCACAAAATTCTGAGATCCCATAACTGAAAGTCACATTATTTTGCATTTTCAAAGTGTACACCAATGTTTGGAGGCTTCTGCACTATATGAGTTATAATTCCAGATTTTACTGGGGTTTCAGTGTTGGGGAAGATGATCTTTCCTGTACACAGGAATGATAAACCATTCCAATAACATTTTAAATGGTTATCAAAAGAATAGGATGATAAGAATGAAGGAGCAATTTCCACTCCTGGAGTGAAAAATAAAGCCAACTGAAAAATGAAAAAAAAATATTCACAAAGCAAGTTAAGTTCAAGAGTCAGATAAGATTATTCTCTTCCTAATGTGATAATAATATTCACTGGTCATTGTTCACAAGCACTATGGTGATCAGTCAAAACTTTAACTTTTTTTTCATGTTATTTACTCTCAGCTATTTATCTTTTTCTTTTTTTGAACATTTTTATCACTGGATCAGCAAATAGAGTTGAGGCCATTTAATAGCCCACAGCAATACAAAAGTGCAGTAAAGAGGCTTGGGGTGAGATTTCTCAGGTGACTCATTCCTGTGGTGCTCCTGGCACCAAAGTCAGAGGCCATTGCTTCATTTGTCTTAAAAAATAGTGAGTTAGGAATACAGAAATAAAATCTCATTTTTAAGAAATCACTTAGTAAATTGTTCCAAAACTAGAGACACCACACCAAAGAAAGTCTACAACAAATATTTCATTCCAGCTCTTTATAGTTTTGCTCTGTTAAGCTTCTGTGTAGCACACAGATTTCTTCTGTTTTCACATTCAACTTAATTTATCTATGAAATTCCTCAGCAATTTTAAAAGCAACTGAAATGATTGTCAGTCAATGTAACGTGATCTGGATTCCATGTGATTGGAATCTCCAGTTTCCTATGGTAACACATCCATATGTTACCATATGAGAGCTTACTTTGAGTCTTTGGATAATTGAGACATCATTAAAAATCCCCAGAATCTAAGTACCTGAAATTCACAGCCTTTTCTAAAAAAAAAAAAAAAAAGAAAAATTGAAAAATTAAGTCTGTATGGACTGAGGGGAAGTGGCTAAGAATTATAAACTCTTAGGAATCCAGAAACAAAATGTAGCTGAAAGTCTTTCAGTCAAGTGACTTCCCTGTGTGATACCCAGGATCTGACAGATAAATATTTAGTAGTGGCAGTTTTATCAAGTGACAAGAAGAAAGAACCCCAAGTCCAGAGGAATCACAAGGTTTCTGAGACACTCCACAATACCTAACTCACAGCATGACATTTACTGGTATTTGTGGGGCAGCACCAAATCTGCCTTTTCTGTAGATTTCAGAGGAATTTAGGATTTTCTTCCCTTTTTATTTCTGCCTGTCTCTTCTCCCTGACAGCCAGCTTTGAGATTTAGTGCCCACTTACTTATTATCTCAAAAAAGAGACACAGCTCCAAATAACTGGGATCTGCCTGCCACTAGAATTGCTGAAAAATATAGAGAAAGAAAACAAAAGTCTGAAAATAGCTTGTAGCAGTACAGAGGTTTATTAATGGAGCAAATAAAAAAAAAAAAAGGAAGATTTTTTACTTTATATGCCTTTTGTGCTGTTCTTCCAGAATGGCCCATAGTATAAATTCTCCCTTTCTTGAAGGAAAGCCAAGTAAACAACCATTATTTCTATGCCTAAAGAGGCACTGCTCAGACAAACAATGGATTTCCATGGAACACACATGCAAACCTATAGGAACAGCCGGGTCTTTTGCTAGTGAACCTTCTCTATTAAGCAGCCTGCTTGCAGTGCTGCTTGTTGCCCTTGCCTGGTAGCTCATTTTCTAAGAAGCTCATGAGATTTTGCTGAGATCCGTCATGACTGCTCAGGTTTAGCTCAAATACGCATTGCTTGCATGGTTATTTCATTCTTCCCTTGCATATGTGCTCTCTGGAAATTGCCTTTTGTGTTGTAGGGTTTGTCCAGTATCAAATCCTGGGGCATACCCCTGTTAAAACGATGCCACACTTTATTAGCTTTCATTTAACATCTGCTTGTGCTGCAGACAGATTTTTAAAAAGCCCACATTATGTAATTAGCTCTGATTTTATCGTTTGCCTGTTGATGTGTGTTACTAACAGCAAATTTTAGAAGCCTGGTGCAGGAAAGCCTGCAAACATTGCACAGGAAATTTAGAAAGTGACTGCCACCCATAGACTAAAACCAACATAACACAACAGATGTCTGTAAGCAGCCACAGGACCAAGAATAAGAACCCACACCAGAAAGGCGAGAAGAGCTTCTTCTCCAGACTTTGATTCTTGCTGCCATTTACAAATGGTGCCACACAGAAACTGAATGGAGACAGGAAACTAAAAACCCATCTCATGCAGCCTTCCCTCTCCTTAGATGGCATTAATGTCTCACCACGCAACAGCCTTTAGCTCTCTTGCTGTCAGAGCACACAAACAGGGTTAATCAACTGGGGGGAAAAAAGAAGGTTATTTAATCCAAATAACCAGGCACTTTTGCTGTGAGCTTGAGAAAGTCTATGTAGTAAAGATAAAAGCTGGAAGAAGAGGTAAGAAGTTATTCCCTAGCTTTAATTAGAGTAGACATTGATAGGCTCTCTAAGCTTTAAAATTTTATATAAAAATGTTACTGGGCCAATGATAAAAATTATTTTGGAGAGATACCCCATTTCAGTCTTTATTTCAGAATGATGATGAATGTTGCATCATGGCAGGGAAAATTAAGGAGGGATGGTCTTAGTAGAAAAACACTGTCTAGAAGCAAGTGGAAAATCTGTATAGAGCAAAGAAACATCATCTTCTCTTTGCTTTAAGTCAAAATCTTTAACAGCAATACAGAATTCTAAAGAGATGATTTGGGTAAGGGGGGGTGTGGGGAGCAAATAATTACAGTGGTCAAGGAGCACTTTTTGCACACTTTCACTTTTCATGGATCTGTAAAAATCACACCAAGGATCACATGCTGTATGAAATAGATTGCATTCCCTGGGTCTGATTCCTAGGGAAGTTCTGTTCTTTTTTTTCCTCTTATTTAGGGACTAGATGATTTGTATCAGAATTTAGATCAGAAGGGGATCTTACATGATACACAGTAGTTAGGATTCAAACATGCCACAGGCTCTACCTTCCTGGAGACTTTGTGATGGTGGTGGTGGTGTTGCTATTAATATTGTTGTTGTTGTGGTAGTAATAATAATAACAATAATAATAAGATTTGTAAATTGATTTGAACTTTGTGCTTTTGCTGGAAATCCAGTGCAAGGTAGCAGTTGGTAAGAGAGAGCTCCTCTCGCTCTGGACGGTAAGAACCTCATCCCTCACAGACAGCTAATAACTTGTCCCGAATGAGCTGGAGATCCCTGCACATTGTCCAGTGACAGATGAGTCACCGTACAAAATCCTCTGTAGCTGGTACAAACACTACAATAATTTGGTCACATTGCAGAAAATGTCACACTAACAGCTTTTATAGTGCTTTTTTTCCTGCCTCTGACCATGTTTAGTACTACATTTCCTGTGCAAGTGCAATCACCCAGGGAATTTGATTCCCACACAGTAGGCTCCTCTGAATTGTGATCCACCTGAATAAGCACCTGTCCTATACAAAGCCATTAGGAGCAAAACCAGAGCAAAACAAAAACACATTAAGGCACATTTCAAAGATACATGTTGAAAACTGAAATAATATACTGAATTTAAACACCATGGAATGTTCCTCTGTGAAATTCATGGGTACTTAAGCTTTTCATTTTCTCCTAATCCTTACTGGCAGAGTTCCTGTTAAGAGACAAGGCCCAGAAGCTCCCACCTGTCAGCAGCAAGTCAAAGAGAACTACAGAAACATAAGTTGATATTTCCACGAAAGAACAAGCATTTTCTTTCAAATTCCCAACAGCCACTTCTTTTGGGGATGCTGTTCCCTGACAAGCTGGCCTGGTGAAGACACAGACTCGGGAAGACCTCCTCCCACTAGAGAGTAATTCTACTGCAGGGTGTAACCGTCCTGTGTGTTCATATGGACAGCCCCATCCTATCACGTCCAGTGCTTGTCCCAGTCCAGGGCATCACCAATTCCACATTTGGCAAGAATGCCTGTCATACAAATACTGCATGGAACCCTTGTGACACACATTTAGTCCTTCCCTTGCAATAGCTCTAACTTTACCCAAATCCAGCAAGGATATTGCTCCATTTCCACTGCTCATTGGCTTCCTAGCTGGCCAAACTGAATTATAACAGCTTTAATTGCCCACCAGCAAGGGCACACACATGAAATTCAGGAGCTTTACCTTGTATTTCAAGAAGGAAAGCTTGCCCTAAATGGCTGTAGAGAGTTGTAGAATTGTGTAAATGTGGCACTACTTGATCAATTCCTGCAAAGTACTTCTCCTGCCACATCAGAAAGCCAACAGTTACGTAAGTCCAAACAAATTAAGTGTTGTCAACTGTGTTAGCCTTTTGCCATTGCAGTGCTGTCTCCTGAATGTAGATCAGGACACATAATCCTTGAGGTACCAGTAACTACACTGTATTTTTGGAAATAACTCTCTTTTTATCCTCTGCAATTTCAGTGTCCTTAATCTAACTTGCAGGCAACAAGTAAAAATCAACTGTGCTAGCCAGAATGTAAGCATTTTATATTCCATATGGAAATGGGATGCATTTAAAAAGTGGAAAGTGGGATTATACACATCTGTTACAGACACAACAGTTCACATAAGGATCATTTTCAAGCTACTGCGTGAGCAAGTCTATCTTCTGCAACAGAAAATGTGTTGAACTTGTAAGTGAACCAAAAGAGAGGTACAAGCCATTAAGATTTTTCTTAGAAACTAGACATTGCTCACATTTGGGTTATTCTAAGCACTCTACCATTGCAAGATCATGTGTCTTCAAAACACATTAAACCATAGCTGGCATGGACCACTTATTCTGTATGCAAAGTGTGCTACACAGTTCATTTCTGCCTCCATAAATCTTCATGTAATAAAGGCAGAAACAGGATACAGAGAGGATTTGGGGTAGGAGAAGCAGCTCTGACATGGAAAAGGGATAAGTCTGGGGAGCAGCCCTGGCCTCTGAGCTGCTGCTGACTGTACTGAGGAGGAGTGAAGAGTAGAGACACACACCAGTCTAGACATGGAGGATACGTAGAGTAAACTGTGCTCCTGAGGAGCTTGCAGCAATCTTGTGTCATACTCCCCAACACAGCAACACAGAGCCAACTCCTATTCCAGGAAACCACGTGGAATCTTTTGGGCCTTTTTATTTAAAATGGAGTTACATCTGGAAACAAGGATTTTTAAAGAAACCTACCCAGGGCTGAGGCAATCCTGTGCAGGCAAGTCCCCAGTGTAGCTGCTCCTCAGTTTAGTCACCCAGCACAGTGTGTGCAGGTCTGAAGAGTATCACAGGAGAAATAAGCACAGTCTTTAGGCAGACACTGCCTCGTGGCCTCAGCAAGCCGAGCACAACACATCAGCTAAACAGCAAAAACAGTTTTCTGAAGTTTTTCTCACCCACAAAGTTGGCAGAGCTGAAGAGCACTTAAACTGGGGGGCTGGAGATAGGACAAGAAGTGGATGAATGAGTGACAGGACAGGGCTACAAAACAGTTCCCTCTGAGAACCAGCCCACAAATTTCCCATGACGGCATTTGTGATACACCAAGTATAAGACAGGCTATATGTCATCCTACCTTCACAGGAAACATTTTGCTTGCACGGTACATTTAGCTAATACTGAATTATAATTGAGCTCATGTGATACTACCTATTATGCAAATACATTCATTATGATTCATGGTATTACAATAGGTAGTAAATGAATTGATAATTACATGACACTTAAAATAAATAGGATAACGCTTTGTAAAATCACAGCTAAGCATTACTTTTTACAATGCATTGTGCTCTTCTCCTCTCCTTACAAGGGGCTGCAAGAGGCCTGGCACAGGGAGGCAATGTAGTATCTGCATCAAACTGACTTCAGTGTGCTCTCTTTTTATTAGCAAGGAAGTGCCACCATGTGTTTTAGATGCAAGAAAGATATTTAATTAGAAAGCTGCCTAGTGTACTTTTGATGTCTTGTCATCCAGCTGTTGACCACAGGGAACCATGTAGGATACTTAAGTCAACATGAACAAGATGACTTTTTGCCCCTCTGAAATGATAACTACATTCATGCAGAAAGTTCCACATAACACAGGCCTTGTTAAAAACATTATCAGACAGAAATCAGAATAAAATTAAGCTGTTCCTGGATTTCACAACAGCTACAGAGGTTAATTACTACCCTACCTAAGTGGCACAAATTTGGAGATTTAAAATGGAATTGGGGTGTGGAAGACTTGCTTTTAATCAAGGAAGGATGTACAACTGGATCTACAACTCCACCAAACCACTGACAAAACATAAAATATGGCTTGGGAGAGAAAGATGTGGCTTCTTTTCCAAACATTAGAATCTGGGCCAGTAACAAATTCTTTTTAATTTCTTCAGGGGAACAAAATAAGGAATGCCAAAATAAATGTAGCAAACAAAACCCCAGCTGCAGCAGGAGGGCACAGAGACATTAAAGAAGATTTCAAGAGCGCTGAGACATAGAAGCAGCCTCTGGTGCACTGACTGGGCAGATAAATAAAGAACTTCACTTTCTAGCCCACTGAAGCTGCTGGTTTTGCAAGAGGAGCCTATACATTTAACTTAAGAACACACCACAGTGAGCCAGCCAAAAGCCCAAGGACCATCATCTCCTCAATGAGTGAATTTGTCTTGTTTCCCACACCTGCTGCAAAGCACTTTCGTACCATTTGAAGAATTTTAAATCATCGTGGCTCCCAGTGTTAGAAAAGTAAATGTTAAGCAGAAACATCTAATTCCTAATGTAACAGGCAGCATCAGAAATACCAGATCAGATCCTGACTTATCCTGTCACTCAGTGGGAGTAAATTCCAGTAACTTTTTTATAACTGAACTTTCCAAGGCCTTTCTCACTAATTCATCTGTCATTTCACAATAACATGCAGCTGCCCAGAATTTTACATGAAAAGAAAACAAACTGTAGGAAGTCTGTGCCCCTCTCCATTTCTGAGGTTAATTGACATACAGGACCTGCAACAAGTGTGAATACTCTGTCAAGCTTTCAGTTCACTTTGCAGCCCTCAGCAATTTTAAATGAGTAGCGTGCTCTGGCAGTTTCATAAATTTTCTAATTGGGTTCAGATCCCTCCCCTGAAAATAAGTGTAAGTGAAGCACCTCACTTCTGGTACTTTATTAAGGATCATCACTGTTGATTTCCCATATGGCCACCTGAGATAGCTGAAGACAGTCAACTAAACTGGCAATCAGAAAGCAATCAGCAGAGGTTAGTACAACATCTGTCTTCCCATCGTCTCTTAGGCAAGGTGTGGTGTCTAAAGAGACACCACCAAGTGAAACTTAGCCCCAGTTAAACATTTTACGGCAAGGTGAAAGAGCAATGTCAGAGCCAATACGAGGTGCTCACAATTTTAAGTAATTTCAAGAGAAAGCACATTTTTAACTAAGTAAAAAACTGCCCTGGGTTTGCTACTCCAGCACCTTGCTGCTATGTCAAAAAGTGACACTGAAACTTGCCCAGAACCTGTCTGAAAATGGAAACAAAATGGTCTGGTTGCTTTCATCAGCTACAAGTAGATGGATGTCAAGCACAAGCCATATTACAAGTAGAAAGGGTAAATCATATTTCAAAATTTCTCCTTTAAGTAATTCAAGGAAATAGAATACAAGACAGGATATTTTAATATAAATTTCAAACCTCACATAAAACTTCAAGATATGTTTCATTACTGAAATCTTCTCACATCTCCCAGGAAGTCTGGCCTTCAGACTACAGCAAAATTAAGTGTCCAGCTGCACAAGCCAGAGAGAGAGCCCCAGTGGAGAGCTCTTGCTCCCTCTGTAGCCACCAACCAAGACTGATATGCAAAAAAAAAAAAAAAAAAAAAAAAAATCAACCAAAAAAACTGCAAAAAATTAAAAAAAAAAACCACAAAAAAAACCAAACACCAGCAAAACTGCAGAAGACCAAAAAACAACTTCATTATCTGTGTAAGCTTTTTATACAGTCTTCTAATAAACAGAATTTTACAGAAGCATTCAACAAAAATAATTTAGAAATCTCACGAAAGGTCAAGTGTATTTGCTTCTTATACATGCAGATTCAGTAACAGCTGGGAAGTTGATATTGCTCATTTCTGAATTCCTGTGAACATTGTGGCTTTAAAAGCTTCAGTCTACAGGCTAATACTAATGGCTTTCTACTCTGCCTATGAGATATAGGAGGAAGGAAGCAGCAGGAAAATGGAGACAGGTAAGCCAAATACAGAGTACAATGTGGTCAGGAAGGCAAAGGGAAAAAAAAGAAAAACCACATAAAAGCAGAACAAAAATGACACAGAGAAGAAAATAATCTAGTTTCAAACAATGATCTGTATAGTATCTGCTGAAGCCAGCTTCAGTTATGATCAATATATCTCTGTGTTTAATTCTATATATAATGTACACTTTCCAAATAGAAACCTGTCTGAAAAGTAGAGCTGCATCATCTTTGAAAGGAAAAACACTTAAATTAACATACACTAAGACATTAAAGATTTATGTTGAAAGTCTAAAATGAATGTGAGAGCTTCCCACACCCAGTTGGCTTAGGGGGAGGTGAGAAAAGCACCTTGCAAGCTATGAAAGCACGTTATAATCTTCCTAAGTCCCAGGACTTCTCAGGATCTGGGAAGGTGGGCAAAGAGGTGGAGCTCAGTACAACTGCTTTTAACAGAAACTAGCTTAAGAACTCAAGTAAAAAGTGTTTCTGCTTTGGCTCACTCCCAAAGCAGGCTATGTGGTTTATTTAAAGGGTTGTCTGTGAATAAAAACCTTTGTGGTCCCGACAGTATTCAGGTAATATCCCATATATTAAGTAGATCAGAGATTTCTGCTCTTCGTGTAATTTGAGAGAACACCAAAGTAATGTAAAATAATACATGCTCTAGCAGAAACTAAGTGGAGAACTCGGAGTAAATATTTTCTGTTCCTTCCAGAAAGCTGTCTAAAATTGAAGCTTTATGAACACAAGGCCATCTTCCCATTCCTGAACATTTTTACAGCAGCAGCAAAGGTTTTGCCCACTGTATTCCCAGACAGGGCCATGAAAATAAAGAGCAGCAATGTTTTGGGACATCCACAGCCTTATGTATGCTGCTTACAGCTTGTATCTGAGATTTATACACCAAGCCAAAGAGGTAATTAAGGAACAATTAAATTAAGCTTTATAGGAGGCAATGAAAATGGCAGTAAAGAAGCAAACTACAGCACTGCAAACAACACAACAGCATTTGGAGCATGCTGCAATGAACCTGCTGCCTTCTCTCATGATGCTGCCACAGAGAGGGAATCAGGAAAGACCTGTGCTGGCAACCATCTCAGGAAGCCCCACGGCCAGATTTGGCCCCCAGACAAAAGTCTTGGTCACTGTGTTGTTTCAGGAAAGGGAAGCCTAAGCTATTTCCCCAGCTAGGAGCAATTACTAGAGCCGATTGCTTGTGAGCAGAAATGCCCCACCAAAGGCAGGGAGGTGGAAAGGCCAGGTAGGCAGTGCTCTTCCTAAGCCAAGATGTGTGAAAAGCCCCAGAGCCAGGCAGGATTTGGCCATGGTGCTGGACCAACATTTAAGACGAGAAAAAAACCCAGCTGACACAATGCAAAGGACAACAGAGAGTGTGAAGAACAGAAAGTGCAGGGGGATTTATTTCCATACCAACCACAAATCGGGTTAGGGGAATTTGCAGAAAAAAATTAAATTACCCTCACAAGATGTCTGGATAAGGTAGGAGATCCTCTCCTTTCAGACTGAGGTAATTAATGGAAGATAGAGTCACCCTGGTGCATTTATGAGGCTACTGCAGGACATGAGCACAGTGCACAGAAGGTGACAGCTGTATCATGCCATTCCTGTGGTCTTTGTTCACTTTTCCTTAAAGTTTTTATTCATTTACACAAAATCACCAGATTGCTTTACTGCAATAAACTAATGACAAAGAGGTGAAAGAGTGTGAAATGAATGCATTCTGTAATATTAGTCATTTATCATTTATATGAAGTGTGTAATTGCCGAAAACTGCTAACAGATTACAGGACAGTAGGATCAAAATGTGTGCTTCCCACACCATTGAGGAGAACAGCTCAGTGTTATCCTTAATATCCTTATTTGAAAACCCAGGTCAAGATGCAGCTGATGATGCAAAGCGGCATCTCCTTAATCTGTTCAGAGGGGAGATGCTTATTTACACCAGCTGCTGCTTCTGGTCCCGTGTTTCACAGAATAAAATGCTCCTAACTGAGATCCTGAGTATTTGTCACTGGAGAGAACATCCTGTGAGCCATTCCTTTCACAACTTTCTCTGCAAATGTTGCAAAGGTATCCAGGCTCTGGTTTAAAGCTCCCAGAACTGCATCATGGACCATAGAGCTGTACAGCATTTTCTTCCCTCTCCTGTCTGCAGGGTATGCATAAACATAAATCTCCCCTAAAAAAATAAACCAAAGAATAGATATTAAAAAAAAAAAAAAAAAACGGGATGGAAAAAGGATGATCCCTGTCTTCTTCTGTAAATAACTGTTAAGGCTACTTTCACTTTAAAGTGTTCTCAAATATCAATCAAGAAAGTGTACAATTACAGAAATAAATAACCAAGAGATTTTATTGGCAATTAGAGAAAAGCTGAAGGAAAAAGGCATATTTTACACACAGTAGTTGTATCTCCTATGAAAGATACAGGCAACACATTAAAGATAACAGCCACTAAGTACTGAAATCAGCTATATGCACATTCATGCAGACACAAACCAGAGATGATGCTCTCTGCAGGACGTTCAGATGCCACTGGGTAGAAACAGATTAAGAAAAGGAGTGCAAGCAAGCAACACTGACAGACTGAGGAGAACAACGACACCAGCCTAAATTCAAAGATGTAATCAATCCTTGCATATTTTTGTTGGCTTTCTGACACCCTCCTCTGAAAACTTCATTGTGCAGGCCAACATTTATTTCTTCTATTACATTGTTACTTTTGTTCATCTCAGCAGATATTAATAGTGATACTAACATTACTCCCACAAAAACTACATTTTAAAAGGCAAATATTGCAAGGACCTAAGTAATGTGCTGAACAGGGGTTTTTTAATTAATCCACCGTGGTTTAATCTCTGTGATTAAACTCCCAGACTCCCAGAGCCCCCTTCACAGAAATTATCTGCTCCACATTACCAGCCTTTTACTTTATTTAAAAACTGGGACAAATAAAAAACCCCAAGAATTACACCTGCAATTCATGTTTGGATTACTTTAGAGTGTGAATAACTTCACATGACTGGCAGGGCTCAGTCTTCCTACACTCAAAGCAGGCAGCAAAGCAAGAGAGCACCAGAAAGGTCCCAAAAGGTTTCTTCAAGATTCTTCCTGCTTCATGCAGGAAGAGGTCCGTTCTCAGAGGAACACCTGGAAACCTTGGGGACCCAGTCTCCAGCCACCTGTGGCTACACTGAATAACATTCCAACTGCAAGGAGTTGCCACTCCCACACTTTTGTTTCCTGCTCGTCTGATAGTTCGCCCATTGCTATCTCCTTGACCAAAACACCAGATCGTGATCTCCCAGGGTCTGTCTTTGTATCAGTCACTCAACAGAGTCTAATGTAGCAGGGCTTTATCCCCAACACCAGGGATAGTAACACTGATCATTTTTCCTAGTGTCTAACTGTGGTGGTAATGGTTGTGTTACAAATATGTAGGCAGAGACAGACAGACTAACCTTTAGTCCTTACAAGGTCTCCACAAACACCTGTAGACTGGATATGAGACTCCTGCAGAATATTGATTTCACCAGAGGGGAACTGGACCTCTACAAAATCAATGCATGTTGGATAGACTTGTTGAAGTTTCACTGTCTTTACTGGTTTATGCTGAGACATTTCACCTTTACAGTGATATTGTTCCATTTACTCCTGAATTTCAATTTTGTCTTATTTAATGACCATCTCAAGCAGTTCCTTTTTGTATTTCTCACCTAATTCGTACTTGACCTTTTCCAGATTTCCTTCCTTACAGCAATAAGCACACTTCAAAAAGTTTAGCAATCAAAGCAAATAAGCTCCCAGGAGCTTTTCTGTGTTCCTAAACTTCGTTTCATTTACCCAAACCTATTAAAAGAAGAATCCAATACCCCAGACAGACTTTCCCTTCTTTCCCAATGGCCTCCTCCATCACAAAATTCAGGTCTGTTGGTCAAAACCCAACAAGTTACTACCTGCACCTGGTATGTAGATTTACCCCCACAGAGGTCCACAGGTGCCCTCTCTCACTCCCTCCAGTTTCACATCTCTAAGAGGAGAGTCAAAGCACAGTTTTGTATTGACAGGGTGTTTCTGTGCTCTACAGTAAGACTTCTTTCCCAAATACATTTAATAAGTAAATGTCATGCACATACTGGACAAGTAAGTTACGACACTATAATCATTGAAGCAAAGAAAATTCAGACATCATAAAATGGTTTGGGCTAGAAGGGAATTTAAACACCACCTAGTTCCAAGCCAGGGATCATCAAATATAGTCCTTCATTTTACAACATACCTAAGTGTGGGGTATGCCCAGCCCCCGCCCTGGAGGGACGTCTGCTGAGATAAGCAGAGTGCCTAAACCTCCCAGCAGAACTCCCCTGGAAAGGCAACCACTTTTCAGTTATGGTGAGAAGAAGACAAACCCAGAATCCTCTGGGAGACCCTGTGCAGATCCTTTGTAGCCCATTGGCCTTTACCCTCTGACACCCACCCCCATATCCCCTATAAAGCCCCTGCCCCTGTGAGGGCAGAGAGAGAGCTCATCCCTGGCCTCCCCTTTGCTGGACTAATAAAGCTACTTTGTATGGGACAGCCACACGGGCCTCTCGTCTCTCTCTGGTCTGGCCTGGAGGCTGCCCTGCAGAGCTGAGCTGAAATCACGAGCTGACAATCACTAAAGAGCTGACAGCTTCTGCACGGGCCCTCCTGCCAGCAGCTGAGGGAAGACACTGGGCCTCGGGAAGGCGATTCCTTTTGGGACCATCTCTCTGGACCGGTCACAGCTTCCTCGGTCAGAGCTACTGACCCCTCACCAGCTGTCATTCTTAAGTGTTGAGAAAACCAAAGTACTAGGATTCAGCAGTATGGTGTGAAAATGTAGCAAGATCCTACTATTCCCTAACTAGAGCATACTTTCTTAGCCAAATTTATTGTACCAACGTGACCTACAACATGAAACATACAGCAAGGGGCAGGAATGTACTGTGGCTTCAGAGTAGTATTGACTCGTTTGCAGTAAGTCTCTCACTATTATGAAAAATGCAAATAGCTACTGAAATAGCAATCAAAATTAAAAGGCATTTTCTTCTCAAAAATCAGGCTCAATGCATTAATTTTACAGTGTCCTTGAAGACAGGCAGTCAAACCTGCTGACAGGCTGAACAAGAAAAGATCTTTGGCCAAAAAGTGAAGAGCAAGGACTGAAAACTAGAAAAGGAACAAGGTGACTTGAGCATCAATGAGATAATCAGGCAGGGCTTCTAAAGAGTTAACGAATCTAAAGTAATATAAAAGTAATCAAACTAAGTCCAGATGAGTGCTGCACACCTCAGTGGAGCTCAACAGCTGGTGTTCCTGCCCACAGTCAGGTATTGTATAAAACTGTCCTCACATGAATAAATATGTGCAAAGGCTGTCTCTCACATGGAGAAAACACTGTCTGGCGACTGGGCAATTAACTGTGGTGGGAAGCCAAAAAATCTGAAAATACCACACTGAGAAAGCACAAACTCACAGTCTTTGAATACTGAATTCTACTTGCCTTGCTGTTTGTGCACATCTTTGGGGGTTACTGTAATCATCAGCTCATGTATAGCTGTCCCTCTGAATGACACCAGACCCTACATTGCTGCTGTGGGATGATGCCACGTTACACTGCAGTCTCAGGAGGGGAAAATGAGTGATCTGGGCTTGGGATCTGGTTCTGGCTGCATGATTTGGCACTCCTGGCCATGGAGTCAATGGTTATCAAATATTTTTGAGCAAGGGTCAGGGATGTGACTAGATAATTCAGTCATGAATTCTTTAAGGAGTTCATAAAGTGTTCCTTCAAATATACAGGCAGCATGTTAAAGCACAAAAAATCCATCTTCTAAAAAAAAGGATTATCAGGGCATGAGCTTCCCTGAACTGGAATCATAACCTAGTACCAAGACACAACATAAATAACTAAGGTAGTTGAAGACTCTTTAATCAAATGCAGGTTCCAGAAACTACAAAGTGTTTCCATTTCTAAACCTTCCCATGCCAACACTTTTCCTGCTGGCTCTACTCTTTGCTTATGGTTGTTGTCATTGTTGCTATTTATAACAAAACACTGTAAACCAAAATCTTTTCGCACTTGGACAAGTTGCTACAGTATGTTTTGGGATTTGAAGCTGCAGGATTGTCTCTTGATCTTAATTCTTCAGGTTGTAAAGCCACTTCCACCTCCTGCAGTAAACAGGGGCTCCCAGAGGTGTTATAGTAAGTCAGCATAAGGGGACACAGAGAAAATTTTTATTTTTAAATTTTTTTTATACCTGCTGCTTCATCCAAGAGACAAGACATATGGGTATCAAATGTTCAGAACAGAGGTTACAAAATATGACTGTTCTGTGTTTCTCACCACAGATCATCCAAGACTGTTTACCTTCCACCTTAAATACGTTTGCCTAGATTATTAGAGTGAAGTCAGCTTCAAAATTTTAGAAGCCAGCAAAAATAATGTCCCAAGTATACCACATTTCACAATAACATGTCTAAAGCAAGTTACTTGCTTCTAGTAGGCTCCTACACATCTCAGCAATCTTGTCCTTTCTCCTCACCCAGTACTGCAGCCAATCAAAAGTAAAGATGCAAAAGAAAGAAAACGTCCTGGCATTTCATGTGTGGGTGGTGACAGATAAAGGCATCAAAGCTCTCTAGAGGGGTCCATGGCTCCCACAGCCAAAGGATATTTAGCAGTATTGCACAAATCTTATGACAAGGAAGGGGGCATCAAAGCAAGCACAGTCTTTCACTCCAAACAAACTCTCTTCTGAAGAAATCCATAAAAGCAGTAAACATTTTCCACACTAATAGTACAATATCAGTATACTGTTACAAACACTAATAGCAACACCTTCATGCTCTGAAGTGCTTGGTTTATCTCAGCTAAACTAGATCCACAGCTTTCAGCAATTCCTGTACTTTTGGTGAAAACCTTATCAACTCTGATAGGAGTTTGCAAAAAAACTTCTGAAGCACATGACATGAATTTACCACATTCACATTGTAATCAGCCTGAATTTATGCCGAGTGTAAGTAACCAGACATTGTGCCAGGAAAACATTCCTGAAGAACAGCACTTCAAAAAGCGTAAGGTTTTTGAACTCTCTTTTTAAAGAAAGAAATTACAATATGACCAAGTACAAATGGCCATCAGGAAAAGAGGAACCATATGAAAGAAGACACCATGGCCTTCTCAGAAACACTTTCTCTAGATGGAGCACAGTGACGTCTGGAATGTTTGTACGTGCGAGGAGAGGGCTCTGCCCCACTCACCTCTGCTGCTGCAGGAGGAGCTGTTTGATACCACTTTGGCCTTTGCACAGATCATCTTAAAAGACACCAGAGGGGAAAAAGCATGAGGAGGAAGGAATAGGGAGAGGAGCTGTTAGGAACTGACTGAAATTCCTTCCCCATCTCTCTGCACAACTCTGAGGCAGGGAGGGTAGAGAGACTGGAAAAGGAGAACTGAAGCTGAGACTAAGAAGAAAGGCAGGTCGGTGTGGGAGGGAGGGGGAGGTGTTTTCCCTTTATTTTTGATCATCCTAATCTATTTTTAATTGGCAACAATTAAGTTAATCTTGCCCAAGTCAAGGTTTCCTGTGGCAGTAATGGGCAAATGATCTCACAGTCCTTAGCCTGACCCACAACTTTTTGCATCCTATATTCTGTCCTTGTCCCTTGAGGAGACACCGGGAGAGAGCAGCTGCATGAGTGTCTGGCAGCCAACCAAAGATGACCTGCCAAGAAAACAAAAATATTATCCACTATGCATCAAAAGCCTTACTAACTTAGAAGCAGATTTTTTCCTAAAATTATCATTTACTTGTGTCTTCCTCCACAGCGTAACTTTTAATACTCTTACACAATTTCATAGGGGAAATATGATCACAGTCATGATTCCACATTGTGGACTGGTCCAATCAAAAGCATTGAATATAAAGAGGTTGCAGAGATCATTTTTTCAGGCACTAAATACTTTCAGATCATGACTTCAGCTGTGAGATAGATTTTCAAATGGCTGACTACATTCTTCTCAGGTGAATATAAACCCTCAAAACTGAAGTGCTGGAGTGAAAACTGAACTGCAGCTTTTGCACATTTTATTCATGTCAGTTATGGTAAGTAATTTATCTTGAAAAAGTCATAAAAAAGAAATACTACATAAAGTGAACGCTATAGCTGCAGATATATACTTGTGTATAAACCCTCTGAACATGCAGTTTCAGATCATATCTAAGGAGTGCAAAAATTCAGCAGTCCTGGACACAAAGGAGTTGTTTCCCAAGAGATCTGGAGTCTGGCTCACACAGAACCTGACCTTCAGGAGAAAACTCTTCATAGTTTGAAGCATTTCAGAGGCAACAATACGAAGTACTCGGAAACACACTTAATAACAACAGATCCCTACCAGCTCCTTATCAGCTCTTCAAACCCACAAAAAATCCACAAAGCTTGTCCTCTCTCAAAAGCATGATTCAGCAACACAACCCTGAGAAGTGGTGGCTGGGTGACAGACTCAAAAAGTGACACCAACAGAACTGCAAAAACATCCTCAAAAGGGATTATGGGAGCAAACAGTAACTGAAAGACTTCAGAGAACCAGGTTTCATCCCAATCTAACCAGGAGGCACCAGCCCCAAGGACAGCAGAGCTCTCAATCAAGTATTTATTTTCAAGGAAAACACAGCATGGGGGGGGGGGGGGGGGGGGGGGACCTACAAATGTCAAATGGTCAAATTTCAGACAACAGATGAAATTATATAAGACTCTGCTGTGACTAAATAATAAACCAAGAAAAGTAAAACAATCTCAAGGTATAATATTTTTTTTCCTTCTTGACATAGGGGATCAAGGCAGAATTCCAAGTGCACCTTGCCCAGAGTTATTGCAGATGAGCAGAATTAGCTGCCACTATCGTCCTTTCTTGAGTACATATTATGCATATACATGTTCATGTACTTTCCTATTTTACCTATAGAAGATATCTGCCCCTACAAGATGCTTACTATGCTTTTTATTTTCTCCAAAACCTTTCTTTTTTAGAGAAGAGGATGATATATTCATCTAGGAGAAGGAATAACATTTTTATTACAGGCAGAACCGGTGGCAGATAAGGGTTTCACACATTTACTTACTGAGTAAAGAGCCTTGGAGAACGTGCCTTCATGGGCAGCTAAACAAACAACTCTATGAACTACTGGCCCTGTAAATACAGCCCTGCTGATGGTTGTCAAATGTAGTGAATTCAAGATCATCTCAAGCACTGCTTAAAATGGGGAATTTTTAAAAACATGCCTAGTACAAGAAAATAAGATATTTTCTAAAAAGAAAGCTCCACTTACTTTATATCTACTTTCTCAATATACTGATAGCTGCCATCTCATTGAATTTCCTGCACAAAATTAATTCCAACTTTGGTGTACTGGACATACCTCAGAGAAAGAAAGAGATGGGAAAAGCTTTCATTTCATAACCAGGCAAATGAGGAAAAGCTACATTAGAAAGATGATTTAAATGATCACAGACACCATGTGAATCTATATTAATATAGTTAAAAATCTGTTTTAATTTTCCTTATTAGAATCAAAGCAATTTCTTCCAGTTTAATTCCATTTCAAATTCAAATACCTGTGAAAATTTCTTAGAGTATCTTTTTAAATGGATCATGTAACCTATATTTTCTTTTCTTCTATATTCATTCACTCCTCCTTTTCACCATTTTGTATTGTCTGATTCTCTAAGTCCTTCTTAGTAAGTAGACTACTACAGTCTAAATTTTATATTTAATAATTTTAACATGCACTATTTTAATCCTAATAGGACCTTTTCTTTCATCGTCCAGTGCATCCTCCTCTCTAATTCTGCCTTTTATATTTGCTTTTTATTTTCAATATAGCCTCTTAATCCACAGAATCACAGAATATGCTGAGTTGAACAGGACCTACAAGGATCACTGAGTCCAACTCCTGGTCCTGCACAGGTCTATCCCCAAGAGTTCTAACAGACTCCAAATTACCTTCCACTGGACATACACCTTCCTTTGTTGCCTTTATTCCAAGAGAAGGTTCCTGTTCAGCCAAGATGGCCTTTTGCCTCACCTGCCTGACTTTTGACATTTGGGAATTGCTGTTCCTGTGCCCCTAGGAGGTGATGTTTGAAAAGCAACCAGCATTGATGGACCCTAGCATCTGCAAAAACATTTTCACAGAGACATTACTCACTAATTCCCTGAGCAGCCTGAAGTCTGCTCCCCTCATGTCCAAAGCTGAGTTTTTGCTGGCACTTTTCCTACTGTCAGCAGAGATTTTAAACTTGATTGCTTCATAGTCACTGTGGCCAAAACAGCCCCAGTCTCCACTTGGCTCACAAGATCCACTCTGTTGAGAAGCAGCAGATCAAGGAGGGCATCTTTCTGAGTTAGCTTCCTTAGGACCTGTTCCACAAAATTGTTCTCCAGGTTTTTTAGAAATCTTCTGGTCTGGGTTGTACCAGCTGTGTGATGCTCCCAGTTGATTTCTGGCAAGCTGAAGTCCCCCATAAGGACAAGGGCAGTTGACTTGGAAGTGTCCCTATCTCCTCAGAGACAAACTTCACAGTATCATTGCCCTGGCTGGGAGCTCTGTAGTAGATTCCCACAATGACATCTGCATTATTTGTTTGTCCCTTGATTCTTATCCAGAGGCTCTCAGCTGTGCCCCTGGGAGACAGCAGACTTCCCCATGGGTTGGGTCCATCCAGTCTGTGTATCAGACCCTCTGTTCCCCTTAGCAGGGAGTCTCCTACGACAACTATCCTTCTTTTCCGGTTAAGAGGAGGTTTCAATGTGGGGTACAGGTGGTGGTGGTGTAGGAGGCCCCACTATCCCAGAAGGATCTTTGCCCACCTCATCTGTGTGTGTCCTTCTAGGTTCAGAGCCTCATGCCCGTTGTAGAAGGTGCCAGTCCAACTTGTCAAATTCTGAGAAGGAGGAACCATCTTCCTGGTACACACAGGGACCTGCTTCCAACCTTCATCTTTAACAGACCCTTAGCTAATAGCCCTTTGATTGATAACCCTGCAGGGCTCTGAGTCCATCTGCTTCTCCTCTGCAACAGAGGCTCCAGACTCACAAGAGTCTTGAGAGTGCAGCACCTCTGAAAATAATCAGTTTCTCTCTTGCTAATTCACTGGAATACTGCTCATCACGCTCCTTGCAGCTGTTTAAACCTCCCATGGTTGCTCACAGCACCACCCCCTCCTCATCTGTTTGGCTGCTGAGAGTTTCAGGGTCATGATGGAGCTGTTGGACCAGGTCCCTGAACTCAGGAAGCCCCCTGTACAGCTGGATCTTACCCCTGGTGTTTCCTTCAGTCAGGGCCACTTGAGCTCCATACATCCATCAGGATGTGTACACGTATCTACTTACAGGTATGTCACCCTGCCAGGAGGAGACAGGAGCAGGTGACTGAATTGGTTCCTGGTCTTTCAGTCACTTTCCCCACTGCTCATCTTCTCCTTTCTTTCTCTTGTCACGTTCTTTGTAACGTCTGTCCTCTCCAGATTTTTTTTTTTCTTTTTCATTTCCTCTCATTCATATTCCCCCCGGGTGAACTGCTCCAACAACCACCATCAGTCTAAACAGACAAGAGGCTCCTCGAGGAGATGGTTGTTAGGGCTGCTTTAGTCTGCACAACTGTTCAAAGCTTGGCTCTGGGTTTATAGGGTATGAGACCAGCTGTCTCAACACACAGCACAAGGACCAGGGCTACAAGGGACAGCTGTTGCATTATGCAAGGAACTGCTACTTTTTAGGAATATTAATCAAGGTCTAAGTGAGCTTAGAAAAAAGTGGGTGAAATCACTTCAAACCACCCCCCATCACAACTGAATGAGATCTGTTTTAAGAGAAGCCAAGCACACTCAGGTTCACATTCCTAGAGCACAGGGAGTCAAGGACACACATTAACCACTGAAGGTTGGTGTGGCTCGTTGCAGTCCCCTTTTTCCATGAACTGTGTTCTCCTAAGGTCTCCCTACAAAATAATCAAAGTCAAACAATGCTTTGGAAGCAGAGAAAAACAGTATTTTTCATTTCAAACAAACCAGCTGGCTGCCTGAAGGAGAGATGATAAAAACATATGATGTTATGGGGATATGAGAAGAATTTTCTTCTTGAACCTCATATTCTAAAGTAACAATTTTTCTTGGTTTCTGCTTTCCCTAAACTCTTAATCAGAATCAAAACAGCTACACAATTTAAATGGCAATTGCTCTAATAAGTTAAAAAACAAAAAAAAGCGCAAACAAAATCCAGCCAAACAAAAAAACCTGTGAACAAACCACTACTAATCTCTTTACTTCTCATTTATTATTAAGATAATGCTGAATTTTGTGGAATTGACATATTATATCATAAGTGTACACTTGAAATTTTTCCTATAAAAATCCTAGCACATTAGCATCCCAATTGTGGTAGGGGTTTTTTGGCTTTTTTTGAATGTCACTCAGGCTGAAATTAAATGAAGTTTGGAAAAAATATTCAAAGCCAGAAGCCTTAGAATATTCAAAGCCAGAATGCTTAGAAAAAGGAAGTAGTATTTACCTAGCAGTCACAAACCTTCCAAGCACTAACAAGCTTTCTACAACTTGACAGAAATAGTGTTGATCATTATTACAGAGCTCTTTTCATAGCAAGGAAAAATATATTATATATGTTAGAGATATGTACATTTGCAGTTAATCGATTTCTACCTTAAGAGCCCTGTAGGAAAAAGACTGGTTTCAACAGTTTGTGCTATCACACTGCATTAACATGCACAGGCAATATGATCAGAAACATTGCAAAAGGTTTCCTGCATTCCCACTTGCACTAATTTTTGTGTTCCTTAGACAGCCTTTCTGCTTTGTTTATACGGGATGGAAAAGTGAAAGCAGAGATGAGCAGCGGGCTTGAAACCCAGATGTTCAAGGCATTGCTTCAGTAGATTGTTACACAATGCAAGAAAGTCTTGCTCAGCCTGATGGGCGAGGGACCAGGGAGCTTCAAGAGGAAAAGGAATAAGTAAACACCCAAACAAAGAACACAGGAACTCTGCACTTCTCAAGGCAGTAACCACTGACTGTGACAAAGGACAATGGTCGTTAACTCGGGCCACATTCAAATTCCTACTAGCAGGCAACAAGTGGCTGAAAGAGACAATCAATGTGACTGAAATGTGTATTTGCCTCTTACGTGTCTATTAACTGTGCACATACTTATATTAAATATTTATCCCTTGTCCTTCCATGCTGTTCTCTGACTTCTTTATTCCCTTCCTCCTCTCCTACAAATCATGAATGTACACAGAAACATTGTCAGTACAGAAGTAATGTCAAACCTGGGGTCTAAAGTGCACATTGAAGTTCTTCTATAATACTGTAGCATTTTAGCTGAACATCTGGAAAAATTTTCATTCTTCTTTCAGAGAAATCTTTTAAGTGCCACTGGACTAACCTGGGAATGAAGGCCCAACTCTGTAACAGCCCACTTTTATCACATGCTTTATTTAACAGTTCATTGTTCTAAAAGCTTGCAGGTAATTTGCTTGATATATTAGCAATTACCTTCTTGGGTGTAGCTGGGTATTTCTTCCTATGTAATTAAAACTGTTGAGTTAAGAAAACTAATCTAAGCCATTATAAAATAATGTAAGATCAGAACCTCTTCAACTTTGCTTTAACCTGGTTTTGTAGACTCTGAGATTTTCAATCAGATCCTAATTTCTGACTTTAGTTGAACATTATCCTTAATCTAAAGTGTCAGTAGTTAAATACATTTCACTTTTAAAAGATTTATGAACAAAGCCGCTTTCATTGCTTGGTACTTTAATAAAGATACAAGATGAAACTGCTCTAAAATGCAGCTGTAGAAAAGTAAAGGAGAAGATGATTTCAAAACATGGCAGGCATACTTCCAGGCAGAAAACTGTACAGATGAAGACTTGTATATATGGAACCAGTTCCTTTACCAATTTTCTACCAAGCCTACCATGAAAACAAGATCTTGATTATGAAGCACTGCCTGTGCAAGAAACAATCAAGAGACTGAGAAAGAGGCTTTTTAAACCTATGCTTGTATAAATAAATCAGGACTTGCACACCTGTGAGGCCTGCCTTCATTTGTCTCACTAAGTTAATCCCTGGATTAACAAGTAATGCCTGAAAGTTGCAGCAATCAGGCAATTGCACATGAGGCACACAACACAATTAGACACTTATTGCATCCCCTGTAACCACTGACCCCCGCAGAAGATGCTTTGAATTTTTGTTTTACGTGGACAAAGATGAAGGAATCCAAAGTGCAATTTGAAAGTTCACCCTGAAAATCCCTCTCCAGTTCACGGAAGCAGAGCCAGCTCTCTTCTGTCTCTTCTCCTGCACCCTGCTTTATTCCCCAGAAGCCCAACTTCAGGACATAAACCATCAGATTTATTGTGGCACAGTTCTCGTGTTGGTGATCTACTAAATAAATGCACAACACATAAATGCATGGCAATAAAAAGTTTTCTCATCAATTCCATAAAACCAGTAAATTTATTAATCTGTTGCAAGGATTCCATCATTTAAGTCTAGTTGCATTAGATAGCTCTTGTTTCCATGAGTAGTTGACAAAGGAGCTTTCTATGTCATGCTGATATATAAAAGCTGATCTTCAACAACAATATTAAATGTTAAAAACAATAGCAACTATATTGCCCTACATTTAAGGTCAAATTTGCATTCTCCTGTAACAAGACAGGAAAAATAATATTGAAGCCTCGATTATGACCCAGTGTTCACAGAGCTGAGACAAGGTTCAGCCCCAGCAGCGTCAGTGGGTCTCTGCTAGTTTGTATAAGCAAAGATTTGTCCAACTTAGGCACACATGCACACACAAAAACAATCTTAGAGGCCAAATGTGGCCCCATTTAATATTTCCTGTGTTTGCTGCTCTGCAATTTCACTTTCCATTTGCTTAAAGAATTAAGTCGTTCCAACCATACAAAGAAATGCTTATTTCTTGATATTTACTGCTAGCAGGTATTTTGGCATAGTCAAATATCACTGCTGTTGATTTAGATCAAGCAAGGAAAAATCCTCATGGAAGGAACAACCCCCTCCAACAAGCAGCAGAAATCTAGTTGGCAAAACTAACAGTTGTGGATTATGCATGGTGTTCCCATCCTGGGATTCACATTGCAATGTAAAGAGTGGGGTTACAGTGCTGCAGTAATTTTTGCATATTTTTTCCACAATAAATGTGTTACCATGGATAAGGGACAGACAAAGCTCTTCTAAATTTAAACAACTTAAAATGTCCTAAACTAGACCTTATCTGACCAAAGTTTCTCAATAATCATGGTTATCCTAAGGTATCTTCTCACACACACAGCTACTCAGGGGCACTTTGAGGAGCTACTCCCGCTTTAAAAAAAACTGTCTAAACTCAAAATCCACTATGTAAATGTGACAACCAGTCTGGAAAACCTTTGACTGGATAGGCCCATGAATTTTGATTTTTTTATTCTTCCTTATATATTCCAGATATTTTGGACATTCCCAACATTTTGTAGGCCAATACATCCATCCACTAACCAGAATTATTCTTTGTAGTTGATCTAAGGAGGCTTCTAGTCCCGAAACAACTGAGAAAACAGAGACTGATGCAAACAAAGATGATGTAGTTTAAATTATTCTTTTCCTGTGCTTCTTAGGTACACAATTGGTAACCCTGACAAGGGGTTTAGAACCAAAATTTGCATATGATTCTAGTCCAAAGTGTATCCAAAGACATTCATTTGGATACAAAACTAACAATTGACATGTAAACTGAAGTGGAAAGATCAGCAAAATTTGTTTACAATTTGAGAACTAACTCAGATCTTACCTTAGATAACATTCGAAGATAACAGACTGAGTTCTGATTATGTCTTCTACACCCCAATTTCATGGTTACCAAACTGACCCTGGATTAAAGAATCGTTCATAGTAGTTGTAATTATAATTCTTGTTTATATATATACTATTGTTAGATGTATGCTGCTGTTAGACACATGTTATTACTAGATGTTTAGAATATTTAGAATAGAGTCTCCACAAGGTAGAGAGGCCTTGTCAAGCCTCTCAAGGGAGGAATGATGCCTTAGGTTTTAACTTCCATATTTTTCAAACCCTGTACTGCCTAGTGTGTAACTCTGAAGTTCCCTGTAGCCTGTTAACTCCTGCTCTCTCGTGCTAGGTAGACATAACAAAGCCTCTCCAGGCCTGCTTTCCAGGGACACTCAGGCCCAAAAAGTATAAACCAAAAGCCTCTAAAGGGGGGGCAAGCTTGGGGAAACGACATCATTAACTGAAGCTTTAATTGGAGAATTAACCCTGATATGCAAATGAACCAAACCTATACAAGTGTGAAGAACTCGTGACCTATCGTCCATCTTGGGTCCATTTTGAGAGTAGCCTCTGGCTCCCCAGGATGTACCTTTGAAGGCCTTTCAAATAAATACCTATCTTTATTCCCTTATTCTTGTCTAGTCTCTGGTTTTAGGTGGCCTCTCAAGGCATCAACATAAGCAAATTTCTTAATATATTTGGAAAGGTATGAGAGTTTTATGTGGTAATATTGTCATTATTTTTAGTACCTAAAGATCTCAAATTTTGTCTCCCATGAAAAGATAATTTTCTAAAGATGAAGCAGGCACATAGCAGTGACATCACAGCATCCTGTGGCTGGAGTTTCCCCTCTCCAGCACCTTTTACCTGAAGAAGAATCTTTTGTAGCTTTAAATCTCTGACCACTTAATGTCTTCTAGTTCTTACACTGGAAGACGCACAAGCAACCACATTCCATCCTGTCCTTGGCAACCCTGATTTTTATAAACTTCTGGGACTTCTGCCTCAGTTCTCTCTTGTCCAAGCAACACTCCCAGCCTACTGGATCAATCCTTGTTCAAAAACAATTCCCTAACTGATCATCCCAACTGCGCCTTGCAGAAACTCCTTAAAATCAGCTCACCAATATACTGGATCTGGAACTGCCTTTAAATATCCCCCACCAGCTGATTCTTCCCTTCCTTCCTAACCTATTTCCCTGCAGTGCTCAAAAGGGGACCAAAGGAAGACAAATATATTGCCAATATTCTACAACAGTTTGACAGAGCAATTTTCAGCTCTCTATAGCTTCTAGATAACGCTACACACTATCAGCTTTCTGAAAACCTAATCACTTTTCAATTACCAAAAAAAAAAAAAAAAAAAAAAAAAAAAGAGAGAGAGACAGAGAATGAGAGAGAGCAATTAAGGTTGAAGCCAACCAGCCTAAATTGCTCAATTTCACAAACTCCTAAGGGGAAAAAAAGTGGGTTTGTGCACGTTTTGACAACCCAGCTCTCCGATTTGCAATATTTGCATTCCTGGAGTCGGCCAATTCAGAGCAGTAATCAATTTTCACTAAGTGTTTTAAGAAAGTAAGGATCCACATTCTTTTAACTCTGAAAGCTGCTTTGGGACATGCAGCCTTCCTATAAACAACCACTTTCACTTCTCCCTGGGTATTCAAAACAGGTTTCTATGGTGCTTGCTTCACAGAAAGGCAGAAAGCAAAGACTGCTTGAAGAAACCTATCTTTTCTAAAATGCTTGTTTTCAAATTCACATTATGGTCAATTATGCATTACTTCAACCTTCTCTCATACTAACCTAAAGTCCCATGAACAATGTTGCATATTCTTAAGGTGCAGCAAAGGATTGTATTAGCTAAAGCTGACAGCAACATCCAGCACAGACATCTTCATTGATTTGTACACGGCCCACTTCCTTTGCATTTTAGTACACCAGCTTACTTACCAGACTGGGGGTTTTTAGTGCCTTATTTTGTCTGCTGTTATTTGGAGTTTGCTTATTTGTTGGGAGGGGAGGTTAAAAACATAGTAAAAGCTTCAAATCATCAAATCTTTAGCTATGTGTACTCCATCTCAGATTTTTGCCAATTAGATATTGCTGGGCTTTCCATGTTGAAATAAAATTCTATTAATGTTCTTTCAGACCTACCTATCACTCTATTTTTGAAACTAGCTTTATTTCTTTGTTTACTTCCAACACATTACTGAATTCCAATGAAAATCCCTAGGGCATTTCACATTTACTCAAAGTCAGTTCTCCTGAAGGCAAAATGCACTCTTGTGCTGCTCCTCAAAAATGTGCTCGCATGACACTGCTGAATATAATGACATCTGAAGCTGAAAACCCCAGACAGCCACAGCTTCAGCACTGTCTGTCACAGTGGGCTCATTTACTGAGGGTAGGGCAAAAATAGATCATGTCACGCCAACACATTGCATATGAAAGACACCTCCACGCTTAAAAAAAGCAGCCCTTCCAAAATTTTACACCACCCTCATTAAATTAAAATCTCCAAGCAGCTCGAAGCCTTTCTTGCAAGCCTTATCCATAAGCCAATTTCCTGATCTCTTCTGAACCCGCTCCAGAGCATTGTGGAAAGCACCACTGAGTACCTGCAGTTATTGTCTCCACCACGACTTTGCTGCATCAGCCAAAATATTTTAAATGCTTCTTGGTCACCTAATATCTCCTTTGTCTAAACATATTACCCTCCCCCTGCAGGAGACAGAATAGTCATTTATTAATTCTGAACCTTGCTGCTTCCAGATATGTCTGTTTGCAGTTTATTTCCTGCGGATTTTTTTCTTCCCCCCAAAGGCCTTGGAATTAATTCAAAATCAGATATCTTGGAGAAGTACTTTATCATAATTTCTATGTTATCTTATATGCAAGTGCATAAAACATTGATTTTTAATCTCTTTCTTCTATACTGTTTGTTAGACTTTCTCCCCTGAAGAACAAAACTGGTAGTGCTCAAAGTCCTAAATCATGGACTGGTTTTAAATGAAAAGAATCATGAAAATCAGAGCATAATTACGTGCCAAAAGAGAAGCAGTACACACCTGTTCAATGAAACCCACACACTTAGCTTTGATCACACTTCTCACTTTTAATTCTGCTAAAATAGGGTGCTGCTGGTGCTTTTATCCAGACCACCAGAAGCACAGAGACCAACCTGGGCTCCAATTTCACATCCAAACTTCCACAGAGTTACAATTTTTTCTCCTACAAATATTTACTTCAAGGCTGCTCTAGTTTCTATTCATGACCATACACGGTTGTCAAACACTAATTATCCTCATTAGGCTATACCCAGACACCTCATTTCCAGCTGTATGGCTGCTCCCTTCATGTTTTTTTGGAACTGCAGGGTTTCAGGGTTGCTTGGGAAGGCACATATTCAAGTCAGAAAGCTTGACAGGCAGAAGTAAGATGTTTCCACAATTGTTACCATCCTGTGGTATTTTCCCCTGCCCTTCTGGTTAAAGCTACCTCCATCTTACAAAGCACTCAAAATACTTACCACATGTCCATACTGAAACTACAGCCCAAGTAATTGTCTTCCTCTCACTTGTCTTTCTTTGCACTTCTTCAGTAAATTACAACTTCATTCACTGTTTTCACTTTCACCTCTCTCCAGATACATACAAGCACTAAACCCACTTGATCTGATTTTTCTCAAAGAACATTTCTTTGAGAAACAGAATCATAGAATCATCCACAGCACTGCCACGGAGCATATCCATTATGTAAATTTTGAAGTATTCCTGCACCTAGAAATAATTCTATGAACTGAACGGCAGTCTGGAAGCAACAGAGATCGTATGTGATGTGGGGAAGAAAATCCACTGATTTTTTTCTCTTCAAACCAGATCTACTGAAAGTGCCAGTACATTCAAACTGAAATCTGTAGAGACATGAACATACTCACCACCTGAGGCTTCAATTTTCTGTTCATTCACCGGTAAGCATGCATTTGCAAGACAGAATATGCAATACTTATATCTGCAACTTACATGTCCTTTCACATTTCTAAAAAAATATAGGGCTTTATGTAATGGTCTGGAATAAAGGAATCACAAGGCTGCTGTCAATACAAACCCTTCTAGTCTTTACTCCAAGAACACAACTGCAAACAAGTGAACTGTATCCAAATAAACAAGTCCCAGCACAGGGAACTCTGGATGGCATTGTTTACTATTAGACTGCACCAGGCTGCAGAAACTTGCTTAATGGCCACTGTTTGAGCTAGCAAACTATGAAGAAATGGGGGTGCTTTAGTGCTTTTAGCACTTTTAACTGTTTGTGGATTACCCAATAAATTGTTTTTGAAAGTTCTTTCCATCTCAAAATCATTGGGAGATGTTTTCATGCACACACCAAAAGAAGTGGAACAAAACAACTCCCATGTGATGCTTGACATGCAGCTAAGCACCGCTCAGGATCTGTCACTCATGCCTGGTTAGAGTATGGATCAATGTTTGCTGTGGGAAGGCTTCTCATCCCCACCCTTCCCATCAGCCCTGGAACTGGGCTTGGTAGCTATGTTATTCCTCCCCAGTTTGCTCACTTCCAGTGCCAGCACTGAATCCTTTTTGTACTGATCTAAAAGGCAGCCTCTCCAGGGTGTTAAGCCTCGGCTCCCTCAGCGAGTTTAAGGGGAAGGTAGTTAGAGTCACTCTGGGCCACGCACAAGAGAAACAACAAAATTCTCAGGAGGCTGAATAACTTTTATTTGCAAACTTCAGAACGTTAAAGTAGAATGGGGTACTTGGCAAATTTTAAAACAACACACAGGCAAAGTAAAGCAGTTCCCAAAGCACTGACTTAGCAAACTTTAACCCATCTGGATAAAGCAAGGCTCTTCACAAACTTTGCTAAGACAAACTTAAACTTACCCAACTTGAAGTTATGCTGATAAAACAAGGCACTTACCAAGGCATTGACTGGAATTATTTAGTCTGGCTCACTATATATTTTGAGAAGAAGTCAGGAGAAGGAAGAGAGAGAGAAAGAAAAAGCAGAGAAAAGGATCGTCACTGCTTTTGTGTCGAGCATGTTCCCAGCTGGACCCGAAATCCAAGGTAGTCCTGAATCCCTTTAACCACAAGCTCTATTGAGAAAGCAGTTGAACTAAACAGCACCACAGAAACAGGCCTTACACTGTGCCTGCAGATGCAACAGAGAGAATGAATACAGTAGCAGAACTGGTACCTCTTCAGTGTCATTGCTTTTGTAATTTTAATCAAGTGAAAGGCTTAAAATTTGCTTTGCCTTGTAGCTGGTAAAATGCAATCTCCTTCCTTCTCAAAACCTGGTGTTTTAGGTCTCTGGCCATTGGATTAAGGATATCAGGAGTGCTCATTACAAAGTGCATTGCTAGCCCAGATTTCATTTCAAGATAACACCCCCTTCTTTCACAGTTCTCCCATACCCATAGATCATTTCTAGCATCACTTCAAAGGGACAGAGTCTGCCACAACAAAACCCTCGGTGAAACGTTACGCCTCAAGGAAGAGACTCAGCCCAGCAAAGGCGTTACAGCTTTTCAGAGAGTCAAACCAAACTCTTCAGATATTTGGTGCCACTACAGCCATAGACAGAGAAGTCGATCCACAGCAAAAACACCTCTGAAATGCAGCAAAAAAAATTTAAAAGCTGTCCAGAGCTAAAAAAATGCTTTCCTGACCTATCCACATGAGATTGCCTCCCCTCTAGTTATTAACAATGGTCCATCACACAAGCTTAAATTCAGACACAGATGAAAAAGGCAACTCTTCTGGAAGCTGAAACTCTGCTGAAATGAAACCACCTACAAAATGAAGCTTAGAACTTTCCCTCTTAACAAAGAGATGGTGCCTCATTCACTGACCGTTATAGTGGGGCCAATTAAAACTTTTTTTTTTCTTTTTAAAACACATTGCAGGCTGGATTTTAAGCTCAAAGTCTTTCCTAAGCTTTTTAAAACACGTTTTAGAGCCCTCCAACAGCCTGCATGGGAAAAAAGACATAAAAAGCACTTTCAGACAGGCTGGGACTTTTTAACATGTTTGACTGCAGGGACTTCACCTTTGGAAACAAAATTACCTGGGTAATTAAAAAAAAAATAGTTGAAAGGAAAATATATATTCTAAGTGGAACAGAATTTAATTGATAGTTTACTGTAGTGTACCCAACAGACCATATACAGAAGGAGTTACTGAGGTGAAAGTCAAGACTTCTCAGGAAGGAACCTTCTAGTTGATCAAAACTAAAAAACACCATTTGCTCATTTTCATTTAACAGCTTATCTGTGATCAGACCAGAGGGAGCATCCAGCAGAATAAATATTCTATAGCACTATATACGAAAGGGGGTAACCCAGGGAAGTGGGTGAGATCTTAAAGGTCTTTTCCAACCCCAGTGATTCTATGAAAAGCACATGATCTATATTTCTCCATAGTCAGTATCACATCTGATATTTATTGGCTCATTAAACATACGCTTTGCTTTGAGACACTAAGTCTGATTTCACATTCAGCCTTACGAGGACATCCAGAAAATATAGCACATTTTCTGCTGCTCAAAGCAGTCTCTCAGGAAGCCTTAACGGCAGTGTCCATGTAGTCTTTGGCAAAGACTGCATCAGGGAAACTTTAATGGCTCAGAATCACTGTTTGGTTGCTGCTAGAGCTGCTGTAAATGAGGAAAACAAATTTTAAAGGATTAAATTACCTCTTTTAGGCCCCAAAAGTTGGTGACTTATTTGCTGCAAACTATGTTTCCTGCCAAAATTATGTTGCAAAATGCCCTAGTTATGACAACCTGCAGCCCAGGCTTGCCACACAATTATAGCCAGGTGTACAGGAAATCTTTTGTCACAGTCCTACACAGAATTTCTGCTTTCTCCCAGTGCTTTCTGACTGATCTCATCAGGAGGCTGGGGTTTGAAACTCTAGCTGGTTCACAGCAAAGCCAGGGTATGAGTTCTGAACACCAAGGCCTAAAGTAATGTGGTCCCTTCACCAAGGAGAAAGTAATTTTCCCTATTCAGCCCTTAGAGATGGCAAGAGTAAATCAGGATGACACTGAATGGGAGTTCAATCTGTCTCTCCCAATTTCTTAACATTTCCATGCTGGGAGTCACATTCTGGATTGTGGTTACAAACCTGCTCCCATGAAATTTTGATTTCACTTAGCCAATAGCTCAGAAAAGTTTGTATTTTTGGAGAAGCTTTGCCCAAGACCCAGAGAGGCTCCAGCTGGAGATCCTTGATGTTACCAGCCACAAGCACAAACATCAAGCAGGACACAACTGCTAATTTTAACAATTTGGGCACTGCTCAACATGTGCACTGAGACCAGATTGAAGCCTCCCATCTGGCTGTGGTGGATCCTGTCTACCTGACTGTTGCCTTCTTCCAAGCACACCTCCTTATTTTTAACATAGAAAACATCTAATTCTGAAGACGCACACACACAAAAAAAATCCCCAAACTTGCAATTTATGGATCAATACCTACTTGTCTCCCTGGGAAATTTATGTCATTATAAAGTATAGCTGGTGCCTATTGTCAAGAATGACAGAAACCCAGATATTACTCTACCCAGTGTAAGCAAATGTAGATTTTCCAGACTGTTGCCTGAAGAAATTTTGGAACAACCACTATATCCATCATAAACATCAACACATCCAGTCACTGCCACTGGAGATGATAATTAAGAGCTAACTATATGAGGAAGCATCCAGCTCTTTATTTACTCCATAATTTAAAATGTTACAGCTAAGATCATCATTAGCTAATTTCCAAACAAGAAGACTCGCTCAAGTTGACTGATTCTGTGCAGAAAATTAGCCTGAGGTTTATCTTTGTCACCACAGCCCTCACAAGACAGCTATAGTAGTTAGCTCCTGCCAGCTGATATTACATGAAAATGTGGGGCAACAGATCCTGTAAACAGCCATTTGTGATGTTTAACAGTGTAAGAAGGGCTCTCACCAGAACAGCTACCCTAGAGATTAAATAAAATGGGAGAGAAGCGGCTCAGTTTAGGACAAAAGGGTATTATGTTCGAAGTGCTGATATTTCGCCAAATAGTCACAGCATTGCAGGGATGAGGGAAAGCCAGCAGATCCCCCAGAAGGAAAGCCATTGAAAGATAGCAGCACAAGATACGCACAGAAAAAAGGTACATGTAATTCATGAAAACAGCTCTTTTTTTCGTAAAAAACTGATTGTGAAAACATGAATGAAGGCCAATATCAAACAGTTTGATATTTCAGTGTCTGCAAAGTGACAAAGCACAGAAAAAACAACCTGCACAAAGTGATCAGCCCCCTGGCTTAGAGAGGCTGGTGCTCTCCACTGGTTCTCCACAGCAGGGTTCTACACTATTCCCATTTCACTTCTCCCTGCATCCAGAAATAACCTCAGAAAGAAGATCCAGCCAGCAAGGTCTTTCCAGTCTTGCTCTGAGAAAGCAAGCCAGAGAACCTGTTTCCATTTCTGGGTCAATTACAGATGCCTTAAAGGCTTTTGTTCAAATTCTGCCCCTACGTCAGAGGCCTGTGTGCTCCTGTGCCACAGCACAGCTTGAATACACTGAGAGATCTGCTTCAAGCCTTGCATTTGCTCCCTTCAAAAAGCTAAGACAACTGCCCTACCTTAGCTGCTCTTCTAGTCTGCTCACAAAGGCCTAAACGGCCACAGGAAATTTGACATATGTGACATTATCTCCTTAAAACACTTTCCTTGGTAATCCAACAGCGATCCTAAATGTTTACCTCATCCAGCCATAAACTACTGTCATTGTTATTTCATGAACTGAAAAAAAATGAATCCATGGATAAAATATAATCCCTCTAGATCAGGTTCTTCTCCATATAATATGAAGGAATGGAGAAGGGTGAACAATTCCAGCTACTACTGCTGTGTTTGATAGCAGACATTAATCATTTCAGTATATATTAAGAAATGCTGCACTGCCATATTATCAAAGAAATATGTCACCTCTCTGTACAACCTACTTCAACCCTAAGGGTTTGCTCAGCTGACCTGGAAAAGCTAAAATTGTGTATCCAAGGCAGTAGGACTTGAAAACCTGAATTGGAATAGAAATATCACTGATAACTTGAAGCTTATCTAGAAAAAGCTTTAATTTGTTTATTTAAAACTTTTTTTTTTTGAGTTCAGGGTTAGTATTCACTCTTCATACTGAGAGAAGACTTTGATTTCAGAAGTCTCTGCTGTGACCTGACAAAGGTCCTGCACCAGCCAGTACTGAAGAGATCCCCTTGATGTCCCGGTCTACATCCAGCATAGCCCCAATACAGAGGTACTGATTATGCCTACGTTTTCTCAGATTTAGCCAAGAGGGGGCATTTGCCATGAACATTTGCAATTTATTTATTTTTTTTTAAACAGGCTGCACAACTCCTTTGCAAGTGAAGTTCTGTTGGTTTGTGGCTTAAAACTCCCTCTGTTCGGGGGTGCTTTGCAGGGACCCCACGAGAGGGGCAGAGGAAACATTGGCATGTGTCTCCCTCGTACAGTGTGAGGACAAGTGGATCTCAGCACTAGGTTTAAAATGCTGACTAACAGCCAAGTCTGGATGAATTTTGACAGCACATCAAGCTCATCGACAGAGAGCAGCAATCCACCTCCACAACCTGTCCTCAAAACCGCGCTCCTAACAGGGCAGCACCGCCCAGATAAATTGAACCTCACTCAAGATCAGTTCCGCCAGCTCATCTTGCAGGAGCAGCACTCAATTTGCTCAGTAAACACTCAGCAATAAGTTCAGTACAGTCAGCTTTAAGGTTGCCTTATATTTCACTTTGCAAATACCGTGGCACTTCATCAACAACCCCGCTGCTCACACAGACAGAGCTTTCATATTAGCGGTGTCCTGTTGATACTTCTCAAACTCCATTTTAGCATTTGATAGGATACATTAAAGGGAAGCAAAAGCAAGTTTTGAAACAAATTCTAGTCAAAGTCAGCTTCCTTAGCCACCTGCCACTTCCAGGTTAAATTAGTTCCTGCAGGGATTACCACCAGCAGGAGCACCAGGCATCCGCCCACACGGCATATTCAGCTCTTACACTTTTAATTCATTAGTCCCTTCAGCTGGGTTAGAGGTTTCTACAGCCTCTCTCGGGGCAAACAAGAAAGCTTAGATGACTTCGTAACCTCTTTTAAAATCTTTAACAAGGCGTTTAAAAATGCAACAGTCATCTCTTAACAATAGGGATTAGACACTTTTTCTTGTGCTGAAATAACACTCAAACCAGAGCTCACAATGTCTCTGAAAAGCTCTTCAAGCAGCAGCGGTAATGTATGCTAAACCTCAGGATTGTAAACCATTTAGATCATTAGATTATTTTAAATTACCCTCAAAAAGTTACAATGACGCTTGGAAAAAAAATTTCCAGCGAATGGAAATCATTAACCGTGCCTGAAATGTCTTAATCTTAAATTATTTCTACTTCAATGTGGTGTTCCTACTGACATGTTATTAATTATTATTGCCAGCGTGTATTCTCAGTTTCTACAGTAAAAACTTTCATTTCTTAATTAGTCTCTCAGCAAAAGAGCATTCCTTAATAAAAGTTGGGCTTTTGATACCTATCACAGTCAATTTAAGACAATAAGTCAGCTTTTTCTCTACACCAAATACTTCAAATTAGTCAAAAATATTTCCAGAAAATAGAAGTATCACACTTTGGTGAAAATAAGATTTCAAACAGGAAGTTCTTAAATGGTGCAGCTACCAAAATCATAAGAATGGATAAATTTCATTAGACCCAAAAATCTGATCATTCAACCCGTTATCTACTTCTAACCATTGCTGGAGAAAGATGAACAGCAGAAAAACACAAAAGTCAGAAGTAGTGCAACAAACCTTCTTTCCTAACAAGTTATTAATCCATAAGAATGTTTCCCACGTGAGAATTTGATTTCTTTAATGGCTTCTAGTGTGGTCAATAATTTTAGCAGTCTCCTCCCCTGCTTCACCGGCTACTTTGGTTTTTTGCTCCAGAGAAAGCCAGGACGTTTCTAAGGCATTATGTCCCCTTCAAAAAAAAAGCCACAGTGGCGCTTTTCCAATGCATCACATTCACTTGTCGCCTACTAATTTTATCCTTTGTGAAAGTTTGTTGACACATTTAGCGCAGAATCCGCCCACTCTGACCACTCCCAAGCTCCCGGGTCCCTCGGGAGCGCTGCGGGCAGCGCAGTTTTGACGCCCCCTCACAGTCCCTGGAGCTCCTCGGCAATTAAAGCCACAAACTACCCTGCGCAGCCGTCTTCATGGAGCGTAGGAGGTGTAAAACACTCTTGATTTCCCTCTGGAAGCTACCTGTGTCATGCTGCACAGCACAGTCCCCATGGGCTGCCGGCGGGCGCGGGGTGACATTAACTGTGTGAGGGGAGATGCACATATGGAGCGAAAACTCCAGCATCGCTTACTGATCTCTGGGGAAAACGTCGAGCTGGGGACTCGACTGTGAATCTCCTGACTCGATTTCTTCTGGCTGTTACCAAAGCCTTTGTATTTTTCCAGCCTGGAGCCTTTCCATCCCGCCATTGACAGCTTCACCTTTCCCTTAACACCAGCGGGATCCTGGAGAGAGTGTGGGGTGGGATGAGGAGGAGGAGGGGCAGATTTGCTTCAAGGGTGGGACCCAAAGGCTTGATTCATCAGCCAGAAGTGTAAATAAGAACTTTTCTCACTGCCTCTGAAGCTCAGTTTAGCCAGAGCCTCTAGATCGAGAACCTGGAGCCAGGATTTAAAATATTTTGCCTGTTAAGCACACTGATGTCGCAGCAAGAAAATAAAAGTTTTAACTGCTACAAAGCAACAGGGCTGTGTGAAACCAAGTCAGTCACAATCTAACTTCTCAACCCTATCACAAAGGCTTACAACAACATGGAGCAATCTTTGTCAGTGCCTGTTTTCTACCATTGGACCATGCAGCCTTGCTCAAAACCTCTACCTAAATGAATAAAAAATCAGCTGCAGAAAGTGAGAAATCTGACAGCAGTTGTCTGATCCTCACAAAGGAATTGGACTGTGAGAAGGAAGGCTAGACAGAGAAATAAAATGCTACAACACCACAAGAAAGGAAAACAAAATAAACAGGGAGCCCATGCAGTAAATTCCCAAAATGAGATCCTTCCAAAGCATAAACAATCCCATTGCTTTTAGCTTTTGGCAGTGTGCTGGCATTAATGCCTTTCCTGCTCAGGTCTGAGACCTAAGAAGTCTACTTCGCTTGCAGAACCTGTCCCATATGGTGGGACCAAACAAAGCACTGAGAGCTCATTGCTCTCACCCTAAAACAAAGCTTCGGTGGAGGTCAATAGAAATCTCGATGGGAAACAAATGTTCCAATGATGAGGCAGCTGCTGCAGGATCATATCTCACAGCCAGTAACAAAGAGAAGGAAGGTAAATGCTTTCCACCTCAATTCTCCTTTTCTGCGTGTCTTCAGCTGTGGGGGGGGGGGGGTGTATGAAAAATGTATTTGGAGCACATCAGAGCAGGAAAAATTCTATTTGCCACTAATAGATGAATTAGTTCTGAAAAGCGAGCTTAACTAAGTCAAGCTGCGTATCAGACCTTACATGCTGTTACTGAGAACGTGACTACAGCAATACAAGAAACTAATGAGTTGTCTCGATAAGGCTCAATTTGCTGCCTTTGTGAACCAACAGAAAATGCACAGTGACTCAAATTCATCCCGTGATTGTGAGCAGACCTGCATGCTCGTATTTATGAGTACATATAAAAACCTGGAATCAGGCTGAGTTCCTCTTCATCATACTCACCTATAAATTGTGTCAGTTAAGGATCCAGAAAGTTTCAGCAGTTGCTCTGAGTCTCCACAGTTCAGCCAAGGTCAAAATAATAAAATCAATTTACACCACTTGAAACTTGGGCTTCTCCAGTGCTTTCTGTAGCCTTCCCAGGGCTGTAAAGGCAGAGAGGAGCCCTTAGAGATCAAGCAAAGATCAACAGATCTCCCCCAGCTTTTTCAGCCTTAAAAAGTTATCTGGTCTCAGCTGTAATCTGTAACTGACACAGCTGAAAACTTCCTGTAATAAACCTTTTTTTAGTCTCTGCTGCCTCTGTCGTCTCCTCAGTGGTTCACAGATTAGGAACCAATGACATACATAACTCAGCTCCATTTGTGAATGGAATGGGATTTAGGATGTGGCTATCATTTGATCTGTATCACACAGGCAGAAACAATTTTACACGGTGACAACTTGCAACTCAGAAAATTTCCAAACATGACATTCAAAGCTGGGGGGTCTGAACCCATGGTCTTAGTAATGATTACCACTTGACCACATCACAGTTCCCATTAGACGCTTAATAGACTTTTAATAACTATTATGATAAAATGCAGCAAAATAATTGAATGGGATTTGAGCAATTCAGTTATTAATTCAGTTATTTGTATTTTCATATACTCAGTGATCTCAGGTAAGAGATCTATATTAAGTAAAAAAGCACTCTGGAAATCAATAGCTCATGACAAATTACCAACCAGTCTTACTGTTCTCAAAATTATCTGTGTGCAAACTTTTAAAGCCTCAGTTTTCTGCCTACATTTTACAAGTCTTCAGTTAATCCATACAGGTTAGCAAAGCATGGATACATGCACACATTTGTGGTAGGGAAGCTGAAAGTATTTATCTCTGCAAGTCAGGGTTTTCCATCTTAATCATTTCAACAAAACACGTTATAGAGTTTTCCTTTTAATCAATCTACCCGTTCACTGTTTTAACTGACCAATCAAGCTGAGGCATGATGAGACAGGCACTTTCATTCTTCATAATTCTGTGTGTTTTATTTATTTTAGAGGACAGTCAGTGGAGGGACTGCATAAAGAGGATGTTGGATTCAGACCCTGCATGTTTGCAGTGAGCTGAGATAATCTCTGCAGACTACTTTGTCTGACGGCTCACAGCTTTTTGTTCATGGCAGTACACAGATGGAAACCTTAGTGGTGCAGAAAGAAAAAGAAGCACTTGAAGCATAATAACTATGACAAAAAGTGGTTGCTTGTTTTCCTTGCAGAAAGACAAAGACAACAAAAGCAGCAGCAACAGCAGCAATGCAAGACTATTTCTCTCTATCCACACATGAAGCACAGTAGCTAAAACCAAGATCAATGTGAAAAATTTGGTCCTTCCCAGGTTACAATGCATAGGCTTAGTTTTCAGATTCCAGCCATAAAAATTCTCATGACTTTCTAGATATCAGTATTACATGTGCTCCTTACTACATCACATTCAAACCTGAAGCAATTCCTCTCACATTTGGGTGCCCTGTGCAAGTTGTCTTACAGAGATTTAACATTTTGAGGACTGTCTGTCTTCCCATCGGACAGCTCACAAGGGCTTCATTTTCAGGTTAAACATCCAAAAACTGAGGCATGAAAGATTATCACCACATCTCATCCAGCAGGTCTCAGATACCTCTATCCTAGGATAGAATCAGCCATGAAGAAGTGGCAATCTCTTTTCAACAACAAAAGAGATAGAAAATAATTAATATGGATCTAGGCATCCCACTTTCAGCTACTTTGGATGGGACAGATGAACCATAAATCCAATGATTATGTGGCCTACTATCTGTATGTCAAAATCCAAAGAATGTTCCTGTATAAGGATACAGGAGGCTTTTTTACCTCACCCTGATAAAATTCATATGCAGTGATTCTGTCAGATTGCTGGAAAGAAATTTCCCACAATCCTCATTCCCATGGTATCTGCTTGATCTCTGATATTTTCTGGTACATTTCTAAGAGACTGTGTTTAGCTCAAATCACAAACCAGCTGGGTCAGCCTTTTTGATCCAGGGCCTGATCAATCCCAAAGTATGCCAGCTCCAGTCTATATGCTATGTAAACTGGTATTTTATTTCTAGTAGCTATATATTAATGAAACCAGCACTGAAATTTGCAATTTCATCCGTGACTCTTTCTGCTCACACATTTTGAGTAATACTACAAAAATTCACAATGGATAAATTATGCTGCTTAATTTGAAGTTCTAAATCTTTATGTGATTTGGATAATTTAGCTTGCATTAAACAATTTGGAAAGCAGAAAGTACTGACATGAAAAATAATTGGAACAAAGAGAAAGGCAAAATAAAAGAGCAGAAATGAGGACTAATCAAAGACAATTAAATATATGGCAATCTGGAATAAAGAATTCCAATACTAATTTGGAAAGATTGCTCTGGAGAACACAGCTGGAATAAACCATTGCTTTTACTGAAAAGGCTACACAGCTTTGTATGGTTTCTGTATGGTTTAATTAATTATTAGTACAAAACCATTTGCAGCTATCTGACATTTCAATCTAAGTGAGACACAAAAATATGAAAACTGGAGTCAAAGGGAACATACATTTTCCCAATTTTAATGACAAACATCAGTAATTATCTGACTGAATACCAGGAGCTGAAAGTAGTGGTGGTAATTTTCTCTGAAACTGGCTATTTCCTCTTCTTGGGGTGATTTGCAGACAATTAGTCAGAGGGAACTATGCTCATTGTGAAGAGCAGCCTGACATGAGCAAGTAAATGTGTTCAGTGTGTTCCACCTCTGCAGGGTTGCAGAAAATAACCTGTCCTGGGAAAATGGCATTTTTTCACCTACAGTGATAAGACTGATCAATAGTTAACTCATGTAAGCACAGTCAACTATTGGGAGACAGCAAATGTTGATCACAAAACCTAAGATGCAGGATTCACCTTAATCTTGTCAAGATAAGAGGAACAAGAATTTACTTGAGACCAACACAGAAACCGCTGAATCATTCCACAAAGGACTATGCATGCCCCAGAAGGAGAGGTGAAAAGTGCATTGTGATGAAGACTACTGATCTTCATCAGAAAGACCCCCGAGGAAGAAGAGGAGCCTTCCTCAGTGCGACCACCAGGACACACCATGCATGTGTGACACATATGCTAATAGTATTAATGACTTCCGAGAACTAATCTGTACAACCACTCCTATCCCAAGGAAAGTGGTGACTATCCATGAATTTTACCCGTAATACTGTGTTGTAGGAAGTGTCCTGTGTGCGTGTTTGTGTGTGTCAGGAGGAGCAATCCCCCATGCACCCGGAGCCGAATAAAGCAAATACCCACTTCTCTGACTCTGTCTCTGAAGTTTCTTGGCCCGGTTTGGGGCGATTCAACACGCACGGGAATGATACAATGACATTAAGATTAAATAGTAGCATTTGTCTCTGAAATGCATTCAGCTTGTATTTATATTTTATTCTTTATCCCATGGTTTGAGTAGAAGCTATAATTCACTTTGAAGATCTGTACTTCTGCAAAACTTTAAATAGGAATGTATCTAAAGATAATTTTGTTTCTGTACACCAAAGAAATAGAGAGGAAATACTATTTATTACTTCCAATAAAAATGTATAAAATCCTGGAATTTTTATATAAGCAAATTTAGCAGTCCTTTCATATGCATTCAGGCAACAACATACAAATTAAATTTACGTTTCTGAACTCTATTTGTTACATGGATAAATATGGATTAGTGGATTGAGTCAGGATAAGCTTATTCTATTACAGTTGTATTTGTCTGAGATTATTTACAGTGTTCTATGCTTTCCCCAATAGATTTGTTTGGGTGATTTTTTTTTTTTTTTTCTTTCCTTGTTCAATCCAGGATATCTGCATTTAGTCAGGGGTGTCTACTTCTTGCAGCTAATTTTTTTTTTCCAAACAGAACTTCTGTTTTTTACAGGTTGCCAAAAAATATTTTAAATGTGTAACTCAACTAGTCTCAAAATGATTTGATTGGAGGAAAACTGAGAGCAAAATAATAGTGTTTTTTTAAACCATGGTAATGGCTTATTTTGCTGCAACAGGTGAAAATTTCACTTGCGCCATTGAGCAGATGGCCACGTGCTGGTCCCACCCACTTCCTTAAATCTCTGCATTTTGGGGACGAAGTCCATTTGTGCTCCCATATCCCTCCTAGCTCCCGTATCCCTCCCACAAACTACAGAGGCACTTCCACACTTGCCCACCAGCGACAGCTTTGCCAGTGAACAACACATTCGAAGATCAGCAGCTACTTAGAGGTAGGTGTTAATAACCAGACCACCAACTCAAATATCACCACCTCCACTCCACAAACACACCAGCATCTTGCCTTCCATCCTTTCGCACAGCGCCTGGGGCGGGGGTGAGCTTTGCCTTAGGGCAGAGCTTATCACTCTGTGTGGGAGAATCAAATCTGTCTTTTCCCTCCTCTCAGGTCTACGTTTATGCAAATCCCCCCCTGCCAAGCAGTTTACAGATGGAGGGCTGAATGAACAGTATCCTTGGAAGCAGAAGATTTAAAAAAATAAAACAACAACAAAAAAACCACCAAACCATGTTCAACAATCTTCTTTCTCATTTCTTACAAGGCTCCATCACTGAGGCTTCTTTCCTGAGCCAGAACTCTGCAACACTCTCCAGAAAATGTTTAAATCCTTTGGCACTAAAATGAAAGTAGACCTCTAAGTTCATATGCTTCTGTGTTCTCTCAAGTGGGGTTAGGAAAGAGGCAAAAAGATCATTCTGCCAAACTAATTCTTAATCCTTGCCTGTCGTAATAATCTAAATCCTTGCCTGTCGTAGTAGTCTAGGATTATAAAATTTCCAGTGAGAGAGCAGTGAGTGTCCTCTGTGTGCCTGGAAGGTTTATAGAATACCACAGATGCTAAAAGCAACTAAGAGATCCCAGTCTTTTCAAAAACTTCTGTGTGATTCAGTCCGGCCAATGCTGAAAAGATTCTTTTCTCCATCATCCAGTTTTATATTCAGAAAGCATACAGAGTGTTTCTGATTTTTAAATAAATCATTAATATGCACACTTTATTTCATCTGCCTTTACAACCTTATTTGGATTAAGTGATGCTAACTAAAACTGAAGTCTCTCTGTAAAGAAAGAGATATTGATAATTCAGTTATCCTAAGATTTTGTAAAGTTATTTTAAGTCTGGTCAAAAATGTTCTGCATCATTTCATGCTAATTATTGCAACAGCAAGTCTTTCAGATGTCACATTTCAGAATTTCACAACAAGCATCTAGGAAAAAAAATACACATATAGCAGCTAAATAAATGAATCACAGGAAAGTGAACTGAAGAAAATATAATGTATTTTCTATTCACCCAAAATTTCAGTGAAGCCAAGATCATGATAAAAATACTCTTTCTTCATTCATGATGATCTGCTAAGTAGTGCTACTAAAAATGTAGAGAAATTCTTCCATATTCAAATAGGAAGCAGTGCAAGTTTGCACAAGTGTCAGCCAGCTGCTGACTGTCACTGATGCTACTGCCAAGCAGTCAGACTTTCCAGACTTAAAAAGATGATCCTGCTCATAGTCTTGCCCATTGCTCTTGGTCCTTTCACCATGGTGTGGATAAACTCTATCCTTTGCATGCTTTGCCAGCAAAGTCTGGTTTTGTCAGTCTAGCTTGAGTAGTCTGGCTTTGCACTGAAAGGGCTCAGTGCACTGGGAAAAGCAGGAAACCTGCAATGCTGTGTTGCTGCTGTTCATGCCCCAGCAGTCTTAGCACTGTGTTAATCCTGACTTTATTTTACACTCATGTCCATGAAAATATTAGACATGCACAGTTTTTGGTCTACTAATTATTACCCATCTCTTCCTTCTTGTTCTATGTCTTCATCTTGATGGAGGGAGCCAACCTTGTCAGTGTGGGGTGTTTCTCCTTCATGAAACAAATCCATGAGCATCCCAGTACAAGACACCACCCCATCTGACAAGTCTCCTGAGAGTTCCCTAAAATGGAGGAGGTTGGGGTTTTTTCTTCCTGAAAATCCCGGATGTAATCTAAACAGACATATTGCAGAAAATAAACAAATTTCAGCAGTGCCTAAGAAAAGTGTGTAATAAACAAAGACTTCAATACAATCTATAAAAATCTTATTGCCATATCTCAAAAAAATAGGAAAAAAAACCCAAACAGTTACCAAGCTGAAGCTGGAAAGATACAAATTAAGGCACACGTGTTTCAAAGGACCTTGAGAAGGAAAAAAAACAACTTAAACCCCAGCAATACCAAACCATGTTCCCGTGCCAAGCTGCAGGAAGGGGAGGCAGAGAAATGAGACAGGAGTGAAGCCTTTTTATCTGGGAGTAAAGAGTGGCAGATGATCCAGTGAGATTTTTCTACATACGGCTTTTTTAGGCAGAAAAGAAGCAGGGAGGGAGTAGTTCTAATTTCCTCAGGACACAACAGCCTTACAAGATGAGAGTAATTCTTATTAAATATAATCTTAATGAATTCTATCGTTTTCTCCTTTTTTACTGCTTTAGTGCTGCAGATCTGTGCTTTTAAGTAAGTGCATTCTTTTAATTGTGTTTCCTGAAGCAGCTTCCTCAGAAGAGCAAAGAAACTGTCGTTTCCATGGAAGCAGCAGTCCCCAAAACTATGGCACTGCAGTCTGTCTACACAGAACCCTAAAACACACTGCCTGGGGAACAGCACGAGAGCAAGCCTGCACTTAACTTCTCCTGCCTACCTGGTGGCATGGGAGAGCCAGAGGCTGAGGCAGGTTCCAGCAGGCATGTGAGGGATGGTGATGGCAGCCCTGGATGGGACAGTTATGCTGCGGATGAGGTCTGGGAAAAGTTCAGTTCAGCTGCTGTACCACCAGGCTGTGCTCTCCTCAAGCTGTGCCTCTTGCAGCTACAGCTTGACAGTAGCTGTCCTCATACCTTGCTCACCTAAGAAGTGCAATGAAGGAAATTCTAGTAAATACTTTGCAGTTCTATAGCAGTTCTTTGAAACTTTCTAAAGCCATTACATTCCTTTATTAGATCATGTTAAAAGATTTTAGCAGTTTCTTCTGTGAGATGGATAAACACATCATGCCATGGGTGAGCAACTGGCTCATGGGTCAGGTGCAAAGGGTTACAGTGAATGGGGTGACATCAGACAGGTGACCTGGCACTAGAGGGGTTCTGCAGGGCTCCATCCTCAGCCCTGTGCTCTTCAACAGCTTCATCAATAACCTGGACACAGGACTGGAGGGGATACTGAGCAAGTTCATAGATTATACAAAACTGGGAGGAGCTGTTGGTTCCCTGAAGGGCAGGGAGGCTTGGACAAATGACAGGACTGAGCAATCACCGACCACATGAAGTTCAACAAGGGAAGTGCCAGATTCTGCACCTGGGATGGGGCAGCCCTGGATGTAAAGACTGGAGAATGAGAGGCTGGAGAGTAGTGCCATGGAAAGAGACCTGGGAGTCCTGGTCCATGGCAAGTTGAACATGAGTCAGCAGTGCCCTGGCAGCCAGGAGGGCCACCGGTGTCCTGGGGGGCATCAGGCACAGCATCGCCAGCCAGGCAAGGGAGGGATTGTCCTGCTCTGCTCTGCTCTGGGGCAGCCTCACCTCCAGTGGGGGCAGCTTTGGGCACTATAATAGAAAAAAATATAAACCTGTTAGGGAGTGTCCAAAAGGGCAATGAGGATGGTGAAGGGCCTTGAGGGGAAGCCGTGTGAGGAGTGGCTGTGGTCACTTGGTCTGTTCAACCTGGAGGAGGCTGAGGGGAGACCTCACTGCAGTTACAACTTCCTCATGAGGGGCAGAGGAGGGGCAGGCACTGATCTCTGCTCTGTGTGACCAGTGACAGGGCCCGAGGGAATGGCCTGGAGTTGTGTCAAGGGAGGTTTAGGTTGGATATCAGGGAAAGGTTCTGCACCCAGAGGGTGGTTGGGCACTGGAACAGTGCAGTGGTATCCAAGGCAGTGGTCACAACTCCAAGCCTGACAGAATCCATGAAGTATTTGGACAACGCTCTCAGGCACATGTGTGACTCTTGGAGATGGTGCTGTGCAGAGCCAATTGAGCTGGACTCAATGATCCTTGTGGGTCCCTTCCAGCTCAGTGTATTCTATGATTTTTGGGGGAGCAGTCATTTTGCAGATTTAATACAAGTTCTACACTTGCAGTATATTAACTGAGCTGAATTGCTACTGGGAAGTTAAACATATTACAGGAGATGATTTGCAGAGTGAAACAGCAGTAAAAAGGAAGCTATTTTGTTGAGATGATGCATTTTATTTCATAGTCAGAAACATATTAAAGTATGTAGAGCATATAAAAGTAAGTGTTGAAATTTCATCTAGGATAGTTTCAATTTGAGATAAAGCACCCAATTTTTTAGACCTCTTCTCAAACAGGAAAAAAAAAACCCAGATGCCTGAAAATGTAAAAGAAAAAGGACTATTCTATAACCTGAAGGGCAGTGTGAAGGGCACAAAGATCCTTTAAGCCAACAACCTGCTCTACAGAAATGCTCCCAGATCACCTTGATGCAGTTCAGTGAAGAACCTTCTAGAAATACAGAGCAAAATCTCAGAAGGTATTAAATATATATATATGCATATATTTATATTCAAGCCAAGGAAGAACATCAGCCAGGAGTCTGATCTATTGCTTTCTAAAGGGACTGCATTACAAAAGACTCTGCTCCCAAAAACATCTTATTTAGTTATTTATCATGCTGGTATCTCAGAGACAGCACTCCCAGTGTTGTGCAAGTCATCTTTGAACACTATTAGGACTGTAAAACTCTCAAAAAACCCCAGACATCCTCCTTTTTCATCTTCCCAGTAACATCATGGATTATGTTTCCATACTGAGCAGAGACACTGAAATCTAACTTCAGTTTTACAGATTTCAGAGCAGCTGGCGTCTAAAGGAAAGGGGTTTTATGAAAGGGTCTTCATGTCAGAGTTCACCAGTAAGCCACTGAAATGTGTAACTTCTCGCACAGATTTCCACATTTTAGGGCATGCTGTGACACCTGTAGCATGCCAGTTCACGAGTTGTTAATTTAGAGGCTGGTGAAGTTCCCGCTCAGCTCTAAAAGGAGCTGCTGAACAAAGAAAGCAGCCCCCATCTGCCCGTCAAGCCAAATGTTTTCAGCAATGACAGAATATTCGGAGTTGAAAGGGACCCACAAGGATCATCAGGTCCAATTCACATGAATGGCCCCAAAACCCTGGCATAATTAACACCATGCTTTAATCATCTGTGCTAATCTCGGTAGCAGTGCAGCTCAAGTTCATAAGCCTGGCTTGGTACTCAGCTAAGCTTAGTATAAACTTGGATAGTAAAAAATATCCCTGTTTAGGGCTTTAGTTTCCTGAAATTTGCACCCTATCACATCTACATAATGCATCACAAAGTGAAGGACAACATTGCAACAAGGGCAGGGAGCGTCTGTGATATCTTTGCTGAAGTTCTCAAACAGCAGGGGAATGAAGGAAAAACACTGTCATTTTCTCTCAAGGAACAAAAAAATATTAGAAATTTTAAGAAAGGGTTTGTCACTCTTTACTACAAGGGTTATGGGTATTTAACACGACCTTTTTGATAGAGCTCTTTGCACATCAACAGAATCAGGAATTTACAAAGATAAAACATACACACACAAAGGACTTTACGTTCACTCTAAACCAGGAAATTCTACTGACTGCAGGAATCCATAAAGTGTTTTTATCTTCTCTTCTGCCAGTCAGAAGCAATGTCAGATCCTAGTGGTTGGATGACAAATTTCCTTAACCTGCAACTATTGTGCAGTTGCAGTTCATTTGGAGGACTTTACCTCAAGGGTGCTGTCTCTCAGCATCACAGTTTAACAATCACTAAACTTTACATCCATTTCCATTAGGTCTGTGCAGTGAGTTTCCAAAGTGGAGTTGTCATAGAGCAGAATGCCTGCTATCTTGCAGTCTAAAACCCATTAAGACAACTTAGACATAAGCTGCAGACTATCAGCTTTGCAGAGGCAGGGAACTAATTTTTTTTCCCCACAGTGGAAAGAGCCTGTCTCTCAAAGACACCACAGTTAAAAGAGAGTCTCTTCAGCAATTTAGTGGAAGTGGGCAAGGGGGTCACAGAGAAGAGCCATGGAAATTCCTATATCTAACACACTATTCCAAGCTTTTGGTTAGTAGCTGGAATCACAGGCACACATCTGTATATTTTTCTACAGAGTGTGCTGTTTTCTGACATCTTTACTGTCATTCAGGAAGAAAACCAAAGCACTGTTGCACCAGTAGTGTGTGCATCTTGGGTGGCTTATCTTTCAGTAATTTCAGCATACCTTATTCAGATGGTGTTTCTCACATCCTCCCAACCCTCTCTCTCTCCCGGGAATTTCCAACACAGCTCCACCCCTCAAATCATCTTCAGAAGTTCGTATCTGCCTACAGATAAAGCTGGATACTGAGGATGCATAGTTTTATATTTGTATTGGCATCACTGGAAATTTACATTTATAAATAAGGCTCCTGTGTGTCGGTAACCTTTTTTCCCGGTAATTGCTGGTCTATTAAGAAAGAAAAAAAAGCTGTAATTATACTTGTGCACTCAACGTGCCTTTCCTAATTAAAAATGAAGCAACTACATATCTTGTTCATTACAAGTTCAAATGTGCTTGCTTATAATTCTTGATTGACTAGAGCTGAGAAGTGAATGTGAAACAGGAGTTTTATTTCTTTTTCCAAAATAAAGCCAGAGTGACAAGTCATTAACTGAATACATACTAATTACTTTTGAAGCACCCATACTCCACACTGTTTCTCAGGTGTCCTGAAAATCTGCAAGTGACTGATAGCTAAACTCTGGTTTCAGTTTCCTCCCAATTGCAAAGGAGCTACTCTGTGACAGGATTAGAAGCCACTTTGTCTGCAAGTTACAGAAACCCAGGCATTCACAGATTTAGAAGCTTTTCAAGAAAAAAAAAGGGGTCAAACAGCAAGTGTCAGTCATTGTGACACCTCAGCTCCAGGGTTACAATGAAACAATGGGCTACACAAAAATGAAATAAATCCCATGCAAGCTGCATTCAGTGAAAATGCACATCTAAAGAGACCATACTGAAAATCTCTGAGCAGTAATTTTTCTCCCATTAACGGCTTTTAACATTTTAAACATCTTTTATTCATGCATGATGTTATTTCACATTGCTAAGATAAATTTTTGTAAAGAGCAGAATTTATTTTCTGCAAAGAACCACATTTTTCTAATTAATATCTTACATTAGGAAAGCAGGAGGTGAAGGGAGCTATTCATGAGTCTTCATTCTTCCAGGTGAAGAGTAATACATGGGGTAGAAAAGGAAGGAATTTACTATAGTGTTCTAGCTACACAGGAGATACCATCTTCTAAATGATGACCCCTTTCAGCTTTCTGGAATTCCTTTTCCCAGTTACCAGTAGTGCTGTTTGCACAAGCAGTGATTTACAAACAGCCTCCCCAAGGAGACTTTGACTGCATTTCACTAATATTGGGCTACAGCTCAAAACAGAGGCTGTCAAGTGAGTGCACTGCCACAGAATTTATGACAGATCAAATGTAGAACTTGAGAGCACAGGGAGTTACAGAACATGTGTTCCATCCCAAATCCAAAAAGCTGGCCCTTTAGTACTGACACTGAAGTGCCAAACTTCCAAACATGAGACAAGCTTCCTTTTTCATGCCATAAATTCCCCAAAATGTGCTTTCACCATAATTTCCACAGCATAAAAGTCAGCTGTGAATTCAGCAGTGCATACAGACCCCACTTTGAACACACACCCTCAGTCTCATATCGCACACGTAACCTCAGCTGCTAAACCTGCACACCATAAACTCCCAGCTAACACAGGACTCCAGCGTGGATGCAACACAAATGGCATCCTGGGCATGCATAAGGCTGCTAATGCACAACACACGTCCCATGACAAGTCAGCAGCTCTCCCTAAGTACAAAACAGTTACATTCAGCATACAGAAAAGGAGATATCAATGGAGATATCAGTTCCTTTCCTCACTCCCTAACTTAATCCAAGGCTTCTGAGCCATCCTTCGTCCCATCCTCCAAGTAAGTACTGTGATCTATTTGCATTTCTATGGCAGGCAATATGCACACCAAAAAACCTACTCCACCTCTAGAGAGGTAACTCTAATTCTACCTCTTAACAGAACAAATAATTTGGGACAAATAGCTCCCTTCATTAAAAACTGTTACACCTCAAAAACGTATTTTTATATAAATTGGCACTTCTTTCTTTTTGCTTGTAGATTTAAAACAAATCAAATTTATCTTGCCATTTATTACCAGGCTCATTATCTGACCTACTGTAATAAAAGTCACAGTAAAATTGATTTGGCAAGATTGATTTCAAAATACCATTTCTAGTATGATAATAGCATCTCATTCTATCTCTTGTAGCACCAATATTTATTGTGTGCTGCTGAAATTTTCAAATAAATTGAAAATGCTGCACCTCTACCTGTCAGTCCTTTCAGTGGCACAATCAGATAGATTAGAAAACGTAGCACTGCAGCTGTTGAGATAGAGCAATAGCATTCCTCATGTCAGGCATTCATGTCCTGCTCCACTCCACTAAACCACTGGACAAATCAGCATGGGACTTTTGGAATGTAGGGCCGTAATGGAACAAGCAAAGTAAATAAAGCAGACACAATAAACCCTGGGAGAGGTTCCAAAAAACATCATTCAAATCATCCTGAGCAAACACTGCACATCCAAAACAGTTCCCCAAAAATTAAGAATCCCAATGAAAGTGATCCCAAGCCCTCTTGGCCAGATTTGCATAGAAAAGTTTTGGGAATTAGGAGAGAGGCGAGGCACTACAAGGGTGGCTTCTGCAAGAAGCTGCAAGAAGGTTTCCCTGTGTCTGACAGAGCCAATGTCAGCTGGCTCCAAGACAGACCCGCCACTGGCCAAGGCTGAGCCCATTAGGGACAGTGATAGTGCCTATCTGAGAACATATTTAAGAAGGGGAAAGAGTCACTGTGCAACAGCAGTTGCAGCCAGAGATGAGAGGAGTGAGAATATGCGAGAGGAACAGGTCAAAGAAGACAGGGTAGGAGGTGCTCCAGGCGCCAGAGCTGAGATTCTCCTGTAGCCCGTGGTGAAGTGCATGGTGGCAGGACTTGTAACATCACAGGGGAGCCATGCTGGAGCAGTCTGTTCCAGAAGGACTGCACCCCATGGAAAGGGACTCATGTGGAGCAGTTCATGGGGAACTGTAGCCTGTGGGAAGGACTCGCTCTGGAAAAGTTTGTGGAGGAATGTTTCCCCTGAAAGGAACCCCACTCTGGAGCAGTCCTGTCCCTGTGAAGGAAGGAACAGCAAAAACATCAATGAACTGACCACAACTCTTTTTCCCCATTCCTCTGCACCCCTGGAGAGGAAGAGAGAGAAAATTCAGGAGTGAAATTAAGCCTGGGAATAAGGGAAGGGTGAGGGGAAGGTGTTTTTAAGATTTGGGGTTTTTTCTCATTGCCCTTCTGATTTGATTGGTAACAAATTCATTTCCTCCAGTCACATCAGGTTTGTCCAAGACGGTAACTGGTGACTGATCTCTCCCTGCAAAGTCAGAAGAAAGGTTCAGCTTTTCAAGGACCCCCTGGAGATGGGGGAAGATTTGCTTTCAGACCTTTTGATTTAAACCTGCCTGACCCAACAGAACTGTGTGTTCTTTCTAAAAGAAGTTATCTTGTTCTGGCATATTAGTTTGTGTTTGTTATTGTAAAACAAGGACAAGAGACTGGGAGCTACTTTGAGCACTCTGGCACATCAGCCATGCAGAGGAGTTGAGGCCGTTCTGCCTCAAGGCCCTGGCTGACTCCAGGTTCCACACAAATGCCTCTCTAAACAACCATTTTGTCTTTCAGGACATAAAAATTGGAGGATCTAAATCAATAGCTGGAGCATACAATGGATGCAGAGCAGCTGTGTTTTTTAACAACGAGTACAGCCACGCGGGCTCCAAAATGAGCAGCTGCAGGGGGAGAAGCAGCAGGGGAGGGGAAATCCTGCCAAGGCAAACCAGTAGGTCACAGGTCCTCAGCAGTGAGCATGGGAGGGGCAGGGAGCATTTTAAACAACGGGGGTTTTTTTCCCCAAATCTATTTTAAAAGTAGCAGAAGGAGTCATTGCATTTAATCTTAAAGTAATGCCCTTTAAGCCTGAAGTGCTTATGTCTCTGTGAGCACAGCATTCTGCTGGCATTGTAAGAGACGAGAGGGGAACAAGAGGCAATGTGAAAATAGCACCATTTTCAGGAGAGAGCTCATCAGGCAGGTATCAATGTCTGCTTCCTGGCAGCTGTCCATTACAGGGCTCCTAAGTACTGTATTTTGTACAATTGGATAGACTACAGAGAAAGTGCCACCTGATGTCTACTTACACTTGGCAACGGTTTAGTAAAATCGAAAATTGTGCTAAACTATGGGTTTAGCCTTGGAGGCTGCAAGGTGAAGCACGGTGCTCTCAGTAGAGCAGGGCCCCAGAGAATGGAAGTCATTAAAGGAGGGGGGGAGAAAGACGAACAAAAAACCCACAGATTTTTACTGGCCCTTTTCATGCCAGTGGGCAAAGATGCACATCAGCACTATGTGCTGAGCTGCACAGCCCTTCCAGCTGGTCATCTGCACAAAACCAGTCAAACAAGCCCTGGTACAGTATGATGGAGTATGTTGTACTCCCTTGCTCAAGGAAGCCCAAGGCTGTAGGATGCAGACTCCATCTCACCCTTATCAAGGAAGAGCCAGAAGCAATCAGCTTAAATTAGGAATGGGAGAACTGAAGGTAACTCTGGTCCAATGTATATATTCATTTAAGTACTATAGGAAGCATAAATCACAAGAGTTCTGCTATCATACATGGCAGCAGGTGAGCTGCAATAACGTTTTACTTCCTTTGGTCTAAAAGCTGATATTCCAAAATCAGGATACTCTTCTTGTCCCCCACCAATATTCTTTAGATCCAGGTCTTTAAGCCAGTGTACCAATTCTCTGCTCAATAACATTTCTACACTCTATCAACCCATCATTGTCACTGCCAATAAAATACCAATTTAGAAAGGGGATGATTATGTGGTTCTGTGTAGGAACAGTATAATAATATATCTCAACAGCAATAATCATTGTTATCTGTACTTGACAAGTGCAACGTCCAAACTTGAAAATGAACCAGTCTCTTAAAGAATAAAGCTTTTGTCAACAAAAATATGCTTTCTCCAGAACTTAAATACCAGCTAGAAGCAAGGAAGAGCACCTGTTTATGCACAATGGTTAATGTCCAAGCAGATGCTCTGCCTAATGTCATCTTCCATTAAAACCTGGTCCAAGGCCTAGTGAAATCAATGGGAGTTTCATGGTTGATTTCATCAGGGTTTGAAATATGCTCTTACACTGTACTGACTGTTTCTTGTGCATACTGTGCAACAAATACTGCATTTTACTTTTAAAAGTGTATTCAGAAAAGAATATTCTAATACAAAGTAACTTTTTGTTTACAGAAAGCAAAATTCAAAATACAGCTTGCAGGTATCAGACTAGACACAGAGAATTAAACTTTGTCCCTTCAGGGGGAAGGCGCTCAGCTCTATGAACAGCTGCCTTTAGCAGCAAAAACCCCACCTGGAAACACAGTTATGGATGTCTGTAATCCTTACTGGCTTTAGGGATGATGTAGGTCCTCAAACCATCACCTGGGCCTTTCAGGTTGCAGATGTGTGTGTTAACAAAGAGTGTGCTGGATGTGGTATATCCTACCTGACACCACAAGCTCTTCTGAGGTGGGCTTGGGAGGCAGGAATACTGATGACAGGTTTGTTTATTACCATGCTGTACCAGTTTGGCCAAATTTAGAAATACATCCTCTGAGAGAAGGCAGGTCACCACCCCTTCCCCACCAGGTCTGGGAAAAAATAAATTTTCCTCGAAGGAAAGTGAAGGAGATAAAAACTATTTATTTAACAAACACACAGGGAAAGGAAAATAATGCTAAATAATAAAATCTCTCACTGTGGAGGAAAAACCTGGGAAAGTGTCAGAGTCCTCTCTTTGGTCTCCTTGGAGCTGGGACTTGGCCCAGGGCCAGGCCCTCTGTGCCTGATGGAAAGTCCTCCCAATGTGCTCTGATATTGAAGCAGTCCAGTAGAAAAGGGAGAAAATCCGAAATTCCAGGGAAGGAAAAAAAAATTCAACTCTTAGTCTCTCTCTGGAGAAAAGGAAACTGAACAACTGGTCAAAAAAACTGACCAGACAGCCGCAAGCCGGGTGCCTCCTCCCTCCCCTGCTGCAGCTGGGAAACCAATTGCTGTCTGTGTGTGACCTTGAACAAGCTGCAAACTGCTTTGAAAAAGTTTTGCAGTTTTTCCTTCCCCCTCTCAGGCTCAGTTTAAAGGTATAAAAAGGCATAAAGATTAATTCCTGGGCATAGGGCAGCGATATGGGATACACATCATAAAGTCACCCCAAGACAATGCTTATCAGACATATGTTCCTTGGTCACACAAGCTGTAAGGAGATTATGCAGACAGTGCTTCTGACAAAAGCAGGTGTCTTGGGGCTGCTCCTCACTGTGAGCAGTGGCAGCCGAGGCTACGAGACACCACTGAAGTCTGAGCACCCTTGGAAACTCTCCCATTCCAGCCTGGACACTGATCAGACTCCTGAGGATCACCAGCTGGTGACTGCTGCCCCAAAGTGGGTGAGCCACCCATGTCTCCTTAGTGGTACCATCAAAAATCAGGTCCCATTTTCATCTTACGTGCTAATAGAAACTAAACTAGAAACCCAATATAACGATGTTCTTACTAATGAAGGAGAATTTGAACATTTGAAAAACTGATATACTTTTGCCATTTTAGTTGTGATTAATGACTAAGGAGTTTTATCAGTCCAATCTATTTTGACCAATATTAAACAGGAAAATTCCTCTTTTTTGGGGGACAAAGAGAATGTCATCCATAACACTCTTTACTTAGACTTCCACTCTTTGATCATCCATGTCTTTCTTATCTTCTCCCCCTTGTACTGAGCTGTAACCACTTTTTTTTTATCAGAAATTACACAGTCTTTTAAGCAGACTTCCAAATAAAGTGTTATCTAGCAGAATACTTAATTCCATTACATGTCTATTTCTTACACTTTCATATTAAAACAAACACTCACTTTCACATGTTAAAACTAACTAAAAAAAGGACTAGGAGTTGTCTAACTTAAAAGAAAAAAGGGAGGGGGAAATAAAGGATGTTTGCATCACTGGCCAGGTGTTATTTTTGCAGAACCTGCCTCAGCAATTGGAGTTAATGTTGCAGAAGCTTTTTTGCATTTATTATTCTGGAACAACCTCCTTTGCAAGCACATAAAAGCAAAATTCAAGACTATGTAGCCTTCTCCTGGATATTTGTATTTAATAAAATGCCCAACCCGGCAGGTTCAAGAAATGTCCCAAAACTCTGCAAGTGCCTCTGTTCAGGTGATTGCTGCTAGTAGGCATCGATTTGTAAAGAGCACGAATTCTTTCAACTCTTTACTGAAAACTGGTTTCTATCATGAACATTATTGGTTTACAACACTATGAAAATAATCAAAAGTCTTAAAATTCATACACATTACAGAAGAACTTTATCTGGCTCATAAACCCATGGCACATGCAATGCCACACCTCAGATAAACACCTTAGATGAAATATCTCACCAGCAGCCATTCAACAACCAACAAAAATTCACAATCAGTACAAATTCCAGCTGTTCTTTTAGTACTGCCAGTAATGGGTAATGACCTAATTATTCTTACCAGACAGGCAGTTACAGGATCACAACCATCTTCCCACTTGGATCAGCATGTAGGTGTGCAGGCTTAACCTCTGCAAGCAGAATATGAAAGCAGAAAGGTTTCTCCAAAGCTGATGATGAAAACACTCATTTAAAATTTAGAGCTTCACGTGTTGCCAACAGCCTTCAGACCCACTCCCAGACTCCCATATATTGTCTTGCAGCCCAGCAGGTCAACAACCAAATGCATGTTTGTCTGCTTGAGCAGAAACCAATAGGATTAATCTGAAGTATTTAAATCTCATCTTCGTTTGTAAGAATTGCTTGCAGGTGGATGCAGACTTCAGAATAATAAATCAATTCAGTTCTAGCACAAGGCCAAACAGGATTTTCACTGCCTAGAACAGAAAGCTTAAAATTCATTCATGTGGCCAAAACCAGCCCATACTCCAGCACTGATGCCAAAATAGTCCTTCACTAATTCCTTAAGGGACCAGTATTCAATCCCACCCTAGGGCTCAAATACTCTTTTAAAAATAAGATAATCCCAGAACAGGATAACATTAATGCTTTACACACATGAGGTCCTTCCAGGAAGCACAGTGAGCTTCAGTCAACCTCAGCGCCTTTAAAGTATTGAAAAATGAGGATGAGGATAGTGAGAAAATGAGAGGGTTTTATGAATGGCACCTCTATGTTGAAAGCTGGAATTTCTGTTGTGAACTGTTAACTTCCTCTACATTTCCAATGTGCCATGAATCCCTAGTGATAAGAAACCTCTGCACCTCCTGATCATTGTGAAAAGGTCCTGTCTTTAACATCCCCCTGCCAATTTAAATGCAATGCTACACAAACACGAACTGCTACCTTGTAATAAATAAAAATGTACAATAACAAAGAGATGGAAATCGGATACCTATTGACAGAAATCACAAACCTACAGTTTCTGTTTCTTAACATGTGCCTCTTGGGTGGTATGGTTTAAAATCAACTACACAAGCATTTTGAATATACAATGGGCTATTAAAAGATACTGAAAATTCAAGAGACGTCTACCCTTTCTGTCAGCACCCACATAAAAGTCATATCTTCAAATTTAGGCTGCTCAGCACTATTTATTCAGCAGACACAGGCCTTTTGGCTATAGTCCCTGGGAAGCAGCTGCACTATATGTCTATGAATGATGGGCAAGTCTATCTTGCATCTGAAAGCCAGCTCATGGTTTTTATCAGCAGACCTATCAAACTCACCAAGGTGAGAGAGTCTACTGAGAGCCTAGGGTTTTCTACAGCCAAAAAGAAAATGAATTTCAGTCAGTAGCCCATTAACCGTATCTTTCAAGGACTCAGGAAATTCCTAACAATGATTCCTAATTGAAGCTGCCAACAGAGTGTATTGTTCAGCTGGGCCTTCATGGTCTTCTGTTTGTTAGCTCCTGAAACACTTTTTCCTACTTATTCCTACTTATCACTCCCCCCTGGAGTCTTAAGTTGCTCTGGAGGGGAAAAAATCATGTAAACCTTGGTGAAATGCATTTCCTTTTCCATAAAAATACTTCCTTTCCAAGTTATCTGAAGTGAAAATCCTCCTGTGAACAGGTTTCAGGGAAGGACCAAACTCAAAACTAACAGGTGGAGAAGGAACATAGCTGGAAATGACTGACAGTATAAATAAGTATAATATAAATCACACTGAGTAAACTGAATAAAAATGTAGGAGGAAAACACTTCCAGCATTTGATTCTGCATTATTCACCTTTGTGGATTAAAAAAAGAAAATAAAAGAGAAAAGAAAGATGATGGAATTTTTCATTTCCCTGCTCTTATTTCAACTACTCTCCTTATCCTGAGTGAGCTATAAAAGGACATACATGGAGGAAGAAGCCCTCATCCTGCCATGCTGTTTTTCCAGTATGATTTGATTAGATTCATAGTGCATGACCAAAAAGAGCTCATTGTAAACAGCTGATTGGGTTTTAAAGCAGTGGATGATCAGTTGGGTAAATTACCACTCATTGCCTTTAGGACTTAGGAATTCTCCGAATGTGAGCCTGTGTTCCCACTCAGCTGCTTCCATGAGGCTCTCCCTGGTGTTGTATGGGGCAGAGCTGTGGACCTTGAAGGAAGTAAATGAATATCGACGTGCAGTGATAGAGATGACATGTCTTGGGAGGATCCCTGATGTTAGCAGCAGACAGAAATTGAGAGGTAATGACACCAGAAGCGTGCTGCGAATAAAAAGGAGTTGCAGGCTGCCACGAGAGGACTAGAAGTGCTGCTGAGTGGGAGGTGAATGTATCCCACCTTTCATAAAATAGGGAAGAAAAGTCCTTTCTCTATAAAATCTCTCCAGCTAGGCACAGTGAAAACATAGCCATTGAATCATGGAATCATTTAGGTTGGAATAGATCTTTAATATCACTAACCATTAACATGACACTGCCAAGCCCCCTCTATACCCTCTCTCTAAGCACACACCTGTGGATCTTTTAAAGATCTCGCACTTCTACTCCACAGGGTAAGGTCTCCTTTTCTCCAAGTGCAGGACCCAGCACTTGGCCTTGTTGAACCTCATACACAGGCCTCAACCCGTGATCCAGCCTGTCCAGATCCCTCTGCAGAGCCTTCCTGCCCTCCAGCAGATCAACACCCTGGCCCTACTTAGTGTCATCTGCAAACTCACTGAGGGTGCCCTCGCTCCCCTTGTCCAGGTTGTTGATGAAGATATTAAGCTGAACTGACACCAATCCTGAGCCCTAGGGAACACCACTCGTGACTGGCCACCAGCTGGATTTAACTCCATTCTCCAACATTCCCTGGGCCCAGCCATCCATGCAGTTTGCTACCCATCCGACAGTACACCCATCCCAAGCTGTGTGAGGCCAGTTTCTCCAGGAGAATGCTGTGGGAAATTGTGTCAAAGGCTTTACTACAGTCTGCTACAGGTAGACAACATCCACAGCCTTTCCTTCATGCACTGAGAGGCTCACCTTGTCGTAGGATGGTCAAGCAGGACCTCCCTGTTACGAACTCATGAGGGCTGGGCCTGATCCCCAGGGCTGTCCTGCATGTGTTGTGGGATGGCACTCAAGATCATCTGATCCATGACTTTCCCTGGCACCAGGTTCAGACTGACAGGTCCTCCTTCCAGCCCTTCTTGTGAATGGGTGTGACATTGGCTGAGTTCCAGCCACCTGGGCCTCCCTGGTTAGCCAGGCCTGCTGGTAAATGGAAGTGGCTTGGTGAGCTCTTCTGCCAAATCTCTCAGAAACCCTGAGTGGATCCCATCCAGCCCCATTGACTTCCACGTGTCTAAGTGGTGTAGCAGGTCCCTGACCATTTCCCCTTGGATTATGGGGGCTTCATTCTGCTCCTCAACCCTGTCTTTCAGTTCAGGGGGCTGCGTACATGGAGAACAACTGGTCTTACAATTGAAGACTGGGGCAAGTCTTTCATCCATACAAGATTAAAAAGAAAAACATCAAATATGAGTTCCTGAAATAAGAGATTAGAAGACTGAAACTGCAAAGATATTCAAAGAAATATTGAGGAAATGGTGTTTTAGCCATCTGAAACATCACACAACAGTCTATAAAAAGATGGATTTGTTAAGAACAATCTGTATCAATCCATTTTATGATCTGACTGGGCTACAGGAAATAGGTGCACCATTTCCTAACTATACTGCATTTTTAAAGACAGCAGAAATCACATTACATAACCAAACCAGGTAAAATAAACATAGCCAATGACTTTTCAACCTTTTCTCACTTAGAGAAAACTATTCTCACTTAGAGAAAACTATCGACAACTATTTTGCAAAAGAGGTATGAGCACTCTGTAAGCTTTCCATATATAAAATGAAGGATTTACAAAGCCTGTTGCAAACTCTTTAGAAGCAATGGATGCTGTCTCTGCCCAGGACCCCACAGAACATAAGTGTGCGATGACAGAGTTGTCAGTGCAATTCTCAGTGTCAACAATTTTATGTCAAATCAAGGGGTTATTTCAACCTAGGAGTGTGTTCAAGGTTTATGCCTGTTCAAAACTTCCATTATGAACCTGGATATCAAAACAAGGAGGCTCTGTGCAGGTCACCAAGATCTTTGCAAGCATTTGCACCACTGGTTCAGAATTCTAAGTGATTTTGATAGAGAAATAGCTTGAAAACAATACTAAAAAGAATGTCATGTCACACAAGCTGCAAACTGAATACTGTTCCAAAAAAAAGATTTAAAAAAAAAATCATCCTGAAACAATGCCAAGAGAAACATCACTATGGTTTCCAATTCTATTTTTCCCATTTCATTTTTTTACCACTTAAAAATCTGTTCTTTACCCATTTATTTTCTAACAGCTTTCACACAGCGAAGAACCATCCTTCCTTCCTTAGAACTTGGCGCAGAATTCGGATAAAAATTAGTAATTTTCGTCAGCTCATTCCAGGCTGAATTCTGCACCAATTATTTCTTTTATTTTGTTTGTCCAGTGTTTTTGAACCCCATTATCAATACCATGTTTTATTTTTCATTTATTCATCTGCAGCTTTAGAAGCCAGATCTTTAGGAGCAGTCCAGAGTAACAAGTTTATGCTCTAACATCTTTTTATTACATCACTGCACCTCATCCTGAATCAACCAACACAGCACACTGGCATCAGAAGGTGCAGGTAAAAATTACTGGTGACAATTAAATCACCATTTCAGTGAAAAGAAGTTTATTCTATTCTTACTTCTCAGGTGCTTTTTGCTATCTCCATAGCTGGTTTGTCCACAGGTCAGGAATTACATTCCAAATTCAGATGATGTTATTATAAAAAGGACCACAAAAGGGACAAAATAATTAATTATTTTATGATCCTTGAAATAGGATGCATGTATATCTTCTGTCAGGAAACAATAAAAGGATAGACTGACTCCTCACTAACATTTATTTTAAATTTTATGGTCTGTGTATAAAAGCAGAGACTACTGTTCACAAACAGAGCTTTTTCTCCAGGGTTTTATTATGATAAAAGAAATTACCTTCTGCTTCTTAGGTCTATCCTTCAGTGTACAGAAGTAGCTGCTGGAACCAAGGGAAATGAGAGATGCAATTTAAATGACTGAGGCCTCTCTATCTCTCTTTACTCCCTCCCTCCTCCACTCAACATTCCTCTCCTTCCCCCTCGCTTCTTTTTCATGCAGTGGTGTTTGATGGAGCAGCAGATTAGAAACACTTTCCTTCTCTACCTTTTTATACTTGTCCAGGTTGTCACCATTAAAAAGTGCAGCTTCAATGCTACTGTTAAACCTTTGATAAAGCTCCGATGTAAATATTTCATGCTGAAAATTTGTCATTGTCATGTTGCTGTACCTACCTATAAGTCAACTCCCAATATCCTAGAAGAAGCAGAACTGTCATCTCTTCCACAATCATGTTAAAGATTTCCTGCAAGTTCCTGGAAGAGAGAAACACCATGCCTACAAAACTAGTTTCTGCATTTCCCTGTAAAATAAAATCAAATAGACTTCTACGACCAAAGAATCACCCTTTAATTGAATTATGGTATACACCCTTAAACTTATTTTTGCTTGGACACCTGCTTTATTTATCCTTGCATTTATCCTGATCAGAAGTTTACAGTACTTTGATCCAAAGACCTTTAAAAGGGTGCAGTTTTTTCCTTTCTGGATTATGTTTTATAAATATTATCTTTTTTCAGAATTATTATGAAACAACATATCTGGATGATGTGCACAGCGGGAAATCTGTATGTATTTGCCACTTCTTTGATGTTGCCAATGTGATAATTGAACTTGAACAAATAAGAGGCCATAGTCAAGAGGTTGGCAAGACATCCCCATGATCAGAATTTTTGACAGTCTATGTACCCCATGCTGTCTAAAATGGAATCTGTGTTAAATGAAAGCTACAAAAGTGCAACTGCTTTCTACCGTGACTGCCAAAAAATAAAAGATTGCTGCATTCACAACCCAGTGTGCCCAAATAGTCCATGGAAATCTTGTTAAACTGAAGAGAAATAACATTGTGAAAATTGCAAGCCAAGATTGTGTTGACACGGAATCATAGAATTATTTAGGGTAGAAAAGACCCTTGAGATTGTCAACTGCAACTGTTGCCCCAACAGTGTCAAGTGATGGTAGGCAGAGTGAATTTCCACAGTTGCCGCCAACTTCTGGGCCTAGAGGAGCCAAGCTGAGCTGGGCTTGCTTTAGGCCATGCCCAAATTATGGGAAAAAAGTTGTTTATTGATCTTCTCTGCCATGGTGAAATGCTCCTCCACATCATTGAATCATTAACAAAAAACTGCGAAAATCTATCTGAAACCTCTGCGATTCATAAGGATTCTTGTAATACTGAAAAGAATTTTGTTACCAACTGTGAACTGCCTATCAAAAACGTATCTTTCTTTGCATTAAAGGCAGTGGTAAAAACTAGGGCATTAAAAATCAAAGAGTTTCAGGATGACATCACACACCTTCACTACCACACAGATTTACAGACAATTGTATTCTAAATAAAACAAAACAACCACTAAAATTTGCCAAAGAGCTATAAGCACAGATATAGTGCATGCATTTTATATAGTTACCTTCATACACTCATTTTTTCAAAAACTAGCAAACATTGGTCATTGACAGATAAGGATGATAATTACCCTCCTCTAGCAAATTAAGACATATTAATTTTCCTGAAATTAATTCCTGACCATAACATGCCCATACTCTTGACACCACTACCTTCAACTGACTACAGACAGCTGTAATGCTAAAGAACCAGCCGTGGTGTGTAAAGATGTGGTTTTTTAACATTTTCCTCATTTCAAATGCATTGCACAGTCTTAGGACTTTCCAAGAAAAGAACAATACTTGAAATTATTCCCAATGTTTCTGGATCTAACTCTTGGCTAGTAAAATTTTTGAGAAAATATAAAACATTTAGGCCTTTTTAGTCGTTCTGATAACGGAACATATTCTGTAGCAATAATAATATTGGAATTAGGAAAAAAGGGATGTTTTATCCATTTAGCAACAGAATCAATAAATATAGGTTGGTCTGCTGAATTATAATTCCAAAATACACACACATGTTCATTTTGTCTCAGCAGATCACTTTGCTTCTAAAATAAACTTAAAAGTATCCAAGATAAAATTAAATTTTAGGATTATGTAAAGAAGATTTTTCCTTACAAAGCCTTGTTTCAAACCTACAAGGAATGAAATCTTTAAATACCATAGAGTCACAGAATATCCTGAGCTGGAAGGGACCCACAAGGATCACTGAGGCCAACTCCTGGCCCTGCCCAGCACCATCCTCAAGAGTCACACCGTGTGCCTGAGAGCGCTGTCCAAACACTTCTTGGACTCTGTCAGGCTGGTGCTGTGACTACTGCCCTGGAGAGCCCGTTCCAGTGCCCAACCACCCTCTGGGTGCAGAACCTTTCCCTGATATCCAACCTAAACCTTCCCTGACACAACTCCAGGCCATTCTCTCGGGTCCTGTCACTGGTCACACAGAGCAGATATCAGTGCCTGCCCCTCCTCTGCCCCTCACAAGTTGTAGCTGCAATGAGGTCTCCCCTCAGTCTCCTCCAGGTGGAACAGACCAAGTGCCCTCAGCCACTCCTCACATTTTGTGGTGTTTGTATTGTTTAGCAAGAATTTATTTACCATATTGCACCAGAATGAATTGAGGATCCATTGCCATTCTGAAAATCCATTTTCAGTCGAGTTACTACTCAGGAAAAAAAGCATCCATATCACTTGGTGGCAAAACACTTGCAAAGAGTGTTGTTTTATACAAAAAAATGGGAATAGAAACAGTATAATGTCAAAGAAAATTACTTTTTGGAGAAAGAAAAAATTCCCTTTCCTTTTATGTAGCTCTATTTAAATGTGTTTAGTTTACAGAGAAATAATTCCCTTTCTGTGGCAGTTCAATAGCCAGCTTAATTTCACTTTTTCTTCTATGAACATTGCTGCTGCCTAATTTATTAAGCAGATAATTTCCAGAGAGCACACACACTCTGGGAACAGAGGGAAAGATAATCTAGCCATTTACTCAAAGAAACACTCACATATTTATCCTTGATGCATTAAATAAATCAGTCCTAACTCCCAGAGAAATCCATTTTGTAGTCTCCACTTCCGTTTTATATTAACACTGCTTTCTTAAGGAATATATTCAAAGATACTCCTGTTTGGCTTCTGTGCCCCACAGCACTGGCAAACCAACCTTCCTCCCCAAGCTAAGGTTGGGATAAGCATCCTTTGATAGAAATTCCATAACTGCGCCCTCTATGACAAGGGTGAGTCTTCCCAATTAGTGGATAGTCCAGTAACTCCAACAGAAAGAAATTGCTGCCTCTCTCTGGCATGAAGACCAGAGATGTCCTTGTTGATGAAGTCCTTGCACAAGCCCCAAAAGCCTTGTGTTCAGAACAGAACGAAGCATCAAAACTCGTGTAGCAATGAAATTAAATAATAATAATAATCACCAAATAATGAATTTTCACTTATTTCCTCACAATGGTTTTCTTCTCACACTCATTTTTCCCCTACTCCAGCAGTGCCAGTGAAACATGTTAGAGACAATTGCACTTCAAAAAAGTGGACTGAATATTGTTTCTTGATTTCTCTGATCTGCAGTCTTAAGCAAATTATTGCAAAACCCTGTATAATGTTTTTGTAATGCTGCTGCTCACCTTTTTACTTTTGCATTTTTATGGCATCTGCTTTAATTCCTCAGTGAACCAATAGGTCAAGGAATATCAATTGCTTCCACTGTTGCTCTTATTATCAGTATATTCCAGATTACAGAGCACAGCTGTGAACACGGTTGAAATCAAAGAAGCTGAAGTGAAGCTGTATAAAAAGCCTTCTGAGTTTATCCATTTAAAAATATAGGGTTTTTTATAAGAGTGTGCTGCTTAAATGGTAAATATACCATTAGCTCAGCATGACCAATAGTGACTGCATGAGGACAGTGGAAACACCTCGTATCTTACCCCAAAATAATCTTCTGGGTCAGCAGTGACACTTTAATATCCCTTAAGTGATTTCTTTCTTTAAATTTTCTCCCCTTGCACTGTCCAGTAGGATGGATGTTTGAGCCATGATTTTACAAAGGCAACAAAGCCTTCATTTTATAAGGTTTTACTTGTATGCAACACACGATGCAGAACCACAGATTTACACAGTGGCCTAATAATGATCTCTGGTTTGTACGCCATTCCTTTTTTAATAATTCCAAGCCTCAGTTCACTTTTCTTGACTGAAACAAGTCAATGCTTTCATTTAGGACAACACCAGGATCTTGTTCTTGAGCAGTAGCAGCCTGTTCAAAGCCCATTATTTTACTTAAGATACTTTTGACTCCAGAGTACATCATCTAGACTGAATTTCATCTGCCATTTTATCTCCAAGTTAGGCAAGATCAATCTACCTCTGCTAGAAATGCTAAAGTAACTCATCTCATTCCATACGCTGTCCCCACTGGGAAGGAAATTCCCTGTCTGGCACCAAACTTATCTCCCTGGATGAACCAGCAAGTTCTAGGATGGGAAATAACACTGGTCTGAAGATCTCAGACCATAAAGATGGATGGTGGTGCAGCATCTGATTCATTATAACTCTCAAATGGTCCTGCTGCCAAAGCTGATGGCAGTAGGGAATTATATCAAGCTATCTTGAAGCAGCCATCGTTCCATCCTATGGAAAGATTTTTATCCCATCTAGGTTAAAAGCAAGTCTTAAAATATTGTCAAACCCATTCTGCAGAATGGAAACTGCAGTCCTTCAGCAGCTGTACTGATGTTGAGTCAATAGTACCTACACAAAGATACCACTGGCACAACTGTGTCTTTTCCTTTTAAAAGATGCAAGGAGCAGTAGTTCACTGTTTGCTCAGTCTTTGCCAACACACTGTTGAACTTCTATTTTTCTTTACTCCAGTTTTAATCCAATATAGCATCCTAAAAGTAATGGTTACTTTATATTTGCATTTTTGTATAAGGATACAATAATGGAAGCAGCTCACTGATTTTCTCACAATGGTTTTCTTCTCACACTTATTTCTCCCCTACTCCAGCAGTATCAGTCAAGCATGTTAGAGACAATTGCAGCCAGAACACTTAAAAAAAGTGGACTGAATATTGTTGCTTGATTCCTCTTGTAATAAATTCCGGGACTCAATCTGCTAATTACAATTTTATTTATTAACAGCAAGCAAGCAAGGCAAAAGCAAATACAGCGCTGGGCGACAGGGGAGTCTCCGCTCCACCAACTGCCGCACCTTTCGCCAGTTCCAGTTCCTTGTTATACAGTCTCTTTTCCGGTTAATGTGTCTTTTTCATGGTATTTTGCGCATGTGTGACTTGTTGCTAGGGGGTCTTTTTTTCCTCCTGGTGGTCGCAGGATGAAGGTTAGTAGTCATCCTCCGGTGTCTTTTGGTTGACCCCTCCTTGTATGGTCATTATGCTCAAGGTCCTGGAACTAAAAGCTGATTAAGCAAGTACAGATAGGGATTAGGCAAGCACATATTTGTCTCTGGCTCTTATCTAGGTATAGGCAGCTGGTTTCCTGCTACTTGATATTTAGTGAACAAAACATCCTGTATCCTTCACAATCCCCCATTTCTCTTCTTTATTCATTTTTGTTGACTGAATCTTTGTAATTCTTGTTTAGGTAGTTCTAATGTTTCTAAGTTTTCTTCTTCAAGTATTCGTTCATACTTAGCTCTAACAAGCATAAGGTGTGCTGCTTCTAAGCGGCGTCTTATTATAGAAATTAGTTTATTAAATATACATGGTCCAAAGGTGAGTCCAAGCATTAACAAAATTAATGGTCCTGCAATGGTTGAAAGCAAGATCTGCAGCCTTGAGCAAATTATTGCAACAGCCCTGTATAAGGTTTTCAACAGGGAATTTTTAAATGATATTTTAGACATTGTAAGAATCATTCAATGCAGAGGCCCTTGATCAAAGAGCACTTTATAAATATAAGTATTTTAATTTTAAATTGATTTCTCTCTCACAAAGCTTATTGTAATCGGTGAAACTGCACCACTGTGAAGGCAGACCAGTTTCTCTGAGAGTATTTCTTCTTATTTATTCTAAGCTTATCATAATGTCTAAATACATTAGCTGCCAAAGACTTTAAAAAACTTCCTCCTCTCCCTGCTCAAAGAAACCCCCACAATCATGAGCAATACAAGATAGTGTTTACTATGAATATAATTAACTAGGCCTAAATTAAACCCAAGCCTTTCACTTCTATTTCTATGACGTTGCCTCCTCTTTCCATCCTAAAATTCCTACTTCTTTTGTTAGTGAGTAAGTTCAGCTCCTCAGAGAGGTGCCTGTGGAGCTTGGGATAGCTTCCATCCACCATTCAAACCCTTCAGAACAGTCTCCAACTAATACAGAATGAAATTCATATGCAGCAAATCCTCTGAAACAGCAGAGATACACAAAGCCTCAAATCCCATTCCCAATGCTTACACTCTGCACCCTGATAGGTGTCATCTGACACTGTAAATTAGGACACAATGAGCATCACCCACATTTCCTTGCCCCTTGAGCAGAGTTTGTTTCCTGAGATAAATTATGAAGTGTGGCCTTCATAAGTGTGTCTAGTTCAGGTAATAATGAAATGAACACTAACAGAAATCAGTGATTAACATGTATATTTAAATACTGGAAAGTTTGGGGGTTTTTTAAGCTGCAGCTGAGCAGAGTCATTGACAGTACAAGTCACCTTCTCAGTGTCCCATGCAAGTGCAGAATTAGTGAGACAGGAAAGCTATTTTCTGCAGTGCATTGTGCCAAGCTAAATCTATCCCTTCTAATCTCGACAATAAACTCAGTGACTTAAAAAAAGCAGGTAAAGTCCAAGCCAGGCAGAGTGGTTCTTACTTTAGGAGCTAGAAGAGGACTGTTTAGTGTTCCTTTGATTGCTCAGTCCACTCCTTCATTTTTGCACTCGCCTTCTCTTCTGAATTCAGAAATGTGCTTGTCTCCCAGAGGTTCCAGGAGAATTTCAAGCGCAAGGATTTTCAGTGCAACAGCCTGCAAAGCTAACACCTACTAACCTCAGGCTGATTTGGTACTTTGTTTGAAATAGAGACAAGAGAAAACCTTGAGCAAAGTGAACATGAATCAGAACATATGTTGAACTGCTCACTGTAAATGATACAGCTAACAAGGCTGCTAATTTTGTTATCAGGAAACTGAAGAAATGAGATACATTCCTCATAAAAGTGGAGACATGCTCATCACACCCTGCTCACCTCCCTCAGCACGCAAACCCCTGCTTTCCAAGACTCACACAAGCCTTCCTGCTGTAAATACACGTGAAAGAGCAACTAATACTTTCATTTTGTGCCTCAATCCAAGCCTAGGCACAGTTTTTTCAGGGATGATTCTATGCCTTCCTGCCAGTCCATTTTTAAACACCATTGTGTAACCTTGCTGTGGCCTCTTTCAGAGATACAAAAGCAATGATGCACCCTCATCTTTCCTTATCTTAAGGTCCCACACTTCTCAATCGTCACCTGATATGTGCTCAGATTTGGAAGGATGCTTCCTCTCCTTTACACGCTGCAAGGAACAAAAACAGAGGGGAAGTACAGAAATGTTAACAGTACAGATGCATAAATTCAGGTGCCAGTACGATTTTTATCAGTCATCTAAATGATTACCACTCATCACACTGAGTCCTTCTCTACTTCACACTTGACTGCTTTCTTTGAGGCCCAAAAGTAGCCAGAAAAATTAGAACAGGGAACATTGCTGTGGAAAAGCTCCATCAATGCTGCCCACAGCTTGCCCTTTCAAGCAGTTTGGATCCCACAGCTGGATAAAACATATCCCATGTGTTTTTCACAACTTCTTATCCCAATATTTACCATTCAGCAGGCTGTTGTGCAATTTTTTACCCAAGTCATAAAGTACCTTTTCTGCTTCCCATGTGAATGGTGACAACCACTGGAAAAAAAATAAAGTGAATAACTAATGGTAAAACGTGCATAGCAAGATATTCACAGATTTTAGTTTTTCCCATTAGGTCTGTAGCCTACCTAATTTTATACAAAGACATTTAATCTAATGTGCCTATACTTGGGCAACTGCATCAAATTTAAGAGTACAAGTATCCAGCTATTACTATTTTTATTTTTTTGCATAACTGATGAGTGGGCTTTGAACCTTATTTTGATGTACTGAAGAGTAAATCATTCCTACATGTATGACCTTGATCCCAAATTCTACTTCTCTGCTGTTACTCACAGCTGTTGATCAAAAGTTTGGATGAATAGCTGTTTCCCTAGAACTTGATTGCAGTTTGGATTTTTATTTCAGTTTATCTGGCCAAAGTCTAGTTAACCCTGATGAATTAATCTTTGTAAAATCAAGTTCAGTAGCAGTAAGACAAGTGAATTGTCTATGAAGTTATGAGACTTGTCAACATGACTATTACAGAGAAATACAACTGTATACATTTATGCTCCTATGAATATGATTTCAGCTGGTGGAGGAATGGATGACATTTCTCACAGGGAACATTTAAAGGATAGTAAAGGAGAACTGTGGGCTAAACCCTGAACATCTTTCCTCATATTTAAACCATAAAGGGGCCCAACAATACAGCAGAACTATTTGAATGAGCAATAAATTGGTGCCAGCTTTTGCAGGGCAAGCCTGTGCATTCACATTCAGGGCCAGCACCTTCGCACTCACAGTGATCTAAAAACATGTCATGTGCTAAGTGACAGACCATATGCTCTGCCTAGAATAGGAACTTTGGCTCGCACAGAGGACTTGAATTAATGCATCAAGTAGGTGACAAGCTTTTAAACTGATGTATACACGAAGCATCTCATAACCAAGCTGTCTTTGTCAATTACGTTTTCTGAAAAAGTCCCCCAGACCAACATAACTTTGCTTATTAAGCCCAGCAGAGAGGCTACTGTCTGCTGCAGACAATTGCCTCTGTTTTTTAAAATGCTGTTTCTATCAAACACACAGCAAAGTAATTTGGATCAGTGTTACTGGCAATACCTGTAAAAAACTTGAGAAATTCTTAATAGTGTTTATGAAACCTTGCAGAAACCAAGGAACTGTGTGTGTGTCAGCTTACCTGGCAGAGTTGAAGTCAGCTGCTTACTAGAGATGCAAATCTCAAGTAAACAAATGAGGAAGAGATCATTTCCATGAGGTAGGGAAATATTTACCTGCTTACACTCTTTGGGCTGCAGGAAACAGGGAGCTAAAAATAAAATCCTGGGAGATCTGAACACACTCAGAAAAGCTGCATGAAAGAGAATAAATGGTACAGATCAAAGCCTAAGTCACAGCTGACAAATGTAGGGAAGGACCTCTTTTTCCAAAGGTTGCACATGCCCTCAGAGAAGGCCCGTGGTAGCAAAAAAACAAAAAAAAACCAAACCAAACCAAACCAGAAAACCTAGGAGGAAAAAAAAAAAAAAAACAGGGGAGGGAGAGAAAGAAAGAAATCATCATGGGTGTGGATTACCTAGAAATTCATGTGCTATTCAAGGCATAAGTGCTTTACTAAATGACAGCCAGCAGCTCACAGCATCATACATAACAAGCAGAGCCAAGATCCTGGTGCTATTCAAGAAAAGTGTTAAGTGATATTTGCAAGGAAACCAGCAGCAATTTCAGAGTGCTGTATAGCTAACACAAAAAAGGTGTTAAAAGCACTGGTTCTTCTGCTCAAACTGACTTACTGTCCCGTAATAAAGAAGACTGCCTTCATGGGCTGGACAAGGCATTGCTGGGGAGTTTTTCTGTTCTAATGCATGCATAGAAAGCAAACTATAAAAAGGAAAGTGTGCTAAGAAAGGGCCTTGATGTGCCAGAGTGCTCCCATTATCCAGATGAATACTTGTAGGGCCGGTGATGGGCTAATGTGAGATGCCACCCTTACACTGGAGCTTTTGCCCTGAGAGGAAATGTAACAGTTGACTGCCTCTCCATAAGAGATACTTCTTGTACAGAAACAGATGTGCAGGATACACATCTTCAGAGCATTCCAAGAACTGAGATCAGCACTGAAAGCAGATCATTAAAATTTAGAATATTTGCAGATTTTTTTCCACTTTATATTTTAATAGCCTTAAGGAAAAAAAAAAAAAAAAACAAAATGAATTTAATTAAATTCTTCCAAGAGCTTTATTACCTATTTTTAATAAAAGCGTGTTCACCTATTAGATTGCATGTGGTCTTTATTTAATAAAGGGGAAAAGTAATAAAGTTAATGTCCCTATTGTCTACCTGAATCTATAATACTGAGATTATTTTTCAAGTACATAATTAAAACACCTTTTTTACCCCCTGCAAAAAATAAGTTTGATCAAAAGAGAAATAATAAATTGCTGCCAGCTTTCAGATGGTATTAGCATAGATTTTTGTCTCAAAGTTTTTAAGGAGCCTAGCAATTAGGCTCCATTGTCATGATGATTAGAGCTTTGAATCATTATAATGACTTCTGTCTGCACAAATCACATATTAATAGCAATGACAATTGATGGCCATCTTTGGTAGCTGGCAGCTTGTAACATTTAATTTAGATGGCAAAGACAACAGTTACAAGGTCCAGCAATGAGATTCCTCTGTGTCAAAGATGGAATTTCCTAATCCACTTATGCATCTGGTGTCCCCAGTCCTCAAAGATGTGAATAGGTATTGCCCTGATCCTTCTGAAACACAAATATCACTTGGACTTTCAGCAGCAACCACGGTCTCACCACACAGCAACACATTTTGTCATCTAAGCAACAACTTAGAAGTACCTTAAAGGAAGATCCAGGAAGATCCCCTCTTGAAGGGGATCAAAACCCTTTGTGGAGTGACAAACTGCCATTCAACTGGAAACTATATAGCCCCTAAATCTATTTTTGTTGGTGGCAACTGGTCATGTCAGAGGCAGAATATTCTGTACCTGATAATGATTCACCAATAGATGGGGAACGTTTTCAATTTCACCAGGCTTTTAACCGTAAAAAAAACTTAAGCAAACAAACAAATGAAAAACCCAAAACAAACAAAAAAACCCCAGCAGCTTCCACACAAAATAAGATGTGCAACTTCTTCCCATCTTAAGGAAAAAAAGAACCACAAAACCAAAAAACCCCCTTTACTTGAAAACTTCTTTAGAAGTCAAAGTATTTTCAAACCCCAATCACAGTAACATACACAGAATCATGATAACCCTCAGAACATTTATTCCCTTAATTATCAACAATACAGAGAAAGAAGGAAGCTTCTTGTCATTCCAAGCAGGAGTAGTGCTTTGTTTGTCTTTTTGCCAACCAAATGAAAAACAACAAATTAGGTGATTTTTTTACTCAATTTTACCTTCATTGCTGTTAATGAAGTGTCTTGAAAACCTGAAAGCTAAATACTCACATTGTCCATTAAATGAAAGCACGTATTATCAGAAATAAGAGGTGCTGTGCTAGCCAGCTGTGGATGAATTAGAAATTACTTTGATTTGTAGTTCCTGGTAATAAATCTCCCCTCTTATATTTCCCAAGTCTTGCAAATGCCTCAATTTTCACATCCCGTCTTGTAGACTGCATTTTCACTGAATTCAAGACAGCCGGTTGTATATTCTGAGGCCATACCTGCCTGTCTCTTTCAGCCTTTTTCAAATTAAATTAACCATGTTTAAATCATGCTTACTGACAACACAGCCCCAGTCTAATCTTTATATTGACAGAGACTCAGTATTTTCTTCCTTATCCAAAACCTCTCCTCAAACATTTCCTTTTAAGCAGTCCCCATCTTCTTGATTTCTTATCCCCCTTTAGCCATAAGGACACACTGGACTTCTTAAATGTGAAATGAAACAGGGTTTTCAATCCCCAGACCATTATGAGATCACATGGAAGCAAAACATAATTGCACTTTCCTTCATGAAGTGATGATAAATCGGAATTCATACTTTTTTCAAGAGGGGGAAGAACAGGAAGAAGGAAAGGCACAAAGGCGCATTATCGTGAGTGGTAGTTAATGATCTTCTAATTAATGTTGCAGGTCTCAATTTTCAGTTTTAATTGTGCCTTGCTCTACTTGCAAGTTTACCCTTATGTTTCTGCCTCCAATAGCTGCAACATATCAGTTGAAAAGCAGTTACAGAAAGCAGACCCTGATGCCTATTAATTAGATAATTACTATTGCTGGTTTCCTATTCCCCCAAACTCCCCAATGGGATTAACACCCTTCCTAGAGTCAGAAACCTCTCATGCCATGAAGATTTCTGTTTCACTCTTACCTATTTAGTCACTAATTACATTTTAATCACTAAAATTATCCTCACAAATACATAGCTTTATTCAGGGAAGCACTGATGTCCTGGAATGCTTATTCCTTCACAACTGCCAAACACAGAACCTCTCCAGGTAAAAAATTTCCCCCTTGTATTTACACCGATAATGATGGCACTGCAAAAAGATGCAAGTGATACAAAAGTTTTCCCTCAATACTTTTATGTTCAAGCAATTCTTATGTAAAACTGATGCACATATTAGGCTGCATAATCATTTACCAACATTAAGCCTAAGCATGTTTTTTTGCCCTTAGTTGATGGCAACACAGTCCCTGGGTCATGGTTGGTACCATCTTGATTATTATTAGAATCTGTAACTGGAAAAATCCTCACCCCACCTTCACCATTGAGTTTGGAAAACTTTTTAAGATAGGTAATGGGAGGGGGAGAGGGGAATATGATGACAGGATACACAACAGACAAAGAAAAGAAGGAAGAAAAAAATGTCAGTAAAACAATTTGGAAAAAAGAAACCAAAATGAAACCCCTGCTTTTTTAGCAGTGCTGAACTGTGACATACTTAAAATAGAAGCATGGATAATGTATTTTCATGGGTTTATGACAGATGAGTCCCAGCTGAATGAAATCAAACAGTCATTCTCCAAAAGAGCCCAAGACTTTATTTCATGTGTATTTTACATTTGAGAGAGAGAAAAAAGATCCTGTTGTCATGCATCCTGATATCACAGTTTGGCCATTGACCTTTCTTTATTCCCCAGTTTATTATGCCATTTATAGAGTTAAAGAGACTCCAGAAATGAACTACCACAGTGAGTCACCTTGGCTGTGCTGCCACAGCCCAAACTCGAGTGCTGGAATTGAGTTTCTCAGGCCAGAAACTCTCTGGGCACAGCCTGGATCCTGGGAGGGAGACAGGAACTACCCTAGGCAGGCCCCCTTCAGATACAATTCTTGGGACATCCCTCAGAATCCAGGCATTCTCTCTCACAGGTTCTGTTTCAAGCCTAGCACATAAATATTCTTCCCCTGAGTCCAGGTCTGTATATGAACGTTATTTAGGATGCACTGAAAAGAATAACTACTGGAGAGAGCATTTTTTTCTATGCAGATTGACTTTCCAAAATGTCTTTAAGATCCCACCAGGGAACATATGCTATTAGAAAAGTTTACTTACCTTGTATTGCTAATAAGAGGTTTATAATTAAACTGGACAAAGCCATTGAAAAAGTACAATAAGCAGAAATGCTGCCATTGCCAGAAGCAAAGAAGACTTGAACAGTCGTTTTTCCTGTCTAAAGCCTATGGCTGGTAATTAAACTGAAACTGAACGCTAGTTTAGTTTTTTTGTTAATGATTTCTGTTCACAAATCCTACTGAGAACAGCATGCACACCTCATCTTTTTTTCTGGGCAAATATGCCAGCAGGAAAAAAAAACCAAACACAAAACACTTCTATAACCTGATACCACAAAATCTTTTTAGACAAAATTGTGATGGGAAATTTATGCTTTACAGATACCCTAAAAATAAGGCAGTTCAAGGAGGAGGAGGGGAGGGGACACAGTATAGTTTCAATAAACTTTCGATATACAGCTCATAGTCTAATACCCTGAATGAATCAATTTCTTTTCTGGGGAAGCTGACAAGAGAAAGAAGCAGGCCAGGTACCATCAAAATTAATGAACCATGAATGGACACACAGCTGCTAAGCAAACAGGACTATTATAATCTCCTAGGAGGCTTGGTCCCTCCCAGTTCTGCTGCCTGCCCTTTCTCCCCTTATCACATGGCAAGTGGCCCTCTGGGAATCGCCAGCTGAAGAAAATAAATCATCAGTGCAGTGCCAACACCTCAAATCTTGCATCAAATACATATACTTGTAAAAGTAAATGTATTGGTTTGTATATAAAACACCAAAATGTTACTTCAGCAGCATACTGCCTTGGCAGATTTGGGCTCTGAAAAAATACGCGGTTCCAGAATTAGGATTACCTACATGATTTTAATTTGCCATCCTTATGCATCTGCTTCATGGGTAATAAATTATCCCTCCACCAAAGCAGGAGAACACACACAGTGCCCACAGGAAAGAAAGTAGCAGGGAGAAAAGTCTGAATCCAGAAAAACATTCCTACTTCCAAAACCCACTCTCTACCATTAGCTGAAGGGCCACTGGAGGACAAAAACTGCTGTACAGGCCAGCAGATTCATCCCAGAGGTCACCTCTGTCCCACAGCTGGACACCTCTGCAATCTGATATCACCTTCTTAATTGCTTATTTTGGCCTCCTGCAGGTATATTAAGCCCTTGCCCATATGGGTCCCATCCTATTTTGTTGTAGTGGATGACAGAGTAAGTGAAAAAGGTAAAAGGTACGTGGAGGCAGAACCCTCCAGAATAGGTGAAGAAAGATTTTTATCATTCACAGCCTGACAGAGAGGCATGGGATACTAAGAATATTACAAGATATTGACAAATAAACAAAACTTTGGAGAAAAATTGATTTTAGTCCAGCTATAAATTTACTGCTCCATGTTCCAAAGTACTTTTTAAGTAAAAGAGACATAAACCAAATTAGGAATTTTAAAAGATACTTCAAAATTATTCCCAGCACAGATAAAATGAAAAAATTAAAACAACAATAAGCTTTTTCACATTCTTTATTTGAAAGCTGTAGTATCAAATGAAAAGACCCCTGACCCAAACTCAAAGTTTTAATTTCATTGGAATTCCAATACTCACATACTCTTTTTCTTCACAAGTTGGAAGTAAACATCAGCCTGAGAGCTTTTCATGGCCAAAAAAACATCCGGGGATTCTGACTGGAAAGCAGTGAAACATTTTCTTCCAGCTGGGAGCAGGGAAGAGGGATGTGTGTGAGCAGACCAGAGGGGTTTCAGAATTCAGAGGCAGCATATTATCTCAATGTCTTATCTCAGGAGAAACTTAGGAAAGCCATACTCGATATTTCAGCCAAATTTCCTCACTTATTTTTGTTTCCTGAGAAGTTTAGGGATGCACAATGAGCCTCTAGTAAGTGCTCCTGAGCATGGCAAACGTATTTGTCCAATTTTCATTTAGTTAAATATTCCCACTCAAAACACTGCTTAATTAAAGTATCCATTATAATTCCACAATGACAAGTTAATGGAAAAAATCTCCTCTAGAACTCAGTTAAATTATTTCTGTTAATAATTGGTGAAAAGCTGTAAAAAAACCAAAACAATCCTGTTAATGCATGCTTAAAACTCCATACAAGGTCATTGCCTCATAATGTATGACAGGTTCAGCCTACTTCTATGAGGGAGGTAAAGGATCTGGAAATACCTCCTAGATAGTGCCATTTTCTATGAACATGGACATGTAACCATCAACTAAGTAATCTGAAGTACATTTCCACTTGGCACCTGTATCACTTGGTGTTTAAACATGTTTTAACAAGAAAGTCCTGTTGCTGTAGTGCAGTTCAGGAAGAATCAAAGTTAATCATGTGATTCACTGTTCACTTACTGGAGGAGGAGGGGAAAAAAATTCGATAAAGTTGGTAAATTTAATGCACACATAAAGAACACAAAATATCAAACTCTGAAAATATGTATTGCCGTGTGATTTTTCACAGTATGTGATACCTTAGGTTATCTTAGTTACACAGTTCAGTGAGGGCTTCCTGTAGGCCTAAAAAGAGCAAAAAAACCTACCTCATTGCATGCATTCCAAATGAAAATATTACATTTTAGTGGGATAAGGATATTACTATTGACCTTCAAAAGGTCTTTCCTTGAGATCACGTTTTGTTCACCTCTAAAGGTCAGATATACCTTCTTTAGACGACAGTGAGAGTCCGATCTTTGTTTTGTAACTCCACTACATAGTTAAATTATTGAAAGAACATGTATATACATAAATGAAATTTAATGTATGCTTTTAGTAAAACATTAGATGACCCTTAACATGTTTTTTTTTATCCAAGAATGCACTAGAGTAAGTTTGAACCACCTCAATCAAGAATATTAATTTTATTTTAATTTCTGTGTTCTATGCCCCAGTGTGGTGACCTGCTTGCTTTTTTGGGGGAGAGGGACTTTCTACAAGAACATGGAGTGATAGGACAAGGGGAAAAATTACTTTAAAACTATTCATTGCTCTTTTTATAATCATCTTTTAGAAACCACATCTGTATTTTGCCCTCTGTAACAATCTCAATTGGTCACACTTATAAAAATACTGTAAAATCATAAACACAGAAGAAAGGGAATATATTCAACTTAGGGAACAAATTGTTTTATCTTCAAGTTAAAAATGAAAAATCATGGTATAAGGATCAGCTGCTGCTACTGAAGTCATCTCCATGACTTACACCAGAAAAATATAAACCAGGGTGGTTCATATTTCTTTGGGAGCCAAGTCAGGCCTTGTGAAGTCAATTGTTGCTATAGCAACGTATGAATCAGGGAGAAGATAACACATCTGAATGCAGAAAATTAATTTACCTACAATCATCCAGTTGCCTTTTGATGGGATGTATATGCTTATTTGGAAGGAAAAAATCATTACATTTTAATTACTGTGCATCACTGTCAACAGCATCCAAAAAATCCCTGTATAAAATCTTTGAAGCCAAAGGGAATATTACCCATTGCACATCATCCTTGCACTCGGTGTGGTTTGATTTTTATTTCACCATCTTCCAATAACAGAGCAGTGAAAAAGTGTAACACCTTTTTATATATCCTCCTTCTCTGCCATCAAATACCAAATTAGATCCCTATGTTAGGAACTTTAAGTCTACAACAAAGCATATTGCAATAAACCTGATTACTGTGCTATGGTTTAGAAACTTACCATGGTTGTGAAGAAAAAAAGTTCAGATGCAAGAAATCCTCATTTCAATGCATTTTTAATCCAAAATAAAGATTTACTTTGCCTTGAAATCAAAGAACTGGTAATAGTTGTTTAACCCATTTAACAATATAGAAAATGAGAGGCAAAGGAGAGTAAAAATTCACGTATTTGCATTTTTCAGAATCTGTTCAGGATTAAATCATTCTGCCCCAAGCTTTAATCAATACGTTCAGCATATGAAATATTCACTGCCGTGAGAATATAATCCAGAATTTCCATCCTAATTATCCAACAGCTTTGAAACCACCTTTCTTCTTCTAGAGGCCGCACTTAAAAGTTTCCAACCCATCCAGACACAATGCAAAAATACAGCCTCAGACATCAAACACTGCACCCATAGGCATTCTGGCAGCTGGGTCACACACAGCCTGCTTTGTCACCCCAATCAGACCTTCTTTCCCAAACTTACCCGGGAACAAAGCACACAGGAAGAACAGAAACAATGCTTGTTAGTGAGAAAAGGTGCTCTGGGAAATGAGATGCAGCTCCCAACAAATAAGTCTCACTTGCAAGCAGGTGAGCCAGAGGAGGAAGAGCAAATCGAGTGCAGGATAAAGTAAACCTGCTGCACAAAGGAGAGCAAAAGCTTCAGCAAATTACATTTGGGAGTCCACAGGTTGTAAAATGCCAATTATGTCAGTTGCCATTGACACGACTCTGAGTTGCTGGTGGAATTAATACCACCAGGAAAAGCATAAAATACCATAATAGAAGACAGAGAATGTTACTAGAAATTACTAGTGACATTTCTTTGTACCATCCAGACTTCATAAACTTCATCTGATTCCTTAAAAAAAAGCTTACATAAATCTCAGAATTAAAAAGTTTAGTACAAAGAGACGTAAGCTACTGGCAAATGAAAATCAGCTTCTATCTTATAAAAGCAGGGAGGGGGAGAAACGGGAGTTGCAGATCAGCCACCTTAATTATATTGTGGAAAAGCAAAAACAGAACTGAAGGCAGAAGCAACTACTGCAGAAGTTGCTTTTGAATTCTGGATAGGAAGCTGCAAGGACAGGCATCTGGTATGAAAGTACCACCAACTATGCAGTTGTTTCTTCTTTTTGCTTTGGCAAACTCAGGAACCCCTTTTTACGTTCCCAAAGGAGAGCAGCACTTCAAAATATCACTACCACCCTGCAAAAAGAAAACCGACCTGACTCAAACCAAACCCTTTTCCCAAAACCCTTTTCAAGACCCCCCCCAGACCGATGCTAGAGATTAGAGGTTAGAATTCAGTATGATTCGGTGCTGTGATTCCTAGATGATGATTCCCAGATGTACCTCTTCCTGTGGAAAATTAGCACAATGCCTGACACAAAGACAGGTTTTACAGCTTTGTCCCTATGGTGAAGCACGGACAATCCTTGACACAAACTTGCAATACAAACACACGTGAGAACTGGAGGTGCTTTAGCATCCCTGGGGTAAAATAACTGCAAAGCAGCCTAATGAAAGCTCAGAAGACAGAGGAGCCACAGTAACCAGCCAGGAAGAAATACTTCCTCTTTTGCCACAGTTTAGGGGAGCTTCAGCGATGCTGTGAAAAAAATGCTTTGCACTGAAGAGAATCCTATTGCAGCAGTGACACAATATCACCGTGACCAATAAAAGGGCAAAATAAAGCACAGGCCAATAGGTTGGATTGATACCCACCCTTCCCTCACCGATGTGGGTTTTTCTCTCTTCTCTGTAAACATTTTAGAGCTCACATGGCGTTGCCTGGCTGTGTTAACCAATCAGAACACACAAAAGACTGGAACACATCAGCAGTACCGTAATCAACTTCAGTCTGCTTAGCAGTGAGCAAAAAAAAGAACAAGCTTATGAAATAAAAAAAAATTTCAAATACTACTAAACTTTATATATATATATGTGCCCACACTGTACAAGAAGTAAAAGAAGAGGGTGAATAGCTTTCTGTGCAAAGGAAGGTGAAGAGATCTTTCAACTAGCAAAGAGGGAGGATATGGATCTTGGCATTTGCATTTTATCATCTTGTTGAAGTGTAAATGTTTATTACATCCATTTTTTTTTTACCAGAAGCAGGAATGAATTCCATCCAAGCTAAGACTAAAGCCACATCAGTTTCAGATGCCAAGATTACTTCTGGCAAAGTATAAAAGCAGTTTTTCTTTCATATTGAGAGCTCCCTTTGCTGATATATAAACAGATGTGAAAGGAGCTTCCAAACTCCGAAGTTTCAGATGAAAAATCTTTTGCTGTTTGGCATTGGCTTTTCTTGAGGACAAACCCACTGGGAAATCAAGCTGGGAAGCCAACAACTAGCTTAGATTAGAGAACACTGGAGAAGCTTAAGACCTTTTCAATGAACTGGTTTTGGATCAAAAAATGTTAATTGCTGAGCGTGTGGTTCAGTGAATGTTTAGAGCTACTCCCTTACAGGAAGGTACCTGTCCCATGCAGAGGTGGGTGCAGCCAGACTGCTCTGAAGTCAGCAGCAACACAAACTGGATAAATGACCTTTGAGGGGATGGGACACTTTCTGGTGACCCACACACAGGGAAGGAGGACATCCCACCCAGCCCTAAGCTGAGCTGTATTATGCTATACTATACAGTATAATAACCAAACTGAAGTTGCTTCATCTGTGCCCACCAGGGAGATGCACAGTGATGTGGTGATCAGGTACCAGAGGGACTTCATCTGACTGACTCAGCGAAATACAAGAATTCAGCATCCAAACCCAGCTCCAACATTTACCAGAATTTCAAATCCAGTTTCAAATGGACTGAAAGTGAACACATGCTATATGCTGGGCAAGTTCTTACAAAATAATTTAAGACAGATATCTTGCAGCCACCATGGCTATACAACATAAATACACAGAGGCAGTGACAAATCCTGCAAATTCAAAAGCTGGTTCCCCCCTTCCAGTCCTACTGACCTGTCAGTAGTCAAACCACAGCATCTGAAGTTCATTCATTATTTATAACCTAAGCACTTTGCTAAGAAGCTGGATTTAACTTTTAAGTTACATCATTTACGCAAATCTCACTCACAATGGCAAGAATAAACTGCCTGGGCTACAAAAAGCCTGGTCTTGAAAGGCAGGACATCAAGGTGCCCCCTCCTCCAGAGTTTTATTCCAAACCAGTCAGAATTTTCTAGTCAGAAAATGAAAGTTGTTTTCTTCCTTTTTTTTTTTTTTCTTCAGTCATAGGAGCATAGAATCATTTAGGTTGAAAAATATTTCGAAGATCAAGCCCAACCATTAACCCAGCACTGCCAAATCCACCACTAAACCTGATAGCCTCAACTACACATCATTTAATTAACTTGAGAGATAATGACCCAAACTACCTCCCCAGACAGCCTGTTCCAATTCTTGACAGCCCTTCCAGTGAAGAAGTCTTCCCTAACATCCAATCTAAACCTCCCCTGGTGCAACTTTAGGCCATTTCTTCCCATCCTGCTGCTTGTTACTTGTGAGAAGGGACCATTTTGTAACAATCTAACACGTACCAGTGCTATGGCATCATGTGGGAGAAGCAAACACTGATGCTTGTTCCACAAACTCATCCCTACATCCTTTATTCCCTAAGGTTTGCACAATAAGGTTTTCACACTTTTCTTGATTTTGCTGCTGCTCTAGGAAATTATTATTCTGCTCACAGAGAAATCTTTCCCTCATTTCCCTCTACCCTGGGAAAAAAATAATGTATGAAATGGGACAAAGTAATGTTGGTGGAAAAAAAATCTTCCATCGAGGAGCCAAAATATCAAAATATTCATTTTTAGTGAAGATTTTGTCAGACAACAGTTAAAGGTTCTTCAGTCAGACTCAGCAAGAACTGGCCGCCAGCCTCCCTCAGGCCAGCCGAGCATCTCTGCTGCCCATCTTGCATTGTCCATGGGCTATGAAATACCACTGAGGGTATATCCCAACAACCTGAGCCTTTGAAGAAAAACAGTGATTGTCTGACTTATGCACAACATTGAAATGCTTGCTTGACTCCATCTGCAGGGAAAGCTATTCCTTTGGAAATCTGGACCATATATCAGTTACCTCCAATGCCTTCTGGCTTTGTACTTTGCAGTTAAAATTTCACTTTATCATGGCAGAAAACTGCCACAAATTCCAGGGCATGAGAGATGAAAGTTAAGCCAGATATAGCATTAATTACAATAAAATATTTGTAGTATCAGTGTACTACAGGTAACACATGCAGAAAATCCAATACTCTTTGCATATGCTGTGCCCTGACAACCCTTTCTTTTAATTAAAAGACACTTGTAAATATTTTGTGCAATCTTGTAGAACAGCAGGTGCATGTGTGTGTACAACAGGAAAAAATCATGCATCTCCACTGGACAAAATAATAAGGATGTGCCATGGGAAAATGCTTTGCTTCTTCATTATCCTATATTAAATAAATGTGCAGTTTATATGAAGGCTTAATGCAATTTCAGCCTCATTTATACCTTTCAGATTAAAGTTAGTAATAAATCAAATCAGCCAGGAGATAGAAACTTAATACCTCAATAGCATGATGCATAGATTTAACAAAAAAGCAAAAATATTTCAATATTAGGACAGGTTATCAATGTGTATCTTTTATAAAACTCACTCAAGACAAATAACTAAACAATATTTGACAAGTCATTACACGTGACCTGAGGCATAACATGCAAATATATCAGCAGCATATTGACCCAAGTGTTATTTTTACAATTTTTCTCTGAACTGTAAGGAATAATGAGACACTGACAAGAGTAGTTTGGTGGTTTTCCCACAATATGCCACTAATTTTTAAGACTTACAGTTTCTAATGGTAAAAAATATTTGTTTGCTTCCTTAATAATATGACTATTTTTCCATTAAATACTCAGCTGCATCCATTTAAAATTCTGAATAGGAGTTTCACCAACCCCAGCATTAGACTCTCTTTGTTTACTTTGTTTACCTCCTTGCAATTTAGGAGACTGAATTCTTTATGTGAGCAATGGTGAGAAGTCAATGGGACAATTCAGAGCATCTCTGTTAGATGCATGAGTCAGAGAATGTGAAAACCTCCCCACCGTGCTGAGATTTGAAAGATTTATTTGAATAGGAAACAGATTACTTCTACTCAAGACACAAAATCTGAAAGAAAAAACTATTTGATTGAATTAGATTTCAAAAGGATCAAAACCACATCATTACAAACACGGTGCAGCTTTCTGTACTTCAGGGAAGTTGCTGACTGGTTTTCAGTCCTTTATGAAGAAAGCCACTAATTTGGGCCATCCAGTTAAAGACAATGAAATACAGATATCTCTTGGATGGAGTCAGTAATTCCACAGAAAACAGCAAACTTCAGAACCAGTTGGTTAAATCCATCCTAAAGGGATGGATTGAAAGCCAGCATCTTTACATTTTCACAAGCAGCCCCTCTTCCTACTAGTATCAGACTTGGGATTTGCCAGATCTTTCTAGCTGTGAATGCATTTTTGATTCCTAACTTCCATGCTCTGTGCCTGGAAATCCTGGCATATTTTCCCTTTAATAAAATGCAGAAGTCTGGTATTTTGTGCTTCACCCACATCTTCCCCTTGACCCTCACCCATGGGGTGGTCACTAGTATGACTTAAAGGCAGGATGTCATCCTCATGGCTATTTTCCAGGCAGAATTTCTCTTTGGTTTACTGAATTTTTATTTAGCACTGAGCTCTGCTGCCGTTGTGACTGTTCTAGCCCCTGACAGCCAGAGGAATGCTATTGCTGTCTCCAGCACACCTTTCCTTCTCATAAATGCCTCCTTCCCTCAGGGGAGACAACACTACACTTCCAGCTAAACAGCTGTGCTGGTGGCAACGCTGGTGTTTCTCCTAACAACTGGCAGCAGCCATGCTGCTCACTATATTTAACAGCAGTAAAAAATTTAACATCCCAGCAGCAGCCAGGAGACAGTTGGCATTACTATGACAAGGCTGCTTATTAAAATCCATGGCAGGTATTTTTATTGCACTTTAATTGCAGAGGGTAATTCAGAAGACATACCTGTAATTTAAGTCTCCAAATTAGGGCCTGTGATTTATGACAAGGGCACTAGCAGAGTTTTATTGCAACACAGCTGTCAGCATCTGTGCTCAGGTAACCCTGGGCTCCAAATATTCTCTGCCAGAGTATAAATATCAGTGACAGGGCAAACAAATCTAATTGGGGGGTGGGGAGAAAAAAGAACCCACAAGCACACAAAACACAGAAGGAAGATAGCAACTATTTTTTCTTTATCTAACTGCAACAACAGGGTTTTCCTTCCTGTAAAACTGAGAAGCCCAAATGCCAGGATTGTCTACATGGCTTGTACCCCATGGCCACTTACAGGTCCCACACACCTCTACCCCTGCATGGCAATCTCCTTGCAGCTCTTTGCTCATGATCCTTCCACTGCAGCTACAGAGAAAATTCCTAAGGAAGGTTTTCCTGTGCATGGAGGAACCTGCTGAATAACAGACCCACAGAGTTTCTGCCAACTCCCTTCACACTGCAGTAACCACACAGAGGTTTTTAAATTAACATCCAATGCCTAACAGACTGTCAGCAGGGGGAGAAGACCAAGAACATTTTCTGTACACAGGTTAGGGGCAATTTAAGAGTTTTTCCAGAACTCTAGATTTCCTTGGAAAAGCAGCAGCCTCCACTGTCTGACTCCTACACGGAAAGATCATTCCAGTTACAATGAAGCTGTAGCACAAAGCACATAAACACATTACTTCTTAACTATTTGAGTTCTGGCTGCCTTTTACTTTTAGGTTAGGAAAAAGGAGAAGGAAACCTTATTCTTCGATATCTTCCCTGCAAAAAGTTTACACACCTCCCATGAGCCAAGTTCAAAGCAATGCCTGTGATCAGCCACAGATTGTCACTCCTAAATATCCCTCAAAAACAACACAGCCACCAACCAGGAGAACTTCCCCTTGTCACTTTACAGTGTATCTCAGCAGTAAGAAAGTAGTGCTTAACTCCCCCAAATCCACAGTATCCAGTGAAAAAAACATCCTTTAGGGGAGAGGAGTAGGCTTTGGAACCAGAGGTGGAAGCAGATAGAAAACTCAGGGGCCTGTGACCCAAGAGTGGTGTCAGCTGTATGCATGAGCCGTGTCGGCAACAGCAGTTCACAATGATATAAAATCTACTATTTTGACAATTATTAAAATTCCACAATTTCTTCCAGCATCCTCTTTAGTTCCCTCATCAGCCTATTAGCTGTGCTTTCACTTGTCCACATTTTTCACCAGCAGGAGAAGAAACACTTGAGTGAAATAAAACCGTTCTTGTTCATTAAAACGCTGAAGCAAAACATTGAGATAGTCTTAGCACTGTTCCATAATCCCAAGCTATATTTAGCAAAGCTAAATCCTATTTATGGATTCAAATATGTATAGTATCAAGCAAACTAAAGACCAATTACATCCCCAATGTCATTATCCCAGTGACAGGACAATATAAAACCCAGTAACAGCTTCTCATTGATCAGATAATCAAACATGTTTCTAGGAGTTAGGTTACCATAAACAAACTACACTATGGCCAAATCCTTCAATCTTTTCTTTGTTAATAGTTCCGTATTACTGTATGTCTGCAGTTTTACAGATTAAAGTAATACTTCTGTCTTGTCCTAAAGAAGCAGATTGCATGTTTATAGCTGATTGTTATCTCATAAAATGATGAGCATTCACCTTAGACTGGCTGTCAGGCTGCCATTGGCATTTCCATCTCCATCCCTATATATTCAGAGACCAAAAGAATATCCAGAGATGTTGTTATTGGGAATACTTTTTAATCATTTTTCCACCAGAGCACAAGGAGAAACAATGGGATCCAAAAAGTCACAGCACTCAATCATCTTTCAGCCCTGGTTAGGATCAATAAGCAGCTGTGAATGGCCACTCTTCTGACAATACAGCCTAAAATAAAAATAAGAAGGGGGAAAAAAAGAGAGAGAGAGAAAGAAAACATTAATCACTATAAATCAATAGAGTAATGAAATCTTCTTGCATTGAAAATAACAAGAAAGGCACTTCATTTAATCATAATTTCCCACAGTCCAGATCCACTTTCTACCCCAAATTATGTACACACACACAGAGAAAGAGCAGCTGTGTTCACCAGCACCACACACTCATTCATCTTATGGTTTTTTCCTTTTTTTCTTTTTATTTTCTTAATGGGTATTTTTTTTTCTCTTCCTTCAAGGTATTTTCAAAGACAAACCTAAGGCATTTTAGGAGACACCCAGTTCTCACCATTAAGTTGCTTGCTTCCCATACTAAAAAGTTTTAACATGTTTTTCACCTAATGAAGGCTGGACTCTTAACAGAAACCAGATCTGCACAAATGATCAGATGCTTTTAGAAAACTGGGTGATGGCTTAGCATTTTTTCCCCAGGCATAGGAAGTCCAACAAAGAGAAAAGGGAAATCAGAGCAAGGACTAAATGTTTCACCACCCTTGTATCAGCATTAGTGGTATCGACCAGAGAAAAGATCACAGACACCCTCTTCCCTGCCTCCTCCAATTACAGGAGCATCGGAAAGAACTTAGAGAGCAAAAAGAGAGTTCCACAGCCCAAAACACTGACATAATTTTCTTTTTTCAACACCATTTTCTTCGTGCTTTTAAAGGCTTTTAATGTGCAAGATCTCCATGCCAGTGTGTGTTGTGACAGAGGGACACTGCTTCTAGCCACATGAAAGAGTCTCTGCTGAAGTGATCCACTCACAGGTACAACTGGGATGCAGGAGTTTGTTTTGTCTGGTTCAGGCTTTTGTTGCTCTGCAAAATCCACTGCACCAGTAAGTCAAAACCTCTTTTTAGCCAAATGTCTTTTGAAAAAGAAGTTAACAATGTTCTCTGCTATTCTTTGATTACAAATGAGATCAAGCATCAAGGCTGTCGAAAACAAACAAAAAAAAAAAGCCCAAAAAAACCCCAAAGCTATTTTTTATTAAATTGGTACCATTTAATTTCTACCACAGCCCAGTGAATGGAGGTGTCTCCACGGAGCACAAAAAGTACAAGGTCTGAAGTTCTCAACCATCCTCACCAACATGGCAATGACACTGCAAACACCAGCACCTCCCATTGCAAAGCCGAAGTGGCCAAAGCTGTTCATGTCAGCTGCCACTTGTTCACAACAAAATCATATTAAGTCAGAATAGGTGGCCCATTATGCTCTTGTTCTTGAAGGGTTCACCAAATTCTTACAAAGATGAAAAGCCTCCTGAACATCTGGCACCATGAGGCCTTCAGTTCCCCAGCCATGCCATAATTTGTACAATTTAAATATTACTGTGCAGGTCAAACAACGTGCACAGCCTCAATTTAGAAGTGTTCAATAGCCAGAAAGACATTCAATAACACTTCCCCTTGGGATGCATCACACCTGTGCTGGGGAAAAAAAAAAAAAACAGCAGTCAAAAATGGGATTACAAGAGAGAAATTTTCATATATTACCAAATACAGGCTTTCTTCTGTTGCACTGGAAGCCTTTATTTTTTTTGACCAAATCATAAATATCTGTGCTTATTAAACCATATCTAGGATGCTCTTTTAATATCTGAACTGGTTTTGTGATCTCACTGTCAAAGCCTGACCAAGCTGTGAGGAATGAATTGATGAACTCTAACACATCCAACAGGCAGTAGATTTAAGTGAACATTGTTAGGAGACACCTTAATCCCACAGGTAGAGAGCCACACTATTTCCCACTTTTCTTGGATGCTTTCTAGCAACCTCTGACTCCAAGCAGCACATCAACTTATTTTTACTTGATTTGTTCAGAAAACCATCAGCTCTCATTCAGAAATAAAGTCATGCATGCATCCCATGCTTTCATGACAGTGCTCCAAGATTATTCCAATGCAAATATTGAAGCCTGCTATAACCCACAGCTCCAGTTCACCAAGCCCCATAACCTTTTCTGAAAAGGTTGCTTCATTCTTTCTTAGGTCAGTGATTCCCCAACTTCTCCATAGAGTCATTTTATTACAGAAAAGTTCTGCTGTGCTCTGAGACTGCAACGCTCTCTCTTGTTTTCTCTGCTGCGATGGAGTAACCAAAGGAACAATCTTTTCCTAGTTCACATTCAATGAGTCAACCCAGCTGAGGCCTGCTCATCATGAATCTGTCACAGAAATATCTTCCTTGAAGTAGCTTTACAGAATAGTCAAAACAGAGCATGACAAAAACCAACCTTGCTGATATATATCAGCAACAAATATCAGCAATCCATTTTTTCTATGCACACACACATCCTGAATTTAGTATCTCACTCCAGAATCAATTAAGTACATTGAGGATTTATGTTGACCTTGAACAATAACAGTATTTGTTTTAAAAATGCTGGAAACAGCAAGCTAGATACTACACAAAACAAATCTTGACATTTTGTCTGTCTTCAATCTTTTCTCCATCATGAGAAGCACCATATACAGGCAGTAATGTCCTGGGGAAGCAACATCCCAAATGACCAAAAGTTGCCCTGCAGAATTCCTGGCTGAAAGCTTCTGCAATATTTAGTATTTTTCATTATGTGCTGGCTGCTGAGATCACATGGCTTTATCTGAAACCTTCACTTCCATGGGGCATTATCTGTTCCCCAGCTCTGCACAGAAGAGCTTGAGATGATAAATTATGTCATTTCATACTGCAGAGGAAGAGGAGATACTCAGTCAAGACTAAAAATATATTTTGAGTATCAGTGTAGCACTTCACTTTCCCCACTTGTTTGCACCACACACCACCCAATTCATCACATGCTCTGTCACAATATTGCATCACAAAAATGCCTTTAACTTCAGTGTTCTACCTATTACAGTAAAGAAGGATTTTCAGTGACAATGTATTAGACAAATTAAAACCAATGTTTGCACATTTGTATTCACAATCACTTGAACAAATTCGTCTATAGCAGCTAAAACAATGAAGAACTAAAGTCATGATCTGGAATGCTTACTTCAAAATAAAATTAGGAACTGTTGAAGTTTATACTGCCAAATTATCTTCTAGAGGATTTCCAAGCTAAAATTCTACTGCCACACTGCCCACTGGGGGAATCCCACGGGTGAAACTTCAGCCTCACTGCAGTGTTAATACCTTGGGCTTCTCCTGAACAAAACAAGGACGTGCTGTACACCTGGTTTAGGGAAAGAGAAAAAAAATGCCCATCTTGCCCAGGAAAGGTAGGAGGGAAACAAAAGAGAACATAAATAAATAAACAAATAAATAAATAAATAAAGGGTTTTTACTGTGCTGGAAGCCAAGATTCAATCAATTGAGATGAAGTACTTAAAGCATTTTAAAGGTGATGTGGTTACGATGCTTTCAGAGTGCCTGACTTATTTCTTTAACAAAACAGGCAGGTTTTTGGCACCACACAGTTTGAAACAGAAAACCAAAATACATCCATAGAATGTTTCTAGAAACCAACCATGCCCCAAAGATGGCTTTCTAGTTGCCTAAAAGAATGCCAGCTCACAAGGGTATAGTATATATACATAGTACTCCGCTAGAAAATGTTAAATAAACTTCACTGCAGAAACTTCTAATAACTCCTCTTTCCTTGACTTAATCATCAGAACTTGGGAAGCGTATGCATCAAATACAGAAACATGTAGACCTCTGGATTATTTGCTAATACAGCCTCAAAAGTAAGTATTTATTAAATATATTTGATAGATAAAAACTGTGAATTAATATCAAAATCATCCATGGCTTGTCAAAAATATTTGACTAGAGACAAAGTGACTTTTCAAAAAAAATCATAGGATAAAAATACCTTAAAATACTTGGAAGCAGCCTTCACAGGCAGGATCAAAGCAAATGACAATAATTTCTAATCAATCAGTTTATCTGCAAGTTAGAAAAATGAAAGAAAAAGGTCCAGTGGGCACATGTGAAGTCTGTTATGATGTCCCCCCTGCTGGCTTTAGGATTTCACTTACACTGACAGATGAGCACATCTAGAAAAGCCGAGAAAGACTAAAAATGTTTCAAGTTTAAAGTTTGCTTCCATATGAAGGAATGTTGGCATTATAAGATGTATTCCTGCAATTTTGTACAGCTAATGACAATCACATCCTCAATTTTCCTATATACTCCTTACATTTTCTCTTTCATCACATATGCAAAACCAAACATGTAAGTAAGTTATTGTGGGTCTTCTTTCTTTTGTTGTTGTTTTCTCTGACCTTTATTATTTACTTATAATTCACCAAAAAAAAAAAAAAGTGTTCTTTCTCTTTATTTAAATGCATAACACCAGAGTCATGCAAAATTGACAGCAGTGAAATATGGAGCTTACCACAGAAATCTCATGTCTGAAAGAGAACCTCAGAGCAGCTTTCCCAAACTCCAGCCAAACTCCCAGACTTCTGTAGAGAATTCAAACTATCTGTAACTTCTCTTATCAAGCTTGAAGAAGTTTCATTGCATCTGCTCCAAGAATTTTAACAGGTGAAAAATTGACAGCATACAACATAACTTGAGCAGATATCTAATATTCTGAATTCATGAGGGAACTAATTCTGAAGACTATTTAATTCCTTGTTCTAGGAAAATTCCCACTGAAGTCAGTGAGACTGTGTGGGGTGAATTTAGAAACTATAACGTAAAATAGGACAATAGCAGCCAGCCCTTAAGATAAAAGAACTTCTGTAGAACTGCTCCTGCAACAAAAGCTGAACTTATCAAAACCCTCACATGGCCTCAGATGTCACTTTAATTAGAAATTAATCAAGTTTCAAAACAGTTCTTGAGGTGTATCAAATTCTAAAGCAATCCTGGGTTTATTTCCACAAGCAACCTCCAAAGCCAATGAATACATTTGCCCAAAAAATAATTTCGAGAAGACTGATGGCTTCTACTTTCTTCAGTTGTTTTGAGCAAGCTGTACTTTGTGAGGGCAGATCAAAGGAAACAGAACGAGGATTTTATCAGTTGCCATAATCTGTCAGCAGGGTTACACCCAGACAGGCATCCCAAGAGCAATGTCCAGTGTTTCAGAGGAGAGCAAAGAGAGCAGCTGCTCGGTGACATTTGAAGACCCTTGCTCTGGTAGGTTCTGCTTCCTTTAATGATGCTGTAACTACTTAGGGCAGGACAACGTGAGCACGGCACAAACCCTCCACGTGACCCAACAGGCCACTTCGCCTTCAGAAACCTTGCAGTGGATAACTGGGAATAGATTGTTCAAGGAATATTTCACCTAAACCCCAACATTTGGGGAGTTGGCTTACATGGGAAGCATGCAAAAGTTTATTCGTCTGGCAATGCCTCCCTTACTGGAGCATTTAGTTACAGCACACCTCTTGGCTTCACCACATTGCAATCTGTATAAAGGGTATTTCTTGGAGTTTGTTGCTTGGTTATTGGTGGGGGTTATCGGGAGCATTTTGGTAGATGGCTTTCTCATGAAAAAAAGAAAATAAGGATCATTCTTTTGAGAAGACATTTCAGTAGGCAGGGCCAGATCATCAGGCTTCCTGAACCAGCTTGTGCTTTTGGGAGTCAGCAGAGCTGCACTGATGGGCCCCCTGGGGAACATCCTACCCTGGTTCCTGCTGGTTTCTTCACACATAGGATCTTGTCACCACCTTATTCCTCAGGCACATTTTGTCATATCCCCTGCATTGCTCTTCATGAAAAAAAAAAAACAGTAGTTACTTTGCTCAGCCTCAAAGTTACAGTAAAAGCCCGGGGCAGATGGTTTTGCTCCATTTCTCTATTCATCAGTGTAAATAATTACTACTGAACCTGCCATGAAATAGAAGAGTAAAACATCAGCCTCACTTCTCAGCTTACTCAAATATCTTCTGGAATATCAGATCCTCCAGACTTACATGTTTAAATGCATTAATATCAGCTAAGCTACTGCAAAATCCATTCAATTCAATCAAAAGACAATAATTAAAACTCGGAAAGGCTGAGAGGAAGTTTCTGCACACACTGAGCATAGCAAAGCTAAACATATTCCCATGAATCAAGAGCTTGTCATATACATAAATTGTAGGAACTCTTCAACCCTAAAAAGATAATTGTCATAGGGAAAAAAGGAGTTTTTCAGTTTGGATGTATGATAACATAAAAGAGTTCATTCTGGAACTCCTGAGAAACTCTTATAAAACTGAGAAAAGTCACAACTTCTTTAAAATCTGTGAAAAAAATCCCTTATTTTGTTCCTGAGGCATTACTACGCTTCAGCAGGCACCAAAACCTTGAAAGTACTGGAGCTGAATCAACAGCACATTTCTTTCAGGAAGTTTTGTTTTTTATATCCAAGAAATAAACCTTTTTATAATGAAACACTGCTTGCAACAAAGCATCCCTCTCCCCAAGACTCATCACGTCAGGTTTAGTGGCACAAGAAGTTTGTCTGCCCCATTAAAACAATCTAGTTTTAAAAAGGCGGGAAGAGGAAGACAATTCCCATGTTATCTCTTGTTTAATCCCCCAAACCTTGGAAGAGAGCTTTGACATCTGCATTCACACACTCAGCAAAAGAGCTTTTTTCTAAACCAAGCTATGGAAGAGTCACCATGTGATTTCACTCATGTTTTGCTACAAAGGTACTACTTTTACTTTGCTTTGAGGGTTTTACCAAACAGAAGACTCCAGATTATCCAGCACTCATTAGAGAGAACATATTTTCATTGGACTTGGAACATCTAAACACACCTGAACCGTGGGACATCCTCCAGCAAAAGCAGAATCAAGGCTCCAGCAAGCTGTGATTTTTAAAAAAACATAGCTGGCAAAAGCTGTGAAATATTTCCACCACAGAACAGTGTGTAAGGTACAGAAGTAACAAATGCTAGTCTAAAAGTCTGTACCATTAATCAGGCCTTGCAATCACTCACTCCACCAGCTGGTTACACTGCAGCATCATAAATGAACACAGAAAAATTTAAATTCCCAGGGTGGAAATACCCAGCACATGCTCTTTGTGATTATTTGCTGTTACATATCTCAAGGAAGCATCAGTCAGGACACCCATAAACTTCTGAAAACTTGCAGTGTAAGCACAGTTTTTATAAAGACTTAACTCCAAATATTAAGGGAAAAAGAAAACCAAACCTCACCACTGACCACTACCATACTTCTTAAATTCTCATGAACTGCCACTGACTGGGAATAAAGAAAAGCAAATTTACCCATTTTAGGAACAATGTCTTCTAAAATAGAAAGGAAAAAGAAGGAAGGAGAAACAGATCTCACATGAGTCAACAGGAAAGGAATTCACACTGGGTAGGTTCAGAAACTCTCTCTCACCTTACAGCTGCCTTCTCTTTCATTTCCTTCCGGCTATTTCAGATCACCTGCAAGTTTTATGTCATAAAACTTTTTGTAAAATAAGTTTATGTAAAAGGTCTCTTCTTACAGATTTTTAGCACTTTCTTCTTCTAGACCAGCTGATTTGTTTGACTGTTTTTTCCAAGGTGATCTTTAAAAGGCTGGATTGGCACACCAGTCTATCAAACAAATGCTAACTTTTATTTCATGATTTTGCCACAATCAAAGACGACCAGAACCCTCAGGCATTTCCAAGGCCAAAAGTCGGCTTTGTCCCATGAAGAAAGGCTGAGAGCATTGATGTTTCCCTAAAGACCTCAAACAGTTCATGAGATTTATCAATTTTTTATCTACTGATTATTCACTGTGATTTTTTCCCTGTTGCTGTTTCACTTGTTAGTAAACTCTTACTTTTTCACTCATATCTACTTGTATTCCATTTCTCCTTATTGGTGGAAAGGAATTGGTTGAAACTAAGGGGAGGTAACTCATTTTACAGTGTCCCCCTCTTAAATTGTCTTAAACCAAGACACAGTGTTAAAGCTGCAGGATGAGAGGTTCAACTTTCTGTGCTATTGTTACGAGGCTAAGAGAAGCTGACCCAGAAATTTCTCCAGAGACTCTGTGGTTAAAGTCTCCTTCTCATCTAGCCAAGAGCTGATTATTTCTTCCTGCAAGCTTTATCCATCCGTCCTTCCATCGGGCTTTCCACTAAACCAGCAGGAGAGCTCTGAAGGGTGAAATGGGCTCTTTATTCTACAGCTTCTCCATCTTTTCACTCAGTGAGCAGAATCCAGAAGGAGATCTGAAGATTCTGTAAATAATCTCATCTATTAAGGGTGCATTTTTGTGTAGGAAAGAACAAAAAACATGTCTGATGTCAGAAAATGCTTTCATAACTGGTGCAAGACTTCCCAGCACTAGTTTATATTGTCAGTGGCAGTGACTTCCAGCCCAGAAAAGATGCAGTTATCAGGAATCCCATGACCCAGATGGAAGACTTTGGATTACGTGTAAAATTCTCTCTTATCTTACCATCTACTTTGAGATAGGACAGTTGAGCATAAAATTGACTTGCATGAGAGAAAATAATTCAGAGTACACAGACTCAGGCATGCAACTCCTCCTCTCAGATAATTAAGATACTCCTACATAGGAAGGATATGTGTAAGGAATCCCCCTACATGCTTGTGGCCTAGAGACCTTCAGTACTACCATTCCTTCATACTAATTTTTTTCCCAAAGTTATTTGTCACTGGATAATTCCAAAAAGCAGTGAACCTCTTAACTCAGAGCTGTATTTGTCATTTTAACAGTCCAGACTACTCCATTGGATATCTTGGCATAACTGACATAGTGAAACACTATGAGTTTGGAATATTCTATTTCAGATTCTATGCTGGTGCTTCTTTGGACTTCCATACTATTTGCGAAGAAAAAAACTGTGCTACAATGTTAATCGGAAAATAGAGATATAATAAACTACTGCTTTACAAAATAACTTTTTTAATGAGGCAGAGAACACTTGAAATGCTGGAGCCCATTGTTGCAGTGGGGATCCTGCAACACGCATATATCAAACCAGGAGTCCCGTGGAAAGGAAATATATATATGGACAGACAGATTCTTGCTAGCTGTTTCAGAGATGTTTATTTCTCCAGCCGCATGGCCGGGGCTCTGCTGAGGAACTGTTCCAGTCACGGGACCAAGGGTCCTTCTGCCCGCGCAGGGGACACAAACCAACCAATGGGAACGAGGCTGAGCAGGGACAGGGAAACCCCGTGTCTGTGCCCTCAGGGCCCCTCTCCCAGGGCTACACGGCAGGGGAGGGACCCCAACACCTCACCCGTTTTATTTTAATAAAAGGAGAATGAAAACAACTGGATAAACATAACAAGAACAGTTTCAAAACAAAACAAGCCACCCTCCTGAGTCTTTAAATGTCCAAACAGATTCTCTGGAACATCTTAGGGCTGACAGAAGGGAGACAGAATTCTCTGAGCATGCTTTGTGGGGAAACTGAGGCAGGAGAAGGTTTAACTTCTTCCCTCCCCCTTTTCATCCCCCACTCGGCATTGGAAAGGGATTTTTGGGGAAACAATTGGCAAAAGCATGGTTTTGTGAGGGAAACCATGGATGAAAAAACGGATTGGGAATACACTGGGGGTAATAGGACATAGGGTAAAAGGGAAAGGTGGGATTAGGAAAGGGAAACTGTAGGGGGGGCTTACAATGGAGATACTGTCTAACATGACTACGATTTTTTGCATATATACTGCCTTTTACAGGAACACCATCAGGCCCAGTGACCTGCGATGCTTGTAACCCTTTTCTCCCTAGTACAATATTAAATTCCACCACTTCTCCATCTCCCAAGCTTGGGATGCATTTTTCAGGGTTATTCTTTTTAATAGCAGTTCTATGCACGAATATGTCTTGCTGGTTGTCACACCTTGTTATAAAACCATAATTTTGCTTAACATTATACCATTTTACTATCCCTAAGGTCTTAGTTGCTATGATCTTTTCCTTTTTCCGAGTGGCTGCTGTTTTCTGTCTCGCTGCGTCTTTGCTCTCTCCTTCGGTCGCTCCCGTGTTGGAATTGTCGGGGCTGCTGGTGCCTGCGCGCTCTTCCCGGGGTCGCGTTCGGGGCTGTGCGGGCCGGGCCGGGCCACGCCGCTCCGTTCTCCGTGCGTCGCCTCCTCTGGTCGCAGCTTCGCTGCCGCTGCCGGGCGCTGCACCCACGTCTCGGCCGGGCCCCCGAGCGATGACTCCCCCGCGCCCCGCTCCAGCGCGCGTCTCGGCTGGGCGCGGCTCCGTTCCACCGCCATCGCCGCCAGCCGCCGCCCGCACGCCGCCCCTCTCGGTCGGGCGTTCCCGGGGCTCGCTCCACCACGCACTGTGCTGCGCTGTGCGGGTCCCGCCGGGTCCCGCTGCTCCCGCCGCGCCTCGCTCCGCCACCGACACTGCGGCTCGCGTGGCTCCGCCCGCGCGCGGGAACTGCCTCGCTGCTGCTCGCAGAGCGCTCGGTGCACGTGGCCTGGGCCGCACGGTCCCTGCGCCACGCTTCCCTTCACCAGGACACAGCTGACATTGCTCAACAGTCTCGGTAACTAAATAATATTCACGAAAATATTCTTCCATCGGCATATATTTTGACTCCAGTATTAACTGTGTCCAAACGGTTTTCCAAAAGCCCTTGGTAAGAATTAAATCCCAAGAAACATAGAAAAAGTTCTTAAACAACCATGCCAGGAAGTGTTTCAGTTCTTTTTGAGCTTGAATCAAGCTAAAATTCACAAATCGTTGTTCAAGAATCATTTTAAGTTTAAGATAAATGTCCATATGCGGCTCTGAGAGCCAAGAGTCTTCCCACGGTTCCTCCATAGTTTAGATATGGAATAGCAAAGCAAAACCAAGAAGAGGAATCCAAAGTTTCCAGGGTTTACTCACACAAATCAGTCGCTTAGGGATCGGGGATCGTTCTGCTCACAAATCTCCACCATTTGTTGCAGTGGGGATCCTGCAACACGCATATATCAAACCAGGAGTCCCGTGGAAAGGAAATATATATATGGACAGACAGATTCTTGCTAGCTGTTTCAGAGATGTTTATTTCTCCAGCCGCATGGCCGGGGCTCTGCTGAGGAACTGTTCCAGTCACAGGACCAAGGGTCCTTCTGCCCGCGCAGGGGACACAAACCAACCAATGGGAACGAGGCTGAGCAGGGACAGGGAACCCCGTGTCTGTGCCCTCAGGGCCCCTCTCCCAGGGCTACACGGCAGGGGAGGGACCCCAACAGCCCATTACCTCAGCTTTACACCAAAAAAGATTAACCTTGGCCTGTGTTTATGAAGCTATCTTAAAGGAAATGGGTGAAGAAAGTAAAACAGAGCCATCACAGATGTGGTTTGCACAGAGCAATAACAAAACATTCATGTTCCTTTTATTTCCCCCATTGGGATATTTTTCAGTTTAAATATCAGACATGGATCCCACTGTGTTTATGGCAGAATGAGATGTGAAAGTGTTAAACGAAGCAGAAAGCTCCCATCAGAGATTAAGCTCCTACTCCTTACAGTTGAAACACACATGGATCTCCCAGACTTCCAGATTTGCTGAAAAGAGAACCTGGAAATGTCACACATTCCTGAACATCTCACAAGAGGGAAGAAATACCACCGAGAATACCCAAACTTAAAGAGAAATCATCTCCCCAGAGTCAACTGTTATGCACATCCCATGTTGTATAGCCATGGCTGGAAGTGCTTGAAATCCCTTTGGAAATAATGCCAGCATTCAAATAATTCCTTCCATCATCTGAGTTTCCCTATAGGCCTCAATCAAATTGTTCCAATGAAATACTGTACCTGAAACATTGCTCTGTCTCTTTGCAACTAAGCCTGAACAAATATTTATGCAGCAGCTTACATTTTTAGCTGGTAAAAGAATTCCACAAACAAACCACATAAAAAGCTACTCAGCTTTTAAAATTTATGCTTTATGCAAGAAACTGTCTTCACTCCTAAAAGACTACAGCTGCCACAAGATTTGCTTCTATTATGTGGGAAGTTTCTGTATGAAGAGAGTGTTGCACACACATAACACACCCTACAAGTACTTGGGTGTCTTGCAACAGCAAACCCAATAGTTTTAAGGGGATTATTTTAGAAGTATCTATATAGAAATGAATTTAAATTCAGAATTGGCTGCATTCTTAATCAAATATCAGCAACTATGTCACTGCTGACCTGGGATTAAAACTCCAAGCATGAAAAGGCTGTGAATATTTAAATGATGAGATCAAAGCACCCACTTTATCATTAGCACCTAAACCCATCAATTCACTTTCCCAAGGAGTGCTCAAATTTGATGTGTCTTGGTATAAAAACAAGGAAGCATACGAAATATAGCAACCAGACCAAAAATTCTGCAGCAAAATTCTTGAGCAACAAGGAGAGAAATGCCAAGTGTCCCTTGTGCAGTGTTATGGGACCACTAAAAGGGACAGTGGCACTAAATTAATTTAGTAATAAAATCAGTGCAGCCAGGAAGTGAAATCTCACAGCCAGACAGGAGCAATGCTGGATTTTCTTTATTTCTAAACAATAATAAAATGGACGGGCACAAGAAGTGTCAAGGAATATTATCAGTTGGCCAGCACTTGTGAGTTCAGTTTTTGGCTTCCAAATATGTTTAATCAGCCTTATCATCAGTGAAATAATAATAATAATTTAATAATAAATATAGTAATAATCCCTCACTTATAGGTCAGGAGTCAGATTTTTTTTTTCCTTTATGAGCCCAGAGGAGCTTCTGGAAGGGATTATTTTGACCAAATTCACAAGACTGAGAAGCTTGTTTAAGAGACACTAAAACTTTCCTTTAAGTTCTGTTGAAATCTCATGGCAAAATTCACACAGAGAGAATGGATAACCCACCTGGGCAAGCTTAAATAAGGAGAAAGTTGAAACAAAAACCAATTTGCTGTGTCCAATTCTCTTTATCCTTTTCGTGTCTGTTAATTACAGAAAGTTTTACAAACACCAACTTGTGTCTCGTAGACAAGGGTTTACCTTGCTCTTTATTCCAAAATGAAATTAGGATGCGGGGTAGGACTTTAACTAGGACTTTACTCTTTCTCCCAAAACCACCTATAATCTCATAAGCTTTGATCACAACAGAACACAGCAGTGAGCACAAAAGGAAACGCCCACAAGCTCAGACACCCGAGGCTAAACGCTTTGGAACAGCTCTTGAAACTGCTTTGGAATGAGTAACTGCTGGAATTCTATCAGTCCTACCCCAATTGTGTGCATTGCACTGATACAGCTTGGCACTATCATCTCATTTGCAGACGGGACAATATCGAATCCTGAGGAAAGAGACAAATCCATTCCACTCTGGAGTTCAGACAAACCCCAAAATGTCCTGGACTTGAACTAACAGCTGCAGTATGGCCAAATGTAAATTCTGGTACTGTAAAAGCAGTTAATAGCTCCAGAAGATTTAATGGCACAGCCAAGGTTTATTGCAGAATAATATCCAAAATGTGATGGAAAATAATTTTTTATTTCTATATGACATGCAAGGTAATAAAAGCATTAAGCCACAATAGACACAGAAGTAATTCCTATGCTTATAGGCATTACAGAGCTTATCATTGAGAAGAATTTTAATGTTATTTTTTATTTCCTACTCACAAATACTATGCCATTTTATTGATATTCAAAGCAATAAAATAATAATTTCCAATTATCAATTCATCATGGCAAACATATAATGTGATTTACTTTTTAATTAAGGAGCAGTTTCCAAGGCTGAAATAGTTCATTTTTAATCAAGAAGAAAGTTATAAACTTTTTCCTATAATCTCTGAACTCTTCAAGAGTTTAATGAGCTACAAGGCAGACTTTTCACTAAATTTTAACTGAAAACATAAAATATTAAGGCTTATTTTATTTAGTGGTGCAGCTGATGTGATATACTTCGCCAGTGTTGATTTTGGGCATAATATGGATCAGGGTTTATCACTAGCAAGAAAGGCAATGTAGGCTGAACAAAGCACAGGAGAAGCTGGAGAGAAAGCAAACTCATTTAAGTCAAATCACAGTCCTTGGTCAAGACCAGCGGCACAAAATTCCCTGTCCCACTTCCAAAATATGGCTATTAAAGGCAAATAGAGGCATTGCAGATACCTAGCAAATTGCAAACAAACGGTTTTACAATTTGGAGAGCAGCTTCATGTGAAGCATTCCTTATTTAATCATCTGGAGATGACCTCAAGCAGACAAAAAGGCAGACTCCACTTCAAATTATCACCAATCTGGAAGCAGAGTCTGACTTCCCCTCTGCCACTTACCGACACTGGAAAAAAAACAGTAAACCAGAAGAAAACATCAAGTACAGGTACATAAAACCACTCACTAACAGCTGTACGTTGTGAATCTAGAAAAGATCCTCAGCCACTGATGTCCTGAGGCACCAGAACAGGAGAAGTGGGGGTTAAAACGATCCTGAACAGGGGCTGAGCACTGAGGTAGAAGAGTTAAAAGGAGTTTAAGGAGATAAAAACATCTGAGTGCTTTTACTTGAGGGTGGTCACTTCCCACCGAGTCTGAGGAGCAGAGCAGAAGCCTTTCTCCAATAATTATGTGGGCATTTAAGTGCAGGCAGGGGAAAGCTGGGTGCCAGACCTGTCATCAAGGAGCACACCCAGCCCCGCTCTCACAGCGCCAAGAATGGCAGTACTCACCAGCATCAGAGCTCCCTTTGTCTCACTTCCAGATTTTCCACAATTAGATATGTTCTTTTCAGTAACTGAGAAGTGACTCAGCAAGACTAACAACCAGAACTGCACATCAAAGCAGCGGGCAAAAAAAAAGATATGGAAGTGAAAGATTGTCAGGTGTTGAGTTGCCTGCTGACATTGGTACAAGCTGTTCCACAGACAGAGGTTTTAAGCACGAATTTTGGCTAAAATAGCTGCCTTTTTAAAATAAATGTCAGTAAATAAAGTTTTCTGCTTCACTATGACAAATGGATGCATTTCTTTACACATATATCTATGTAAGGACAATATCCTGGATGAAATCCTTCAGGATTTCAGGTTTTCTTTTTTCAAGCTGCAGTTTTGATTCAGCAAACAGACATCAGAGCCTGAGCCAAGGCACAGTGCTCAAAATACCTTCCTGACACTTCCTATCCTTACACACATTATATAAATAATTGTATTTTTAGTTTAGATGTACTATTGAACATCTGTTTTTCTTTTATCCATTTATATTTTGCAGAGATAAACCCCACTAGTGTGCAAGCAGAGCCAGTCTAAAGGAGGAGGAGAAACTTTAATCCAGGCTGTCATACCAACCTCACATTTGCTGGAAGTAAGGATGATAGCCCACAGGAAAAAGATCTGATAGCATTTTTCATTTATTTGCATTGATTTTTTAAAATTATTCAGAGCAGGTTGGACATGCCTTGATGGATCTCAAAGGCCATCCTGTGTGTATGTACTAAATAGCCCACATTTATTAAAATCCAGCTTTTGGCTATGCGGAGTCCACATTGCCACTCCAATAATTTTCCATAAATTGAAGGACTTGCAAGTGTAGATTAATTGAGGCCATGAAACAGCAGCTAGAGTAAAGAAATTAGATATTCCCTTTCATAGTTTCTTCTCTTGAACTTTACAATTTCACAGTGGTGGGCAATTGCCAAAAATCAGACAGCAAGGGAATAAAAGCTAAAACAGCATTTATTAAATCCAACGGTAGGATTGGTAAATGGTTGCATATGGACTTTGATTCCTATCACATGTCACTTTGAAACAACCAAATAAACAAACATTTGAGTGTTTTGGTTGAGCACTCTGTTTGTGAAAATAGTCAAGAATAATTTAGCTTGTCAACTCTATCTGTTGCTAAACCAAAGATGATTTGGGAGTGACTCTGTTTAAGACAACTTGTGGGTTGCGTTAAAAAAAAAAGAAAAAAAAAAATCCAAAACCAAACAAAACCATTACACACTAAAAATCAAAAATCTCACCAAAATCCAACTAAACAAAAAGAATAAATCCAGCAAGGCCCGTGTGCTATTTAACTGCCTGAACAGATTTTGATGCTTTAAGCATACACACAGTTTTTAATGGATGATTTCTTAACCCCCTGGTTCACTGTGGCTCCAAAGTGTGAAAGTAGTGTGAAAGGCTTTCATGATCTGACAGCAGGGCAGGGGGCAAAAGTGGGATTCCACCTCCGAAAATTGGGAACATCACAGGGTTGCTCCCAGACCAAAGCTACCAGCACCAATGGCTCTTGGTGGCCTCAGAGTGCTGGGCGCTGCCTCTCAGCTGCCCCCAAGACACTGGGTTGCAGGGTGTTCCTTCTGCCTTGGTTTAAAAGACAAATGTCTGCCAAGGGAGCTGGGAACCTTGCTAGAATAGAAAGAAGACCCCTCCTTCCAAATTTTTACTCACCGCGAAATTACAGGCCTTCCAGGCAAAAACGTAGAAAAAGGAATAACAGATCTTTACTAGAAAATATATGCATACACACATATATACACGGGTGTGTATATATATATATATATATATATATATATATACACGCACATATATACGTACATATGTATGTATATATGCAGACACGACAGAAAAGAACAAAACCAACACAGTTAGGGACGCTGTCAGGCAGCCTGGCGCTGTTTTTCCCTCCCAGTGCAGCTGCGGCCGCAGGCAGCAGGGGGCCCCGGCACGCTGCGGGAGGCAGAGGCCGCAGCGAGTCCCTCGCAGCCGGGTGGAAAAGCTCCGATGCCGCCTCCGAACATCCCCGCCTGGCTCGGCCTGCCACGGGCTCGGGACGGGAAAAGGGGTTCTCCCCCTTTCAGAAGGCTTCTGCAAACTCACGCAAGGAGCAGCCCGGCTCAGTGCTGGCCGAGGTCTTCCCCCGAGGGAAGGGGGAGTGGGCTGGGATGCTCTGGCGAGCAGCGGGCACAGGCAGGGCAGGAAGCAGAAGTGCAGGGCGAGTCGGCACGACCCCAGGCAGCCTTCGGTCCACCGAAGGGAACACCCTAAAACACAACTGCTAAACCCCTTCTGTGCCTCCCGTTGCCCCAGACCCCTCCCTTTGAGGCTGGTGCCCCAGCCGTGGCCACACCGGGGATGAGCCCCCTCCGCCAACGACTCCGCTGGTATGGGAGGGCTATTTCCTACTCCTTAGTGTGGCTTCATCCCTGCTATCCATCTTTGGGAGTCCTGCTCCAACAAGTAGGAAAAAAACCAGCCCCCACACGAGACAGCCCCTCACACTTGCGGCATCTAAGCAATGATGACGGGAGCAATTCGCTGAGAAGCCCAAACCCATACCACCTTCCTATGGAAAAGGGCCGATATTCACAGTCAGGCATCGGGGACCAAAAGTGGGATTCTGCCTCCTAAAATTCTGAATGTCGGAGGATTCCTCCCAGACCAAAGCTGCCAGGAGCCATGGCTGTGGCCTGCCTTGGACTCCCGGGGCCTGCATTGTAATTACCCTCAAGACACTGGGTTGCTGAGCTTTCCTTGCTATGGAAAAGGGCCGATATTTGCAATCAGGTGCACCTTGCCAGAAGCACGATTACACCTCCTAAAACTGCAAACGCTGGAGGATTGCTCCAACACCGAATCTGCCAGGACCAATGGCTCTGGCTGGCCTTGGACTCCCAGGGGGCTCCTCTAAAATGCTCCCAAGAAATTGTGTTTCTGGCTTTTCCTTCCTGTGGAAAAGGGCTGATAACGGTGGTCAGACACGCATGGCCCTAAGTGGGATTCCGCCTCCGAAAATTTCAAATGTCGCAGGATCTCTCCCAGACTAAAGCTGCCAGGTCCAATGGCTCTGGCTGGCCTTGGGCTCCTGGGGACCTCCTAGAAGCTCCCAAGGCACTGAGTTGCAGGGTTTAAAGCCTTTCTTCCTCCAAGGCCAGCCAGAGCTGTCAGTTCTGGCTAGATCAGGTTGCTCAGAGCCCCATCCAACCTGGCCTTGAACACTTTCAGGGATGGGGCATCCGTAACTTCTCTAGGCAACAATAGGAAGAAGATACCTGTGTGACTGGCAAAGCAAGCTCAGGAAAGCTGCAAACACAAGCTCTAATAACATTCATTCATTCTTCATCTTCTTACTCAAACCTTTATGTTTTTCTTCATTGACCCATAATTGTACCCCCCTGCCTGACTTCTGTACACTGCCCTTCCTCCACTCAGGCTATATCTGATGTGGGGCACTTCCATGGATTTTGAGCTGCTTAGGGAATGGAGCATCTTTCCTTAACATCAAAGTCCTCAGGGTGCCTGAGCTCAGTGAACTCACTGCTATATGCTGCCTCATTTCAGATAATAAACGTAATAAATATCTATTTAATTATGAAACAGAGTACATGTCTTTTTATAAATGCATACTTTCATGAAATACAAAATAACTTTGAAACTTAAACTAAACCACATCAGAACGACCAGACAGTGAATGTAGAAAAGGAAAAATGCCTGCATGCATTTGGGCAGAATATTCTTGTATTGCTGTCCAATTTCAGGAATGTCATTTCAATGGATTTTTCTTCCCCCTGTTGTTATCACCTGCCAGGAACTCCTACTGAGGGCAGCCAGCTAGCCAGTGGTTTTGGCAGAGGAAAGCTACTCCTTTCTCAGGAGTTCTGCTCAGCTGCTATAAAATCTGATGGGTGAAAATACTCTTTTCATATCCATACATTTCCTGACAATTTCAGACATTTTTTCTGACCTTCTTGTGCAGTGAAACACGGCAGTCTCATTCCAGCTCTTCATCAAGTAACAGGCAAGAAAGAAACAAATAAGAAATCTAACCTTATGGTACTGCTAATACTACCTTTGAGAGTTTTTATCAGTTAAAACACTTTCCTTGCTAGCACTGCATAGAAGCCATGATTGTAAGATTTAACGAGATTGATTTAATGATTCTTATATTTGTTTTCCAGAAACTGGCAGATTTTCCTTGCTATTCCCCAACTCACTAAAAGGGATAAAAGCTGGAATATATGACCTTCCTCCAGCTCCTGCACAAAGGCTGATCTGCTTTTATTGGTTATTTACCTTATTATGCAGTTATAAAATCTGTCAGTCACCATCTTTTGAGCATGTTCACCTAAATTAGACAGAAGGGCTCTACTCAAGTTCTCATGGCTAAATGATCTGCAAGTTGCACCCACACTGCCTTTATGGCGGAGGACTTGGGGTTTTCTCCCACCCAGGTCTTTACCTGTCTGCCTCACTGCAGCCAGAACAAGAATCATGTAGGCAATGCAGGTCATTAAAAATAATTAAAAATAAAAAAAGAAGGACTGAGTAAAGACTCTGATTCCTATTTACCCCAGCTGTGCAGGCAATATTGCACTAGCCATGGCTGAGCCTGGCTAGAGAAGAGACACTGTGTAGTCCTCACCAAGGGTCAGACTAGGAACTAAGTCATTACCAAGTACCACAGGATCTGCACAGCAGGGAAATTACAGAAATATCCCAACAGGAAAAATTCCCATTTTAATAAATCCTATCCTGTCAAAACAGCGGAGACAAATTCATAAAACATCAGGCCTCGTTTGCTCCAGTGCTCAGAGAATTATTCATTTAACACTGTTTCCTGCAATGACTTCAATTCTCACATTACTCAATAATTTAGCCAGTGTATTCTTGAACTGATTTTTTTATGAGACAAATTAAAATGATAAGCAGCAAGCCTCACTTAAGACACCAGTGTTTGACAGATGGCTGCTTAGAAGGACTGAGTGTTGCTATTTGTTGTTCATCCTTCTCCTCCACCCACAGAAACTTTTTTGTTAATGTTAACTTTCTCTGTGCTTTGGAAGTCCAGACCTGACAGCAGCAACACGAGTTGAGCAGCTGCTGCACAGATGCCCAGACACCACAAGAGCTCTCTGCTCTGGCTGTCCCCCACTCTCTTTGAGCAGTGACAATTAATCAGGTCAAACTGTGTCAATGCCAAAGTGCTTTGTGATGGCAATAAATACTCTGAGGGGACTTGCTTCAGATGGAGACACAGATTCATTTCAACTGGTGGCCTAAGCAGGGCCCAGGCTCAGAGGTAAAAGGCTGTTGGACTAATTTACTGCACATCCTCCATTTCTGCAGGCCTGGGAATATGAGATCATGATTTAAGAATGAGAATTAATATATTTTGCTGATTTTAACAGATGCTGGCCTCATCCTGTCATCTTTGTAAGTAGGAACAAGTCATTGGCTTTCATTGAAGTACACATGCACTGCAATTTTGTCACAGTATGTCTGCTACCTAAAAATAGGAGCAAACTTTCACCTTCCTTCTTTTTTTTTTGTAATGCTAGAGTACATTCCAGTATCTAATTAAATAAAATTTCTTTCTTATACTGAGCTGGAGATGCTGGTCAACAGTTCTTGTTAATTCCCTAGACAAGATATTTTGGATTTTTTTTCCTTCTTCATCTTCACAGCAGATCATTTTAATTCCAGCCAAGACTGTGAAGCAATGCTGATTTCCCCAGATGGCTCTGCTTTCTTAGGCAGAACCCCAACAGAATGATAATTACAGGTGAGGAGATAGGAAGAGCTGTGAAACAGATGACAGAGAAAGCAATAACTACATTTCACCAGCATACACCAGCTAGCTGAAATGATCACATGATCCCTTATTGGCCTCCTGCATGATGCTGTCGTGCATTTCATTCTTCATTAGATTTCACTAGTCTCTTCCACACCTCTTTTCTATGATTCCACAATAACTGGAAAATTCCTAAAATAAGAAAAATGTTCTTCTTTCATACTTCTCGCACTTGAGAAATGAGGAGCATCAGCGAAGAAAGAGCTGTTTATTGGATTATAAGAGATGTTACTTCCTTCTATGTCCTTCAGGAACATGTGAAATTCTTTTTAATTTGGAAGCAGCTCTGCTGTGCTGCCACTGGGAGTCCTATGCATGATCCCAGCAGCCAAAACCAAAACAAAATTCACAGTGAACTGACAGATGGGTGGGGTCCGACTGTCCCACTACACTGACAGCACGGAATAAAGACATGTGATACTTCTTTGATCCAAGAAACAGTGCAAGGCCTCACACCACCTTATACAGACTCAGAAACAGAGGAGAATGTTATACACAGTCCCATCACAGGACACGAAGTAAAACAGACTGCTTTGGTGGCAGAGACTTGGGGAAATGGCTTTGTACACTCATCCATCCTGATTCTCAAGTGCTTTCATTCCCTGTAAAGCTGCTGCCTCCACACATAATTTGTAACAACTCCTTCCACTTGCAGATATCCTTGGATATTGATGAGTCGGGCCAGTAATCGCCTTGAGAGGTACCCATGAGAGCTTCTCCGATTGTACCCATTTCTTTCCAGTAAAGATTTTCCATGAAAATTATATTAGCATGCTTGCTTTCTTCCCACACCTTGATAACAGAATACAATGAGTGAAACACAGTATGACTTTATTCCTCTCTTAGAGAAAAGAGACTGTCTCTCACTTATTCCCATCAAACTGCACAGGGTTTTGGTACAACAGAGGCCTTGCTGGGTGACAGAAGAGGCAGACAAGATTTGCCAGCCCTTCTCTGCACGTCCCTGAAGGGAGAAGCTGCCCATTTGCAAAAGTGGATGTGCAGAGCAGAAGGAAAGAGCACCCAAACCATATGAAGAACAGCAGGGCAGAGATTCAGGCAAACTGGACAAGCATCAGATTTTGGTTCTGCTGTGCTGTCCTGTCATTATGTGTCATTACTGGTGTTACTTTAGAGGAAAAGAGCTGATTTGCAGTTCAGGTGATCTATGTGCAAGACAGCTAATAGCAGAGTATTCCTCAGGCAGCGGAGCACATGGATCATGAGAAGCAGCACAGATTTGGCTGCTCTTATTCAGCACCACTACAAAGTGCACTGGTTTCCCACAAAGATCAGTTATCACTCCCTTTGCCCTCACCAAGGCACTCTTCTTTCCAACAGCCTTGCCTGTGACTGTTTTAAAATCCCACATCTTGTCAGCTGGCTTGTCTTCTGAAAGTCATTTCTTCTTCACTCTGAGGAAGGACATCAGAAGAAGGGAATGTGACAGCTAAATCTGTGATTGCAAGAGCAGAGAAAGGGCCTGTAGCAAGTGATAGAAAAGAAAAGAAACTGCAGAGAGTTGTCCTAAGGCCTCAAATAATTGCATACAAAGATAAAATGTGAGGGACTCCACCCATGCTGAGTGCAGGACAAGTAGTACTTAACAAATTTCTGTCATCCTCATGGTCATCAGCAGCACCTACCTGAGTATGTGAAAAAATATTTAAACCCCACTGGATTTACAGTGGTGGTTTTAACAATAGATCTACCAGCAATTTGAGTGGGTGAAGCACAGGACAGATGGGCTCACAGTGCAGGGTAGTAGGAATAGTCAAGAAAAAGGGGAATTCTTGGCAATATCTACTGTTCTAAAGAAATTCAGTATATTCTAGCACTTCAGTGAGCAGAGTCATCTCCAGAACAACAACTATGTTCTAGTAAATGACATTAACAATTAATATACTACTGGCATAACTGCTCTAAAGTATTAAAATTTTCATTGGCATGAACAGATACTCTGAAATCAGCTTTATGTTACTGTAAATGTAAAGATGTTACAGTAAAAAGATGTAAAGATGTCACAGTAAAAAGGACTGGATTTCATAAAGCCCTGAATGATTACTAATCCCTTGCTAAAAAGGAGATCATTTACAACAAATAGCCCAGCAGAAGAACAAGCCAAAAACATCCACTTACAAACAAAAACATCCACTTACAGACAACATAATCAGAAGACAGGAGTTACCCAGGTCAGGGTGAACATTTTCATGGAATCAGACATTGCTATAGGTGCCAGGCAAGTTTTTAAACTTGTATCACAAAAACAAAAGAGTACTTGTCTGGTATTCACTGAAATTACACTTCTAACTTGTAAATTATACACTACAAGGACAAAACTGATGTTAGATACTGCCAAGTGGATATTTTGTTATGACCTGAAATAGGTAATTCAGTGATGAGGTGATTCGGTGGTAAGAATAACGATCAATCATGCACTCCAAAGCCAGGTAGCTATAAAATGCCAGCCTTTTCTCTTTCCTTTTATTATTTCCTTTCATCTGGTTTAAAGCATAGCTCCTTTTCATATTGTTTCATACTATTTTCATCCAATTCCAGAATATACATCATCACAAAGTTTACATGATACATTAAGCACATATTGGGGTTGTTATTTGCTACTCTAGTCACCAGAAGGTCATTTCATGTTCCTTTTTACGCTGAATACAATGCAAAAGTGGAACATCAGACAGTTTATTTGACATGGTTAGGGATTTAGCATAATTACAACCATTGCAGTTACTACAGTCTCTACAGACCTCTCTCCTCACAGTGTAATGACAAATTACTGGACATACAAAATTCTACTCTCTGAAAACAGACCTAGTAGATGAGTACAGAGGTTGTTAGCAACTCACAGATACTCCAGAGTTAGGGTTGTATCCAAATCATCTGAAAATGAGGCATACAATCCTATTTTTCTTCAAAAGAGTGGAGCTTTAGGAATGAAATTTCCTACCAGCTTAGCAAACCGGTCTCTCAAAATTTCTTAAACATCTCTGCTTTTGCTCCATAAATACGTAATAAGTAGCCTTTAAATTGAACTCTGACTGATTAGTTTTGGGGTGGTTTGGTTTTGGAATTTTTTTATGCTTTGGCAGTTCTACTTTCCTTACTATTGAGATGCAAGACTGAAAATTTTCTGAGGATGGAGAATAAAAGTCTGAAATTTCTCATTCAAATAATGCTACGAATGCAAACAGTTCTGTTTGATTTCTCAGTGATCCATCTTACAAACTCCAATATTATATTAAGGCACCAGAATTGGCTGTAAACCAATCAGCATTTTGGAAACCAGGTAGAAAAAGATGCTTCCCACTGCTTCTGATCCTCAAGCTAACTTGGGAATGTTTAATTAGAGGATCTGTGCTGTTTTTAAATGTAATCTAGGACCTAACACAGTCCATTCAAACCGGACTAGAAGGTGGAGGTGGTCTGGTCTATCAGTGCACTTTGACATCATCCAGCTTCAAGGATTTGAAATAATCCAGTTTGCAATATCACTTCCTAAAGCTGTGAACTCTTAAACATGTAACTTTAGGACTTAAACCAAGAAGGGAGGAAAATCCTCCCCACACACTCAATGATTTAAAAAAGGTGTAAGTCTGTTCATTGCTAAGAGGTTTGTTTCCCCAGGAGAAGCTCTAGAAAAGATAGAAAACACTGATATTGTAAATAAATACTCCTGTGCACAGTCACTAGAGCTCTAAAATATCAATCTGTGAGGCTTCCACAGAGATAAATCCATTTATTCTTTCTGCCCTGGGAGCCACATGGTTTAATAGCTGTTACAAATAGAAAAGAAGAAGCAACTGGCTAAGACATCAACTTTTCTCCAGTTTCAAGACATATGTGGTTGGATTTTTTTCCTAAATTTTAACTAATTTTTATAGCCTTAGTTGTTTTTAGAAATACTCAAATATACATTTTCTACACCAGCTGTTTATGATCTAACTAAAAATGCAGGAGTAAAGACTAAAGAGGGAAATTGAACATAAAAGGAAAGGAGCAAAATTGTCCCAAAAGGTTCAGATCTATACCTTGGATAAATGTGTGGCTTATCATCATTATTCCACAGTGTTTGGTTTGGTTTGGAATGCATCTTATTAGGATGGACTTTCTTGCCTTCCAACTCATTTCTTTGTGTCTCAAAAGCCATTGCTCGTTTAGGGAATGCTGCTTTATCCCTATTTTATATTGGCCATTGCTAAAAATGCCTTCTTCAATCTTTTCATACTCTTTTTCTAACCAGCTGGGCCATAATGAAAAAGTACCTCAGGCTGATGATGTGCTATCAATAACTCTGTGCAGCTCAGTTTCAAACCCCTATTAAATCTCTTTTGTAGTGCTGGCACTATTACTTTCCCTCTGTTCTCACTTTATCAACCGCTGCTTTAGCTGCAGTGTGTACATTTTTTTCCTTTATGTTGCCTCATCCCAAGGCTGGATCCTCAGGCAGTGTCAACTGGCCTATCCCTATTCCCTTTTGGCCTTCCAGCACAGGAGGCCACACCACACTGGCTAAATGTATTTTTCTGATTTCACCAGAACATGTGTCAACTTTTATTCGTTTCATAGTAGCAATAAATATTTCTCTGTTAAAGCATCTGGAGTGATTTTCTGTTAATTGACTGGTTTTCCTTCCACACATGGCTCTGACCAGCAGAAATGGACCGAGGACATCATCAGTGATTAGACTGGACACGTTAATATCTTTCAAGTTTTTGTCTTCGTTCTCATTACTGCCATGTCTAATGGTGCCAAAAGTGGGCTAAAATTTCAAGACTTTGCCATTAAATTTCCATCCAAACTAAAACTTCTAATTCAGAAAGCGTAATTCACTTAAAAATGTGGAACCATAAACATGCAAAGTGCATTCTGCCACCTTTCAAGGATCACCACACAACTTGGATCAACAAACGGGACAACATGATTCAACACAAAAATAAACTAAGTTCTTAAGTTACTAAAAATTTCTCAGTTTCAGCACATGCTTTTATAAATCTGGATCATTAAATAAAAATGGTTCTGTGCATTTTGGTAGTTTTAGTACTTTCAACCTTCTGCAAAAAATCCTAGATATGGGAGACTTGGTTGATAGAGATATAATCTTAGGCCTGATATAGAAAACACAGGAGAAAGTTTCTCTCATGACTATGGAAAGAGATGGCAAAATGGAATACAATCTAACAGAAAAGTTCACTGAAATAGTTGCAGAATTTACTAAAGACACAGTACAATCAGGAAATCAAAAAGTAATCCATTTAAGCGGATGTGGAAAATGAGATGTAAGAGCAGCAGAACACTGATCAAGGATAAAAGGAGGGAGCCCAATTGCATTTAAATTGAGAGAGATAAAAGAGCAGAATAATTGCTAAGCAGGTTCTGTATTTCTAGGTCTAGTTTAAACTGTTTTCATTCCATATTGTATTCAACAAGAAATAGAGAGCAAGCAAAAGTCTGGGGTAGTAGCAAAAATCAAGCCAGCTATGAGAAATTGAACAGAAAGCAATAAAGACAGAAGGTTCAATGATTATATTCAGCACACTGGAAAAATTCTCCAGGGCATACACAGAGAAACAGCAGCACAAAGATGTGAGACTCTAAAGAAAGCACTCTTGATTGACCACACCTAGATAGCTAGACAAGGAGCAAGTTTCAGTAATTTCAGCAAATCTAAAAGGATTTAGGGGGATTTGGTACAAGAGTGACAAGCAGATCCTCAGCTACACGAGCTGCCCCTGCACCTTGCAATGCAAGTTCCCCAAACTGCTGTTACTGCCTGCTCCATGACGATTTGTGGCATACACACACTGGAAAGAGAAAACCCTGTACAGGGATTTTTACATATGTTTGCAGAAGCACCTCTCCCACTGATCTCTCAAGGCTTCAGAAAACAGATTTTGTTTCAAGGAACAGTGCAATGAATTTCCTCGTTTCCTCTCTCCTGCCACACCATACTGCTGGAAGGGCCTGTGGATAGAGGTGGAGACAGATGTAAAGATACTGGAATCTGTGTTTCAGGGAAGAATTGCCATGTTGGTTTTTCTTTTCCCTGTTCCAGAGGTAATCATTAATACTTCCCTACAATATTCCTTCTAGACTACATACAAGGTTCTACTGTGATTTGTTGAAATGGCTCATTTCCCTCCTCTCTTTCCAGTCTCAGGTGTGGGTTGGACTCCCAGCTTTCTGCTGGATTTGTGGCACAGCCCTGCACATGTCACTCACCGATTCAAACACAAACAGGCTTCTCAAAAACAGCAATAAGGAGAGTGCCTATACTGTGCATAAAGTCCTCTGAGGCCAATGGATAACAATCATGAATTGCTTCAGTGCTAAATATTATACCAAGCAATTCCCTAATTATTCTAATAGAGTATTTGATATCCTTAATTAACTGTGTTTCCAGAGTACAGTTTGAAGCTCCTTTTCACTGGCACATCCTCTAGTTCATCAATAGACTTGTGGCAAGTAGCTTTACTACCCATAAGTAGACAAGAGAAATATTTGTCATTGCCTCAGAGGAAAACGAAAGAACAGAAAATAAACATGTGCACCATTTGTATTTAATGACAACAGGACTTTAGCTGGGAACAGAATTAAACTCAGAGCACTCCAGACAAGGCTCCACCAAGCCCTGTAATGGGACTGTCAATTAATGTGCTGGCTGCTTTAGCTTTTTTCAGACTGCTCTCTTCAAGGCTTTTTAATCCATAGCATGAAAGCCAAAGGCCCTTGCACTTAAAAAACTTGTGCATGAATGTTGCCCATGTCTCTTTATTATTACATCCCCTGATGGGCAAGAAATACACGGAGCTTGCTTCTAATGTGATCTCCTTTTAGATTTTTCCTTTTAATACCCTCTGAACTTCTGCTGACTCACTGTGTTTCTTTATGGGCGATAGCAAGCAGAGCTTCTTCATCATTAGTGTCCTTTGATCCTGCTTTCTGTCTTGCCTGCATCTCCCTCATCTGTTCTGTACATCCTGTAAGTGCCCTTTGATCTCTTGCCACTCATCTCCCTCTTTCATTCTTGCAGTAGGAAAGAAACCGCATATTCCAAATTTTTATTTCCAAATTTACAGGTGGACTTCTCCTTTTGAAATAACCTCTGCATCTACTATAACTTCAAATAGTTTGAGAAGTTGTTTGTTTTGTCTCTACAAGCTTCAGTTTATTTTCTTTCACCTGTAGCATTATTTCCTTTGTGAGGGCAGGTTTAATCTTCCTTTCTATATCTTACAACCTATGACATGCATTTTTCTTACATGTGCTACCCTGAGAGAGATATATAGGTATATAGAGATATGTTTATATGAGATATCTGGAAAGATTGCTAGCACTTCTTTTACCTCTATACATTTATTCTCATTTATTGGAAGGCAGTTGGGGAGTTTGGTTTGGAAACTGACATCTCTCAGCAGGACCAAAGATGCTGCACATGCACTTCTCACCTAAATACCAGCTGAAAGAAGGTGCAGGAGTGACAGACTCTTAGTAAACCAAATGTTCTTACTTTGAGTGGAGAACATGCATCATCCTCTTAAAATGCTATTACCAAAGTAGCATTTACTGTTATTTACCAAATAATTCTCATTTCACTGCCTGGAGGCTCCCAGTGTCATCAAAGTTCCTGATTTCGTTTTATTGTACTTACAGAGAGAGCAGAGCAGATGGGGCAGCTCTTTCTCTAGGAAGCCCTGTAGGTTAGTTGTGCCTCTTGCATGCCTACCTGACACCTTTAGTCTTTCCCCACAGAACCTCACAAATCCAAGTCGGTGATCCCACAGAAACTAATTACAGAAAGCCCTAACAACAGGGGAAACATGAGGAAGGACTGAGGATTTTCTGTGATTTTCACATGTGAACTGCAGCACCCTATAAAGAAGGGAGCTGCCCTGTCTGGAGCCTGCTGCAACCTCCAAGACAGACTTCAGGGCAACCTCTTGCTCCCACAGCTCTTGAAGTCCCTCCCAAGCTGCTTCTTGGATGAAGTATCTTTTCCTTCCCATACTGCCTACAGAATTTTATGTGCCATAACTCATCTCTGGAATACCACTCAGACAGACTTGCTAAAATCTTGGTAAATCAGTGCAAACGAACTGGCTGTGAACACCCCAGCACTTGAGAGCTCAGCTCTCCCTTCCAGTGATAAACCATGTCCCAGTGACTTCCTCCAGTTCCCATGAGGATTGGGATAGACAGTCCTACAAAGGAGGCCAACGAACTTCCACCAATAATGCTCAGACAGTATTTCCTCTAGCACTAGAAACACAGAAATAAACACCCCATGGACCAAAAGCAGAAGAGACATTCAGAGTACAGAAAGTCCCACAGCTGTCCCTGGCAAAACACGGACCCACACTATTTCTCCCACTGATTTTTAAGATGTTGCCCTTTGCTTTCAGGCATTTAATACAGACTGCTCATGTGTCACTTACAAATCTCAAGTCTCTCTATAAATTTGCCTTTTTTTTCTGACTTAATTTTCACCTGTTTTCCCTTCAGTATATGTAGGTGCTTAGCACAGGTTGGTAGAAAATACCCAACTCCCTTGCTTTCAAAAATTCTAATTTTTCAATGCCAGTAAGCTTCACACCTCCAATGGAGTCTTTCAAAAATCTTTTTTAAACAGCAGTCTGAGGAGATGGCTTTCAAACTTTTTGTGTGCCACATGCTTACTTTGATGTCTGACAGAGAAAAATGTGTGTTGGCAACACTGCTTAGTCCACACTGAAAAAGGAAAATTGAAATGATACTTCTAAGAAGATTAGTTAATGATCAATAGCGACAGGTAGCTATAAACACAGTAATGGAGACCCTCTCATATTCTCTCTCATCTGGTGCAGCCCTCCCAGAACTGCATTTCAGGAAAATTAATTTGCTCCAACTCCCACTGTGGGAAAGTTACCATGAAAACAACGTGAGACAGAAAAACAAAGCCAAAGAAATGTCCCATAAAGAGAAATATGAACAGCTGCAAAGCTAGAGAAAACCACACTAACCCACCTGTAAAGAAAAGGAGAAGACTTTCACAAAGGGGACTGTGAAGTCCATGGAGTAAAATAAGAAGCTGCTCTAAATGGAATCTTCTCTGTTGGAAATGAGTAACTGTAGAATAAGAGGTCTCAAGAGACAAGAAGACCAGAGAGAGGAGACAGGGGAAAGTTTATGCACAGGATGGAAAACACTTCTTCTGGTAAAAAGGTTTTGCTGCTAAGAAGAGTCAAGATCCTGGGGGCTTTTTCTGGCATATTTCTCACTTCGTAATGCTGTGTTCCCAAAAGTGTTCCCAAGAAAAGCAAATCACGATTTCCACCTGAAAATTTCATATTTCTTGACTTCTTAAATAAACGTTTCCTATATAAGAGGTCAAATTTTTTGCATGCTTTGTTGTGTACAAGGACACCATTCTCCTCCATAAAACACCACTTGAAGGTATGGATTTTAAATTCAGGAATATTAAGCACTTAACATACAGATAATGGCAGAATCAGGACCACTGCATAAATATCAAGTCTGTCTTCAAGGGGAAATTCAGAACTGCTACTCTGAGCACTCTTAGGCATAACTCAAAATACAAAAGAATCTATCCAAAAGTAAATTATCATTTACAGCTAATGTTGTTTCTCACTAAAAGAAAATAACTGTAAGTTTATAGAAAGCAAATGAACATAAGCAAATAAGAAATCTGAGTATCTTAAATAAGCTGCAAAACATTAAATCAAAATTTACTAATTAAAGTGAAACTTTATCATTATTTTATGGTCAGAATATAAGGGCAGTAGCATAACAATGAAGATGAAAAATGTAGCTTATATGAGTAAAATAAATATATATTTCTTTGGGTCATGGTAGAACTGACAACACAGCACCATCAACTCAAACCAAATTAAGTTTCAGCACTCAGTTTGAACAGATAAGGCCCAAATCTGTATTTCCTGCGACCTAAAAATTGTAACTTAAATCAAGATATGCATGGGCAGACAAAACCAACATCAGTCTCTAAAGAAAAAGGACCACAATGCTTAATGCTTTCTTGAAAATTAGACATAAAAGAACTACATTTCTTCTCTGTGTCACTGCACCCAGAACAGGCTGAGTCTGTTCCTTACATCCCAGAACTCCAGAAGGAAGCTGAAAGTTTGCCAGACCCCATTTATCATTCAAAACTTTCAGTCTGTGTAGGAAACGCTGTATCCATTTGAAAAGTGATTTCCTCTGCTTTTTCTGCAAAAGATACAGAATAAATTACATATGCAACAGCAGTTCTACTCAATAGGTGAGGTAAGCAAATTTGGTTTACTCTGGGAGTGATTTTTCTTCTGTGTTTGTCCTACTTTTCACCTTTACAATCTGATAAACCTAGGACCAGAGGTGCCATGCTGCTTCAACGTTTCACTAACAACCTAACTTCTGGCTTCGGTCCTTGACAAAAACACTTCCTTTACTCACAGCTCCTAATCTTCTTTCAAGGAAATGTTACCACACAGAAAATTCTTTGCCATGGTGAGACAGCCCAGAGCTGCACTACTTTTGTTTTGCAGGCTCCATTCCAACCTGTACTGTGAGTTTCTGTGGAGACTTGTGAAGGAAGAACGATCCCTGCTATGTCAAATCTGGAGATCACAAATATTTTCCTTCCAATATTTAAGGAAACAAATCCAGAAGGAACATCTTGCCCTTAAGGTCCATTCCTTGATTCATGGTTCCAGTCTCCTGTCTGATCTTGGGAAAAGTTAATATCTTTGACCTCCAGTTTCTCTTAAATTACTTGTAACAGTTCTTCCCTTCTGCCACACTTTGTCTGCCTTGTATATTTTAAAGGTATGCTCTCCAGAACAAAGAGGCTCTGGCTAAAATTTTGAAAGGAAAGGGAGGGAAGGGGGAAAAAAAGGGAAGGGGGAAAAAAAGGGAAGGGGGAAAAAAAGGGAAGGGGGAAAAAAAGGGAAGGGGGAAAAAAAGGGAAGGGGGAAAAAAAGGGAAGGGGGAAAAAAAGGGAAGGGGGAAAAAAAGGGAAGGGGGAAAAAAAGGGAAGGGGGAAAAAAAGGGAAGGGGGAAAAAAAGGGAAGGGGGAAAAAAAGGGAAGGGGGAAAAAAAGGGAAGGGGGAAAAAAAGGGAAGGGGGAAAAAAAGGGAAGGGGGAAAAAATATTCTTAGTTTGAGAGTTCTCTAAAAGAACCACAGCCTGGTTTTCACACCATTTTATACCAGAGTGATAGTTTCCTATAAGCATGGTAAAAACTGCTGATCTGAGTCAAGTTCAAAGCAGAACCAGCTTCATTATGGTGATATGTTGGCATGTTTAATCAGGTAATGCTAAATAAATGATTAAAACAATTAACTGCATCTTGTAAAGCACTGAATACACACAGAGCAACACTAAATTGCTTGCAAACATTACCTGTGGTTTGATTTTTTATTATACTTTGGGGAAAGCTGTATACACTGACAATAAACGGATCTAAGATTTTTGTCTAACAGCCCATGGAAACTTAAAATAGCAGGGATTGAGACAAAGGGAAGCATCTAATGAAACATTACATGCCAACCATTCTATTTTCCAAAGGAATGTAACTCTTTTTTCTGCCTCAAATTCTTTATAGATTTTTGTCAACATCTTACATTTTGCACCCATAAGAAAGCAGTTTTCTCTTCCTTAAGCTTGAAATACAATTTCTCTAAGGTCATCTATCAGCACACTTTTATTCTTTGATTTCTTTTTACATAACTTCATCAAAGTAGGGCTCAGTAAATTGAGCCTAAAGAGCAGTGCAAGATGAAATGTTGCAGAAAACAAATATTCTCATTTCCCCCTAACATTGCAATATATATTAAAGATGAATTGGAAGGAAAAAAAAGTAATTTTATTTACCGTGCTTAGCCTTGTTCCTACTCTTAGTTTAATGGAGATCAGGGGTGGAAAGGCAGTTAAAAGAGTAGGTTTCACAATTTTATAACATTCTAATTTACCAACCTTTCATAGTATATATGTAAAAGTTTGAAATTTACCAGTCAAAAACTACAAATCCATCTATTCCCCTTCCTTTTTAAAACAAAGGATTTTTAGAAATAAGGAAAATTTCCTTCCTTTCCTGTTATCTCCTCACCTGTATCTTTCTTCCCTTTCAAACCCATTAGTGTATTTTCATATTGTTACCTTCTCAAGCGTGTAAGGCTGGCAGTAAAAAGCCTGCATGAGAAACATCAGAAGATTTTTGGAAGACACAAAGGGATGGGAATCCTTTGAAAACTATTTTTTCACCAAAGTTCACTAATGACCTGATCATTGCAGGGCTGTGCAACTTCCAAAAGGAAAGAGATGAGAACAGTAAAGCAGCTCAGTGTGTATTTTAAACTGCAGCACGGTACATTTATTTTGGCATTTAAATTCCTCATTTCCCCAAGGACAAAGTGTGCACATCTCAAGTAACGATGCCCAGATGCTCCATGGTTATGGCTTAGCAGTCAAGCTTCTTGCTGTGTACACTGGCAGTTTCCCTGGACTCCCAGATGTGCTGTTGAAAACTCATGAGCTATTTCATCCACACCAACTTCAACAGGTCCAGCAGTCTGCCTAAGCTACTTCTGCATCAATAATATTTACCATTTTGATTTTGAAATTTGCTTGCTGGATGTTTGCAGTATTTATCCAAAATGCATTGTTTTGCATCCATTCATGACGTTAAAAGCCTGCCAGTGAAAGAAAATCTCCAAGGAGTGTGAACACCGCCAAAGCAAATGTGATACCAAGTCAAGGAAATATTTGCAGAATTCTTTTCAGCACCCACCAAGCTTTAGTGTCAACATATTTGTAATCACTGCAATCAGCAGCAAGTGAGGCTTCAAGACTGTGATGTAGGAAAACATCCTAAAAGAAGGAAGGGACCTTTCTTGACTTGCTAAAATGATTAGGGAAGAGACTGGAAGTGAACAAGCAGCACATGGCATTTCCAGAGTTACACAAGTTTAGCAGAAAGAGCTGCTCCATTCTGTCATCCCCAGCTTCCTCTAAGGCTGTGCAGAAGAAAAGAGGAATTATTTTCCTTTAAATAGAATCAAAGTCTAAAAAAAAAAATATATATATATATAAAACAATGTAATTATTATGAGACTGAGTTTGTTGCCAGACTTGCTAGGACTCAGCCTATATTTTAGGCACAGCTGCATTATCCATTTAAGGCCATAATCAGCATATACGTTCAAACCTAGGGTAGCTGATACGGAAATGGACACTTATTGATTTCCAAAGGAAAGGGATTTAGTACTTATTTAATCTCTAAACACCACTGAAAGTCTACAGACAGATGAAATTCATCGGTTTATTTTGGTCACCATAGAATTCAAATACGAAGGTACCTTCTCTTTTCTTACATTATTTTAAGCCCATAGCAGCCAAAATATATCCAGCTCTCTTAATGACATAAGGAAAAAAAAGAAAGGAGAGATGGATGGTGAGAAACAGGGAATGGAAGGGGAGAAAGGGGAAAATAAGAATAAATGAGAAAAACATTCTTTGCAATAAAGCTTAAAAGGGAGAACCTCTCCTTGAATTAAGAAGCAACACACTAAACTAAGTAATAATTTCATTTTCTCATAGGAAAAACATAATTACTCACACAATGCAAAGTTCTGAAATCATGGAATTTGCTGTAACTTTTGATTTAAAGCTAAACAGCTCATGAGTTTTCATGAAATAAAGGCAATTTTTTGTCTCATTTTCAAACAGAATCTTGAGCACCTACAAGACAGTGGATGGCCAAAGCACATCAGGGCGGGATTATCTTCCCTCCTATTTTCCTATTATCAATTTGCTCAAAGGAAAATTACAGTGGAAAGGTCATCACACTGGAGAAAGCAGCTCAGGGTTTTCAAGACCAACAAAACACACAAGCTTGCCATTTACTGTGAAAATTTAACAGTAATCCTCCTGAAAGAGCTAGTTTTAATCTTGCTGCCATTGCAGCTTCTGATTTTCTACCTTTTCCTTGTTCTTTGATTTCCATTCAAATTATTTAATGAAAGGATGATAAATTCTTGACCTTCCTCTCACGGGCAGTCCCCCTCTGACATTTGGTAATGCTCCCTGATAGGCCACTGTGCCTGCAGGGGATTAATACTGTATATTAACCTTCTAAACTGAACCCATTAGGAGAATGTAAATTAGGCAAGTCCTCTTGCTGTACTTTTACCTTTTGATAATTCACTATTGATAAAATTTCTGATGCTAATCAAGAGCCAGAAGCTTTCTTTTTCAACTGTAGAGCATTTGGAATGTTTTCTGATATGCTACAGCTTATTCTGCTTCCTGGGAGAACCACACCCCAACTCTGTTGTTGTGTAAATCAGTAAAACTGTAGGACATTTTGGGTTGATTTTTTTCTATTTTTTTAATTTTTTTTTTGAGTTTGCTACCACAGATCATGGTGCCAGGACAGACTGCTGTGCTCTGTGACTGGCTTCATGCATAAGGAAAGCTGTGGGACTCCACTGAAATGTTTCTGCTTGGACTATCTTATGCACTCTCAGGAGAAAACCCATTCTTCCTTTTTAAAATCCCAGAGGGTGCTCAGACAACCACCATGCTTGTCAAGCTAAAGTTAATTATATTCCCTGTTCATTCCCTGTTATATTTCACCTCTGAGTTTGTCACCTTCAACTCCCAGCCTTCTGACTTAGGTATTCTCCTCCCTGTCTGACTAAACACCCCAATAGTGTCAACATTTTGTCCACTTGGACTATTCTGCATCTATACCTCCCAGAGGATGAAGGACATGTGGTGGCACAGCCAAATCCAGTAAGTCTTCCCTGAAAGTCAAATCCTGAAAGTCTAAGCCACTTTCAGGTCTGGGCTTGGCTGGGTCAGTATTAATTTGCACTCCAGTTCATTAGTGACCACAGGCACTAAATGTACACATGAGGTACCTTCTGTACCCCAAAGGTGTGATAATTCCTAAGGTATCAGCCAAAGTCTTATGGTCACAAAATCATCCTCATTTCTCACCTGGGTGGTAAAACACAAGAGTTTCAAGATTTCTCCAATGTTACTTGCTGGAAGAGAATCCTCCATCCTCACTGTCATTGCCTCCACAGAAGAATTCCCCACTAAGAGGCAATTTTCTTTGCTCTTTTCAGTATGCCAAACCAAACCAGGTTATTCCACATCTGCCAGCTTCTCTCCTTCAGCAATTGTCATATTCCCAATACTTGCACTACTTTAAAGTTCACCCCTGTTACACAACCTTTGTTAAGCTAATTCTAGAAAGAGGCAAAGACAAAGGAAAGATTTCAGACAGGAGTTGCGTCTTCCTGTTCCCAGGTCAGGTTTGAGGCATACCACAGAGCTGGTTTTCATCCATAGATTGTATAACAATTTGATTTTGTGTCATTTTTATTCCTAATGAGAAAATTGTGAGGAATTAATGCAAGTCTTATCAAAGTTTAATTACATTACCATTAAATTATCAATGCTTTCAAATCAATAGTAACAGACTCTTTTGTCCAAGGCATATGCCAGACTGATTGGTCAAGAACTACCAAGAACAGTCTCTTGAACGTATTTAAATGTTGTAAACTTGTTTCCTTTCATTTCAGGGAAGATTGTCATGATTTTGAAAACTTTTCAACTACCCTGGGAGGATTTTTGCAAATTATTTGGATCTGTAGAATACAGCATATTAACAGTTGCTGTTGAGGAACCTTTTGACTTGCTCCTCTCCTGTAAGGGACAGAGCTCCAGAACCCACTTGAAGACAGACTCAAAAAAGCACAGGGGTCTGTGCATATAATGCTGTGTGAGCCCATGAGAAATTGGACTGAGGGGCTGTGGCTTGGGCTTTTACTTACATCCTTTTAGGCCCCTGCTGTTCCCTGAGGAGGGCCAAGGGAGGAGTCGGGTGCTTATGGAGTGAGTTATGCTTCACTGAACTTCTTATATTACACAAACAAGCAGAGAACCAAAGAAAAGTACAGCCTGGTTTTTGTAGACATTTACTGAATATTTCTAACCAGTTCTGAGTTATCTTTTTTTTTGTCCAAATGCAGTTCATGTGGCCAATAATAGTTTCCGCTTTGAGAAACTGGCACGCTCTGAAATGTCATTTGTCTCTGAGGTATCAGTCTTTTGGCAACAGGTTATGCCATTTTTGGAGCAATTTGACACTTCTCAAATTTTCCTCACTTTGTGCCTCCTGATTGTCATCTTTACTACAGTAATAAAAACTTCCCCCTCAGGTATCATTTATAGCAACTCAGTCGAATTAATGCATGTCAGTAAGTAAACATTCTCTGTTTTGTTACCCATGAAGCAGATGAAGAATTTTCATTACAGCACATGAAATAATTTAGTTGAACTTCTTTGACAAGTTCTGTAAATTCATGGGGCTGTTCTGAATTTGCTTTCCTTTGGCTCTACCATCCACTCATAGGAAACCTGAAGGAAGGTGGAATAAGGTTTTCAGAATGGCATAATGTAACTTTGATTCAGCACATCCTATTAGGTGATTTGGTTTCAGTATAGCCGTTGGGACCCTGGGGATTCAGCAAATAGTCATCATTCCTCCACTGACACTGGGCCTACAGTCAATCAAGTGGTCAATACTACCATGGATAAAGATTTCTGAGTGATAGAGAATTCAGTATCTTAGCAAAAACCCCTTAATTTCATTGTCACAGATACCACACTTGTGATGGATTACGACACAATACTGATCAGTAACATCAGCAATCATGGACAGAGCATTTTTTAAAAGAACTAACCCTTCTTTATTGATAATTTCACATGTGGCAATGCCAACATGGACAATAAGACAACTGTCTCCAGCCTCCTGGATAGGAAGGGTCAGTTGCTCTCTGACTGACAATGAGAATTATTTACAAACATCCTTCCAATAGTGACTTCAGATTAATTGGTTGAAACTCAAACCAGTGGATTGCCACACCCAGGCAAACACATCAATGATATCCTGGACCACCCAGGGAATTAACAATTGACTTTTATCCTTTTATCTCCCTCACTGCTTAAATTTGATGGCTCAGTTGGTTTCTAGACTGTATGCCAAGCTGTAATTTAACAAAACTCAATCTAACACTGAATTGTTAACTACGTGGATTATTTAAATGCCCCTTTATTTTTCAGCTGATGATCTTCTATATGCTGGATATTATGCTAATGCCTGGTTACAGGCCCAGAATGTTAGAGTAAGTTTGTTTGTGGGATACAGTTTGTTTGTGGGGTAATTTTAACAGTGTTTCATGGAGGTTTGGGCTATTTTGAATACTATAGACCTCAATCTTTCTCCCAGCTGTCTCACAGCAAGGCAGAAAGAAAGTTGATTAAATAAGTTCATTGTGAAGAGAATCAGAGCATGTTCTGTTGAGGAGGACTCAACGTTTTAAGTGTGCACACCTGAAACACTGTCTAAAGTAAGTTAGAAGATTCACAGAAAAGACTAATCACAATGTATAAACAAAATGCGCAATGGCATTTTTTAGTGCTCACTGGGTTTAGGAATCTAGTCTGTGTTTTCTGACACGATAGGAAGATTCTTGAAGAGATAAAAGTGTTACTGATGTGAACTACATAAATATCTGCTTCCTAAGGTTGCCCTTGACAATAGATACCCAGTAGGTATTGAGTGCTTGCCCTCCCATTACTTCTTGGGGTTTTCCCCTTTCCTTCCCCTACAAAACCCTCTTTATCTTGTCCAAAGATTTTTCTCACTTTCCCTGTTCTCTCCCACATCTTGCAGGGATGGGATGGGAGAGGGAGTGAAGTGAGCAAGCAGCCCTGTGGGTGCCAGAGTCAACATACCACAAAAGGTGATATTGTATCTTCATCCCTTTTCCCCTTAAGTACCTGATGTATTGCTCTTTAAACATTGCTGAAATCAGTAATATCTCTAAAGTCAGAATGAATTTGGAAGCCAGCTGGCAATATTCAGGTTATCAGCATGTAGGTTGTAATGACAGACAACATTAGCTACTATTCTACTTCTTAAAAAATCTGGTCAGAATTTAGCTCAAGGCAAGACTCGGTTCATATGTGAATATTTACAAAGCTCATTGACTCACAGATTTTCACCCAGCTTTCATTCTGGTTTAGAAAACATTGAGCATCAAAAGACAAAGTCTAGACTTAATAAAACATTGAGCATCAAAAGACAAAGTCTAGACTTAATAAAAGGGCTGTAAAAATGAAGGTGGCAAGCAAACAGTGACTGGAAATTTACATCAGTCTCAGAGATCTTCATACATTTGAATTTAATGAAAGCATTGAGATTGACTTTTGAGGTTAATATTTCAGATTAAACCTTAATAAGAAGACAAAAAAAAAAAAAAAAATCAATGAACGCAAACTGAGTGATTACACATTTCCATAGCCTAGGTAAATTGGAATGTACTAACTCTACCAGGAAGCAAATCTTCTAAATATGCCCACCTAAAGGAAAAAAAAGGAGCAGCGGATTAATATTTGTAAGCACACAGTCAGCTGTCCTAGGTATGGAAAATAACTCTTTTCTAAAGCTCTCGTACACACAGTGGTATGGATTCTGTCCTCTTCTATTTTTGGGAGATCAGTTAATATCCTATTGGTTTTTAATTCTTTTACTTCATCAGCAAAAGTGAATCTTGAGAGAAGCAGAATGAGGCCTGCAAGAGCAGAGAGACTAAAAGACAGGAGAAATGTAACAAAGACGTACCATGGACAGAAATTATTAAAGGCTAAATTGGGGAGATTCTTTTTTTGTTTTGCTGCAGGCATTTGATAAGAAGCATTCTCAGCAAGACAGATGGGACTCAAAATCTGAGTTCAGGAACAGCAGAAATATGTTTCAGGAGGCTGTAAGGAACAATACAAAATAAAGACATTTGCCACCAGTTCACTGAAACTTAAAAAAAGGAAAAATCCCCTCTATGTGTAGATTGCAACTTTCCTGACTGTTACAAGATTCTACACGATCAGGAAGCTTAAATTACCACTTAATTTCTGTATGACTGTAGCCTTCCACTGAGAGCAAGCTAATATTTACTTCATGTTCCCCCCTCCCTTGCTGCAATGGTTTTTAAGCAAGGGGCACACAGTTCATTGGCTTAGTTCTGTTCCTATTCCTTGGTGTCCGACATTTTCAGACAAACTTCATCTCCAGAGAGAGGAGTTAGATGTAAAAGCCAGGCCTACCTAGCACCTATGAGCATCACTTTGAATCCTTATGGAAGCCTCCATAAGGATGCTGTTTCATGAGGTAGGCAGTAAATTAACTGATGCTATTTTCCCCTACCTACAAGCAGCAACACCCATTCTGTGTCTTGGTGGTCTGCTAATCAGAAATGTCTTCAGGATCAAAAGCTTTAATGGCTCTGAGGATCACGCAATTAAAAGTCACTGATGAAGCAATATCCTAAGCAGCTCAAAATGCACTGGATTGCTTATATACAGAGCAAAAAGTGTAAAGTGACATTTAAAGTAAACACATTTTAAGCATGTAATGCTGATTACAGCAGTTTTCAAGGAACATTTAATTCTTTCACTTTGCTTGTCTCTGTCGGTGTGTATGGTCACTGTTGCATGCAGGTCTAGCAATTTCAAGAAACAGGAAAAGTCAGGTCTGATTCGATGTGGCATCCAGTACATTCACCCATGCCCCAGTCAAAGTGGCAAAAATCTGAGCTGAACTGGAAAGTGGAAGCAGGCTGAGTCAGCACTTCACCTGACACAACCCAACCTAGCTTTCCCTGGTATTTCTCTGCACTGCACAAGAATCATAAAAGTAGCCCAAGTGTGAAGATATTCTACATAATTCTAAGATACTACTTGCATAAAATTCACATAAAAATTGTCTCCTCACTTTGTTTACTTGGCCAACTGATTGTTCATAACAATGTAGATTGAAGATTGCTCTAAAAGCATTTAAAAACGTTGACTGTTTTAGTTTTGTTTAGAAGAAAAATTACACCCCATTAAAGTTCTCTTTGATGTTCTGGCTGGGTCAGTACATGCTGTCCCTTATTTTCAAAACAAGGACAATTATCTGCAGGCACACAAATCAATAATGAGCATTAAAGATAAAATACTGCAGAAACAATCATGTAAGTTATTGCAATATCAAAGGAAGGCTCAGCATGATGTCTAGCTTTTGGTGTCTGGTATGCAGGGCAGAAACCACAGCTATATTTTAAATGACTGCTGAAGATCATTTTATTCAGCAGGAAACTTAAGGGAAGTCTGGAGGGAAATGCTGAGCAAAGCCACTCAAGACTGAGCCACTAAGGAGTGATATTTAAGAATATTCTCCAGAGAGCAGAAGCTTAGAAACTCTCTTTCAAATTTTTGAGCACTTTCCTTTAAGACAAGAAAAAGCCATGTGCCTGCCTTTCATTTAGCTTACTTATGGTAAAGCCAGGTCGCTCTTTAGTCCATTGCCCATTTTCTCATGTGTCTTAATTAGTCCTTCCTTCAAACTTTGTTCTAGGCCACGCATGCAGCTGTGGTGAGACTAATGGCCTGTCCTTTCCCACATCACTACTTCTCCGTTCCTAAATAAAGGTACTGCATTTGCTATTCCATAGTCATATCCATTCTCCCCAAAAGTTTATTAAAGATACTCAGCCACAGCCCTGCAATTTCATGTGACAGCTCTTTCAGCATTGTGTGAAATTAGCTGGTCTCCTGACTTCATAGGATTAAGTTCTTTGAGCTCTCATCTAGAAAGTGGTCATTTCTATTCCATAACCTCACGGCTGCTTGCCTTTGCTCAAAGTTCACCATCCTAGAACTGCTCAATCCCAGCAGAAACCATCCAGTTCAGCTCTTAACTATGTTTGGATTATGTTCCACTCTCCTTCATTGTACAGTGAACTATTCAGCCATTGCTCTTTTTGGTTTCTAAGGCTGAAGAATATTTTGCCATTTCATATTAATATTTTTTTCAAGGTCTCTCTCAATCTGGCTTGTGCCAACTGTCATTTTATTCCTGTATTCCTTGACTTCTTGTTGAATCTGGCTTACAAGAAAAATTTTCTCTCTTTTTCTGTGTAAGGATTGTCCTCAAATCTTTATTTTCATTCTTTGGAGTTTAAATCCTGACTGGTGTTGTTGGACATTATAATGAAGCACTAAGAAAGACTGAAGTAATACAGGAACAAATAATGAAGCCTACATATTTGCGGCATGACATCAGAACACACAAAAGGGTTACATGGAGTGGCTCGTGCCAGCTGAAAAGAAGAAACCATGAAGATTGGCAGATATGAAAATGTAAAAGAAATCCCAAGGATCCCAGTCATAATATGGTTTATGTACGTGAGACTTCCCTCATTCAGCCATTCAGATCAGGAAAAGCTCCACAGAAGTCAAAGGAATCGCTTTCCATTAGGGAGTAATACAGAGGGGAATTAGGGCTGCTGAAAGGCAAGCTAAACCAGTCTGAGCAGCCACATCCTGACTTCTGTTCACAGACAGCCCCCTTTAAATGGAACACCTGCAAGCAGGGACTAGAATTGGAGAAATAGATAATGCCCCTCTGTCCAGCTGCAGTAGCCCAATATATTTAATGCTACTCAAGGAATATTGAGAGATGAATGGTTTATTACTCTGTTAAAGTTATGCACCACAGACACTGGAGGGAAAAAAACCACTGAGTAAATCTCAAGAGTGTATTACCCAAATTCATTAAAGCCTTTCCTGTAGATCTCTGGCAATTTTCAGGTCCCTCATTAATTCTACTCACATCTCCAAGTAAATCCATGGTAAATAGCAGTGCAGATCTCATTTAAATGTGGTCTTGGAGTCAGACCAGAAATCACCAAAACTGCCCATTTGAATTTAAGGGAGAGGATAAACAGGTACCATCTGGCTGAAGAGAAGCTGATTTTTATTGACAGGAATGACATGAGGTATTACAGAATACCTGAGTATAAGAGAAGAACTGAGAGAAGATTTCTCTCTGGGTGTGCTGCTCTGACAACTCTCTGAAAGTGGCACTAAATGCCAAAGTCAGCTGAAGTATATTCATCCTCACTAGGAATAACAGCAGAAAAGTTGAGCACAATAGACCTTACCATTAAAAAAAGAAAGAATTATTCCATCTCCAAGTGTTTGTGTCACTCTCAGGAAGCAATAAATCCAGCTGACCTCATGCTGGGAGAAGGAATAGCTGTAGCTACAAAGGAGTATTAAAATACAGCCCTCTGACTGCACTGGGTGGCAGTGGATAAATCCAGCTTATTGAACCTGCTGCTGGAAACAGACTGCTGTAATCAGAATCCCACTTTCCTAAAGAACCATCCCTCCTCTCCTGACGTATGCTGTCCCAACACAGCTTTTCAGCTGGCTCTTCCTAAAGTTCTTCAAGTCTGCCAAACTGATTGGCCTGCTCTTTGTTATCTAGCAGCTTTTTCCCTGTGTTTTCCCACTGGTAGTGTTCAGGCACCAGGTGCCTGTGTAAGCACACATTGACCTGAACCACATCATCCACCTTGATCCAGCTCTCTTTTCAAAACTTTGCTTCCAAAATCAATTTCATTCCTGCTGAAATGATAGAAAATAAGGATGGTGTGGAGAAGGATCACAAGTAGTAACACAGCTGCCAATTTGTGAGGTCTGTAATACAATACAGGTATTTAGCAGCAGACAACCAACACTTTACAAAAGTTTCAACTTTACCCAATACTGCTCTTTTTACCTGAGTATCAGCAAGGTTCTCTGGGGCTCTCTCACTGTCAGCAGCACTAACTCCTGTGCACTAGCACTACCAACTCCTCCTCCTCCTCCACCATGATAACTATTTCTTCTTTAGTCTCACCTACTGCTATTTGCCTAATTATCAGTTCTTTCCTCCTTTTCTTCACCTGCTATCTGGCAACCCCAGCTGATCCTCATGATCCCCTTTTTGCCTCCTCAGAATTTCTGAAGGAAAAAACAAGATCAGGTGTCTGCTATAGGTTTATCCTCTCAGAGTTTGGTTCATTAAGAAAACCTCTCCCTTGAATTAAATCCCGTGTTGCCATGGGTGTGGACCAGAGCTTTGCTGCGGTTACATGTAAATATTCATGTTTAATCAGAGCACAGATGGGTCAGGTGGACCTTTTAGGATCAAGCAAGCACTCTGGTAGGAGAAAAGCATCCAGCTGGCTTGGGTGGAGTAGGCTGTGCTTTTCTGGTTTTTGTGATTTTATTTTCTCATTCTCTTTACTCAGATTATCCCTGAGCAAATCCATCTAACTCCTTTTGTTTTTGCAAGGAGTCTCCACCTCAGCACAGCCCAGGTAACACAAGATCAGAAATGCAGATATCTTCACCTTGCCATCACCCCAAGGACCTGCGTCTACCTCATATTTTTCTCCTGGGCAATTCATACCTTGACCAACACCTCAGTGATTCTTTGCCATGAAGGGAAGCACAAGTAAACCTAAAATGAGTTCCCAATCCCTCCTTTTCACAGGTCCTTTCTCTTTTTTTGATCATTATAACTCCCCATTTCGCTTGTTGCTCAGGATGATAAAACCCTGCCTCGTCTTTAGTTCTGAGTACACCTCCAGGTTCTGTAGAGCTACCTTGTGAATAACTTTTTAGTGAAAAACATTTCTGTCTGGCTACTGCCATGCTGCTGATATTCACTTTTAGACTCCCACTTCCATCTTGCTCACTGTAATATCATTTAATTTGGCTTTTAAAAATTAAAAAAAGGTTCATAGCCATTTCAAACATGGCAGGAGGTATCCTATTCCTACCCAATCCCTTCACCTACACCAGTTTTCACTTTGTGTTCCTCTGTGGGCTCCTTCCTCTCTCACAAAAGTCATAAACTCATTTTCCTCCTTCACTTTTAAGGTATTTCATTACCTCTTCCCCAAAATCTTCCACTACCTATTGAAAGACTATTTTCAGTCCTTATTGGGCTTATGACCTTTCTCACCATTATTTATTTGCTGTGGTTTTTTGAATTAGTATCTTTCCACTTGTCTTCTCTCTGTTCCTTATGACATCTTCCCTCTAAACTGTATATTCTCCTCAGCAGCCATATAAGCAGATAAAGTCATACACTAAGATAACAAAGCAACAATTTCCTGTTTCCTTACTGTCTTTGAGGTAGCTGCATGTGCTCACCTGTGGCCTCATGCAGCAGCATCATCATTACAAAATCTGAGGGAAAAAAACCACTAAAACAAGCAGAGATCAGCATTAAGTCCAGTAGGAAAGTGGAGGTAAAATCATTTGTGCTGAAAGGAACATTTGGACTACAAATGCATTGCGTGCTTAGAAATACCTGATAATTCACTCAATTCAGAGGACTAAAACTGAAATGATTCCACTTCCTTGCCTCGACCTCCTCTCTTCACAAGTCAGCAACTCCTGTATTAGTCTAACATGATCTAAATATGTGTCATTATTACTTGGGTTGTGTCAACACACTGCACGTGGACCAGGACCCCAAAGCTACAGGGCTCTTCCCACACAGAACCAGATGGAGAACACATTCCCAGCTATGTCGGGGTGTATCCTGAGCAGCGCCACGAGCCATGTTTTCAAACTCGACTCTCAGAAATAGTATGTCAAAAAAAAAAAAAAAAAGAAGAGAAGAGAGGAAGAATTTCTGTCCTGAGTGAAGATCATTTTGCACACCATCTGCAAAGTGCTAATTAAACACACTTTTTATTTGGCAGGGTAAGATATTTCAGAACGATATCTGTAAGCTGTCTGCCAGCTCTTACTCACATTCTTTACATCACCAGCAAGAGACCTTATACATTTTGTTTTCCTTAGGTAAGAATCTGCAATATGCAAGAAATGTTAAACTTTGTAAATTGGCTTCTTAGCATATAACTGAAGTCAAGTGAACTCCAAATGAATTATTTTGATTTGTTTAAAAATGTCACATTTTAAGTCATGGTTTTGATATTGCATGCAGGTATTAGGTAAGAATTTCAACAGGTGATTTCTGCTATATTTTCTATATCTTTTATGTGATTTTCAACTAGAAACAGCAAGGACTTCCTGTGATAAAGTACCATTAATAATTACATTACGCAAACAGTTTATTTTATGTTCCCCTAATCCAAATCTTTCTATTTTGTACTTGCTTCATATGGTCAAGTTTTGTTGGTTTGGGTTTTTTTTTGGTTTTGAGGGTTAATAAATCATTATTATTTTTATAAACATAAAGAGTACTGCCACAGCATTTTACTGTTCTAACCAGAGATTAACAGGCTGCAAGCTACAGCTTGCCTGTACAGATGCAAACCAAAGAAAGGAATTTCTCTCACAAAGAGGGTAAAATTGTGTTTAAGAAATGTAAACACATCCAGACACAGAGGAGACTTTTTGGAACATTTTTCAGGGGACAATAACGATGACAGGCAAATGTCTACTAAAAAATTCTTGGTATGTAGCTTCTCCAGAACCATCCATGAAAACTCTGTCCTCATGCGTAATACCTGTCAGGATATCTGAACAAGTATGTGCAGAAACAGAAATGACAAGAAAATTTTCATGAAACCAGATTCAGCTTGGGGGATAAGGGGATGGGGGGGGGGGGGAGAAAAAAAAGGAAAAAAAAAAACAAAAACCCAAGGCATCCGTCCTTCAACACACACAAACCAATGAGATACTTTCTACTCCCTCCTTAGGAGCATGAGCTTCTGCCTTCACCACCCTCACTCCCCCTGATGGAGTTCTTCTACTGTCAAAGTTTATATTCCCATTGCCAGAGAAAAGGTTGGCTATTTGTAAGCACAACAAATAACCTGATTTAGCTAGGACATGCAGTAAGTAAAACAGCTGTATAGATATCATCTTAACATAGCTGGCTGAGGTCAACTGCAGTTGAGAAAACAATACATTATTTTTATCAATGTCAAGGTAAGGATCATCTGATTCCAGCTGGGATTTTGCCACAAAACAGCTGTCTGGAATTGCCTATCCCACTATAAAAGCAAACCATCATAGAGAAATGTATATATATTATCACTGCACACACACAGAGTTCTCAGCCTTTGCTGAGAGAAATGATATCCAAGACAAGCAGAAAACATTCCTGGCAGATGGAGGAATTGTGGATAGTGAATAACTTGGGGTAGTCTCACTCGTCTCATCAAAAGGGCAAGAAACTGCATGTGAGAGGAGAGGATCACTCTGGAGTGGAAATGCTGGAGAGCAATATGTAGCTCTGTGGGGGAGAAGAGATGGGAGAAAAAGGGATTAAGTAAATAGAATTTCCTGCATTGCCCCAGCCAGCCACATGTGGGGTCAAGCAGGAATTACCATGGGTTTATTAAATAACATGGATGTTACTTAATCAAGACTTAATGAGATCAAAAAACATCGGCAGAGTTCATCAGCTGGATACCACTTCTTTCCACTAGTGCACGCAGAGTTTTAGGACTGACATCTCATTAGAAGTAACACTGCCGACTTCCCACTCCATTATCTCACAGAGTCTAAATCACACAAAGAATACAAACATTCAGAGCTGGAGTATCAAACTGTGTTGTTTCTCTTTCAGAATATATTTTTTTAAGGCATCCCACAAGCATCTCAGTTTGAATTTCACTAATTCGTGTTCTATCCCCATCCCTGGCGGCCTCTCAGTGCCGAGTCTAACAACAACAGAGCTGAGTCAGAAACAGCAGGTTGAATCCATGACATCCAGAAATAGGAATATTTAGGAATGTAGACACCAAATCAAGTGGCCAGTGCAAAAACATCATCCAGATGAGCAAGGCCTTTCTCACACAGAACACAACCCTATGGTTATTGTGAAAATGTTGTCATGAAGATCCAGTACTCCCCAAGAATTTCTCTATTGCACCGGTTACACAATACCCTCAGCTTCTTTTTTCCCCTCTTTACTTATTTTGTTTTAAAATAAATACTCTTATGCTCTGTGCACAAGGTCTTATTTGCCACTTACATTGTGGTTCTCATGTGCAAGAGCACTGCCTTAATGAGCTGCTTGGTATTGTTTCTTGTTATTGCAAGCCGGTTTCACCATGCAGTCTCTAGCTGTCACTAAATTTAAAGAGAGAAACAAGCCCCACTTTAACTGTCTGTCCCTTGGAAGGAGAAACTTGAGAAGATAATGAATGAAGGAACCTTTAAAGCTTTGAAAAGTCATGTACCGTCATAAATCTTTTACTGCCTCTCGTCTTGTATTTCTGCCTTATTTCTTCATTTGCAAAGATCACCTCTCTTAGAAGCCAAGACATCGAAACAAAGGTAATAACTGGAACAGAGCAGAGAGGTTGTAAATCCCACTTGGATTTTGATTCTTCCCCACACTACAGAGTTGAAAGTTTTTGAGCAATTTCTCATCTGTGACCACCAAAGCCCACCCTCCTGAATATGCCTCTGGATTCTTGGAATTTGGACCGCGAACTAAGCGACCTGATGGGAACTTTTCTATTTCTCTGTCTCTATCTCTCTCTCACATTTAAATACTGTTAAATAAAATCTGTACTATTGTCTTTGGCAGATGTCTTGTTTGCACCTTAATTCAAGAAGAGGCCTCTCTAATAATCTTATTTCAACATACATTACTGCTACACTTTTTACATTTGTAACCTGACAGTCCTCATGCTCTCTCATGTTATTTATTATATAAATAATACAGAAAATCAATGTATAATATACAAACAATATATAAAATCAGTGTATAACTGTTATAAATTAATTAAGGTTTTTCCAGCTGTTATTGTTCTTGCTGACATAAAAACATTCCTTTTCTCCTCCATTGTAATTCAGAGCTCTTCCCCAACACAAGCAGAAAAGAAAAAGAAAAAAAAGAAAAGCTTTGTGTATATATCCACCATCTTTTGTGTATGCAAATAACCAGCAGATGAGTATTTATATTTAGGATTAGAGCTTTGAATAGACAAACAGCAGATAAATGTGTGCCCTCAATATCTAGGTTACATCCTTTAGGAATTTAGCCTAATGTTATCATTCCATAGGAAAAAAAAAAAAAATTGAAGAAACAATGAGAAGATGAGAAATGAGCTTACTTTGATATGACAATAATGATACACAAATGCTTGCCAGAAGCACATTAATTGCATTCCTGAAAAGGTTAAAAGTTCAAGAAATGTTATATAAGGTACAAGATATAATGAGATGTAACAAGTGAGAACCAGGAATAGCTGTGTTGTAAGTCAGAGGACTGTGCAAGCTTATTTACAAGTCAAAGGAAAAATAATCACCCTCATATCCCTGTAAAAGCCCTTTCCAAAGCTCCCATTAACTATGTTGATGCTTGCTGGTGCCAGGTTTAAAATAACTTGGCTTTCATTTTACAGAACTGATTCACCTCCACTTGTGACCCTTCTCCCAGGTGGGCCACTGGAGAAGGCCCTCTCCCAGTAAACCAGAACTGGCCATCTTTTTAAGGACTGAACCAGCTCCACAACTGACATTATGGGGAATGCCAAAATCTCAGAGATTTGGGGTTTTGTTTGGTTTGTTGATTGGGGTTTGTGGTTTTGGTTTGGAGGTTTTCTTGGTGATTTTTTTTTTTTGTCTGTGCTTCTTTTTCTGTGGTAAGTCTGGCAATTTTTGCCACTATGGAGAGACTTCTATTAGATCATCTTATATCAGCAACTTCAACACTGGAAGGCAGCAAAGAACAGCTGACAAGAACGTGTAAAAGCAAAGCTCAAGGCCAAGAGCAGAATTTCAACCTGTGTCCTTGAGTGCTCTGTGTGCCTTGAAGTCTTAGATCACTACAGCTGTCTCGCTGAAGGGCCTTCAAAGTGCCCTGCATATTCTGCTACACAAAAGAAAAGTTTTTAGTGCTGCTCTCAGTTTGAGCAAGAGGAATATCATATATACACACCTTATACTGGCAAATAAATAGAGGTGAGAAATGGCTGCAGCACGGATGTGCTGCAGAGCAAACACAGCTGAACAAATGAAAGAGAAGCCAGAGTAGCAGTGAATCAAGTGGACAGAAAGGAATCTGCCCATCTCCTTGTTATTCTGAGGGGCAGCTCTATCAGCCTTCTTGCTCCCTCTTCACTACAGGGGACTGGGAGCACATTATTCCCAATTTTTTTCCCCTTTTTTAAGAGAGTTCACATGAATATGTACTTTCAAAATAGTCCCAAAATGATCCATTCTGCCAACAAATAAACCCACTATGTAGAAAGCAACAAAAGGAGTGTCAGATTAGTCAGCTGGGCTGCTCAGCACACCAGAAAAAGAGTCCTGTAAAAATTTTAATTAAGAAAGCTCTTTTATTTGCAATTCATTTGCAATTTTCCTGCTTTAAATTTTTGAGTAGCCCAATCAGGGTGATTAATCAATACCTCGAAAGTCCTGGGCCTACCACTTTCAGGAGCAAAATTTTCATTTAGTTTCACCAAACCTTTGTTTTCACTTCCCTGTGAAAGGGAAGACCCTGAGGAAGATCACATATTTTGCAAACCTCAGTGTTTGACAGTGTAAGAACAAACACTCTCAGAGATTTCAAATGGTTTATGAAGATCTGCATTAGGTGAAATAAATAATTCAGTTTCCATCACACTTCATGAACCCTGGTGAAGATACACAAACAGCACATGCCCAGAAACAGTTAAATACATAAAACCTGGGCTAGAGGGAAGTGAACTGACTTTCCCTCTGACTTTCACTGTTGCACCACTGAGTGTGAGAAGTATTTTATTGGCATCCACCCTTCTCCCCTCATGCTCTGAGTGAGCCTCAGCTGATGCACGTGGCTGAGCTCGTGTCTAGAGCAGTGCCACAGAGAGAAGAGACGCCGTCTCGCGCTCCCTGACTCCAGTGGCTGCACTGGCTCCCACTGTCAGAGCCTGACAGGTTGACATTTCCCAACAGCCTGATGGATGAAAAGCACAATTCCTGCTCTTCTCCCTGACACCCTGCAGGAGCGACCGGAAGCTTATGAGATAAAGCTGACAAGTTCAAAGGACACAGATCAGAGCTTGAACAGTGTTTTCTGTAGCTCTAATGTTCTTCATTTTTTACTAGGGGCTTTCACAGCCCAGGAAAGGTGCTCTAGTTAATAGTTTTCTTCTATTCCTTATTCCCAGCCCTTAGCATGGCAGGAATCTCAGTGCCTTTGTTGGAAAGGGAGATTATATCCTTCTTTTTACAGGTGTACCTGACTTGCTGCCTAGAGCACCCAGACACCAATTAGCTGCAGGCTCAGTCATGGAGAACACACTGCTGCCCATATCCCCACTGGCACTGGGAGGATCAAAGCCAGTGGGATTTTTTTGTGGGTCACAGGTAAAGGATGAGGCTCAACAGAATTGGTTCTCCCAGTCCAGGCAATCATCTTTAACACTACTGCTATTTACAGATGTGATCATTTGAATCTACATAATCTGTGACCTTATTCTCTAGTCTGAATACAACAAGGAAAATGCTGAAAAAAGTATATCCACCACTATTTCTTTGACAATTTTAAGTCCTTTTTCAGCCCCTCTTGAGTCCTTTTTTTTGTTCTCAGAAAATGTTTGAGTGACCTTGCTTTTCTGACCAAGGGCTTGGATAAATTTTAAAAACCCAAGAAAGCGTTCCTGGCAAACAAGCTTCAGCTTTACCCACACAATTATTTGAGCCAGAGTGCTTACACGTTTGTCTAATCAAGGAGCAGGGAAAGCATTATAAAATGCTTCTGATCAATAGTCTGTAGGCACAGAGCTCATAGGCACAGAGCTCAAACACTGAATATTCACCAGCAATTAAGAGAACAAACATTTAAAAACATTTGCTGAAAAAAATCAAAAACCTGAGTAAACCAAAGTCTGATGACAAATTTACTGCTAATGCTAAAAGGAAAATTCTTCTAAGTGCTATTCTTTGCAAAGTATTAGTTCCTTTCCTATGTATTTAAGTTGCTTTAATCTTGCTTTAAATAACAGAAATGTTCTGGATTTATTATTTCTTTTCAGGTCATGAAAGAAAAACCTAGTTAGAAAATAATCATGAATATATAGGTCTTAAAGGAGGGGACATTTAAGAGAACTTTGACATTTGACATCACTCTTTTAAACCAACCACCAATGGCAAGAATCAACAGATCTGTGCTATTTATACAAGCAGAGCAGTGGGCATGAGAAGGAATGATACACTATTGTGTTTGTATCTTTTGCTATTCAAACAAGATGTCCTCTCAGAATTTTAAACCAGGAGGTTTACTTTGCAAACAATATGTTAAGCACAATTTATTTTTACTCTATTTCTCAAAAGAAAAAAAAGTCAGGAGTCATATGTGGATAATGTAACGCTACATTTCACCTGCAACACTTAAAGTGTGGGTATGAAGGCTATCAAAGAGACAGTCAGCTTGCAAGTAAACAAATTATTCATTTTGTTCCGTGTGTTTCAAAGGAAAGAACCCACATTTACACTTCAGCACTCCAATCCCTGGGGACATAAATGTGATTGAGCAATACCTGGGATATTGTTCAGCTCTGTACATGCCTCAGTGCTTCCCTGCCTTGCTGAGCCATCCTGTGGTGCACTGTTCACACTCTGCACTGCGTGACTCCATGCAGGTGACAATCTAGAAGCATTTTTGAAACATGAATGAATTAATTCTCACCCACTGAAGCAAGGAGAGATTCAGTGACTTCCTCAGGGAAACAAAACCCAGCCTTGATTCAAGCCTCAGGCTGCAGTCCGGCACTTCGGTGGTCTCATAGTCATGCCAAAGTCCAAAAGTTCTCTATAAGTTATCAACAACATTCTGCTTTGCAGCACATCTTGCTCAGGTGATGCAAATAAATGAAAGATTTGTAGCTGCAGAAATGAACCAGTTCATAAATCATACAACTAGGCCAGAAGTCAGGTCTCTCTCCTCCTCCTAGATATCACACTGTATTTTCTGATGTCTGCAATTAGTTGGGACAGCAGAAGGACCTGTCATCCCAAGCTAAATAACACAGCTAAAAATGAACAGCAAGCATCACCCTATTGTCACATCATTGCCCAGCTAATACCAAAAAGGCTGGAACTGAACTGCAGAGAGAGAACAGCTTTGCTGTAGGAACAGTAAATGCTCTGATGAGATGTGGCATACAAATCTAAGCTATCATTTCTTCTTCCAAGCTAAATGGACAGCTAGAAGACCTAAGGGTTAAAACCACTAACACAGCTCAAAACTCAAAAGGCACACTACCTTTCCAAGAAATCATAGGCTTTCATCCCCTTCTCTCCAAAGAATTTTAAAAAACATTTAAAGAAGTAGAAAGAAAACAAGGCAGGACTTTTATTACTCCAGGTACTTTTAAAAGTCCCACTTTGAGATGCTCCTGTAGGCAGAAGGAAAGAGCATCACTACGCAATGAAATAAAGTATTGGCTGTCCAGACAATAACTAATGGGGCCATTGCAGGACTAGAGGAACTATCAGTTCTCAGAGTGCTTTTATTTATCCATTTGCTTTCAGCCTTTTGTGGCAAAGGAGGGTTATTAAAACAATAAAATATGGAAAATACAGTGAAGGACATGAAGTGGAAGGGTAAGATTTACTGAAGGAGGCAATATTAACTGTTCTCAAGTATCCACTGCTTCAGTACACAGCTCATTCTTCATAGCTGTACTGCAGCAAAAATACAGTAATTCACTTCTTATCTCTGAGCTCTCTATTCTCTATTTTTATTTTTCTTTAAAGAAAATATTAATTTCTTATCAAGGAATGCCAATTTCTCTTAACTTGCAGCGATTATAGGGAGCGTATCTTCTCTACCTGGGTGATAGACCAGAGTATCAGTTTCTGATTCACCTCTCAGCTGAAGTTGTTTTCAGCATTAGGTTTAAAACCTTTAAGCTTCAAAGGTCGATAAAGCACTAACACACTGCTAAAGCAGGAGCCCTGGTGCTTGAGAACAGACACTGGAGCGAATAATGTGATGGTAGAGATCGTTCTGGAGATTTTAACAGAAACTGAGCACATCTACCTCATTACATATGGAAACCATCTCTTCCCACTTAGTTGCTTTTATCTATTTCCATATATACAACATGTTTATGAGACAATGTGGGATGTGCTCCCAGGTCAGAAAACAAATATAACTATTAATTATAATATATACAAACTGAGGATATGACCTCTATTTTCAGTGAAGTGACTCAAGTCTCTCCAAATGAAAGAATACTAGGTCTGAGAGGATACTTTGCTTAGCAGCAGGAAGACGATTAGAACAGTAACAAAACATCCGATTATCCAGCTGTTTCTGATCTCATGAAACCACTTTTTGCACACTTTTTCCTTCTTGAAAGACAAAGCATGCCTTGTTATCATGTATAGATCTTCCATTACATCTCCAGTCATTTCCAGTTTCACCCAGGAGGATGCAAAAGGTGATATCCAACATTGCAGTATGTAGCAGCACACAGGAGCCCTGTAAGCGTGGAATGAGATGGGCTGAAGAGCATCACCCAAAGCAGGAAGGGCTGAGGCAGCACAGACCCATCTCATTGCTCCCAGCCATGTCAACAATACTGTTCTTTTAAGCTGCTGCACACTGGACAGCGTTATAATGAGATTCTGATTTCATTCTATTAGTGTTTGTTTGAAACATCTTCACTGTGACCAAAGAAGTTAATTAATATTTAACAAGGTCAGTCTCCATTGTTGCATACCATGGCATGGTCATACCAATTCCCTGTCACAACTGACCTCCCTGCCACCAAGGAGCAAGAGCACCAAAAAGGTTTACTAGAGCAGTTAAGAATGTGCTTCGAGCTGTAAAGCAAGATTAGGCCTTTAAGGTTTTTTTTTTTCTTAATATATATGATCCTTTTTTTGCTGTTTTTTTATGTCAGGGTTATTCTGAACCCCAGTTATGACACCTTAGCACTGTGTTCCTCCAACTACATGGAAGATTCAGAACTAAAGACACAAATATATATGTTAGACCAAGGGAGACAAAGGGACAAAGAGAAGCACAATTCTCGCTCTTGAAGTGCTAGCTTGTGCCAAACAGATTGTGCCAGATGCAGAGATCAATTATTCTATAATACTGCCAACTGTCTCCAGCATTTGTTCAGGATATTCAGTGGCAGTGAGAGGAGGCCAAGGGAAAAGAAAAGCAGCTCATGTACTAACTGGGCTATTTGGTGTTTTTCAGGATGGCAATGCCTCTCACTCTAACGAGCAGAACAAATGCTAATAGGCCCCTGTTCATTGCAGCCAGGAGAAAAGGTCAGGCTGAACAGAGAGCTACAGAACTCCCTGCAAACCAAGAATCTATTTAATCAGCACAACAAGGCCAAGAGCATTATCCACAGGCAATCATATTGTTTCTCAAATACACTTTGACATGTTAAAACAATAGTCCAACACAATGAGAAGCTCTTTGTGCTACTGTGGGATACTTTGAAGCTGTGATTGTCAATTTTGTGGATTTGTGCCAAACGTGCAGTGCAATAAAAGATGTGAGTGATACCCCCTTCAAGTCCCCATTAAATGAATCTCTGTGACAAAGTACTTCAACAAAGTCATGCTGAAGTATTTGGGCAACAATATCACACAAGTGTGCTGAAGATCTCATGTAAATGACATGATTAAAAAAGGCATCAGGCAAAGAAGAACAAAAGGGTTTCTCCAACAGGTCTTCACTATTATTTCACAGGAAAAAAACTAGAATACATCAACTCAAAGAGCAACTAAGTGAAGAGAAATCTTTAACACGTTCTCCGTAGTTTTTATATCATTTTCGTTTTCTGAGCTAGGGGCAGAAAGTACCTACAAACACATTTCTCTTATGTATGAGGGTTATTTCATTAGGGGCAGAAACCAGCATTCACAAATATTTCTACAATGAGTTGTGAAAAATATATTTAGACTAATAAATTGACCTAATAAATACAATAAGAGCATGTCAGTATAATTCTTAATAACCTCTGACTCATTTTTCTTAAAAAGTACAAATATGCCAATGTACTCTCATCCTAAAAGCAGACATTCATTCTTAACCTGGGTATTATTACAACCACACTCATATGAGCAGATCAAAAAGCAAATGTTGCTCAATGTGTGCTACTGCCATAGAAGTGTGAAAACAGGGCAGAATCCACCACTGATTGAGCCAAGGAAATTATGCTGGGAAAATCAGATAGCATTCCGTATTTCAAATTATGGTTTCCTCCACTACCCCCTGTTTTTTCTTTACAGCCTGCTGTATTCATTATTTAAGAGCTCAAAGTGTTCTTTCTCTTTGTCTCTGAACACTGCCCCAATTTGTGTTCAGTTTCCAATTAGAATTTAGCTGAAGACAACAGATCAGCTGGAGACAGTGAGGAGAGGTGCAGGTCCTGCTGGAAACACTGGCCCCTGCAGATGACCTGTCAGAGCTTCAGCATCATGTTTCCATGCCAACTGAGAGCACATGAAGAGGTACAGAAGGAACTGTTGTTGGGAAGAAAAAGTATCAGGAATTTTACTTCATCTGCCTTCTGGAAGGATCATTGCAAGGACAATGAAAATTCACAAGCAAATACAGGGTGAGGCATTTAGGGACATGGCTTAGCGGTCGGTGTTGGGTTAATGATTGACTTCGATGATTTTAGAAGTATTTTCCAACCTAAGTAATTCTATGATTTAAAAAAGCAAAAAGGAAGTTTTTACCTTCCAGGCAGTCCCACTTCCTAGAGCTCTAGGTTTAGGCATTCCAGGCACATCTGCTTCCACACAGGTCTGTTGCCGGTGTTTGCCACATCCAGGTCAGGACCTAGCCTGTTCCACATTTAAGTTGACCTCTGGCCTTTGGGTCTCTTGACCCTGGATTTCAAACCCCTGCTGCCCAGGTGACAGCATGACAGCAGGGTGCCCTGTACCTTAGAGCCTGCTGGCCTCAGGCCAATCCCTTTCTACTCTCTTCATTTTGTGGTTACCACAAGCCACCGTTGTGAGTCTCCTCTGCTTCCTTTCCAGGTGCATTTGGCTCTGACCACATTAAAGCATTACTCAGGCAACAGAAGCAGAGCTGAAATAGCAGGCTGCAATGGGATGATAGGTACACTACATGGGCAAGTGGGTATCTACCTCACATCTTCAAAACCTATCCTCTTCAGCATCCAGCACACGATGGAGCACACTCCCCTGATGCACCAGCTGGGATTTTCTGAACAGTCTGGTCCCTGGAGCAGCTTTTTCTAAAGTCTCATGGCTTCTCTGGCCCCACAAGTCTTCCTGCTCACAGGGCTGGCTCTTAACCCTGTCTAAAGGTCCTTTTCCCCTTACTATTTACAACAGCAAATGGGGGGCCTTGACTATCTCACATCTCTGCAGCTTGCCTGGTGAGTTTCATCCTCGTCTGAATTTGAGGTGTATTTACATGTCCAGGTAACACAAGCAAGCCAAAATGTACTGTGAGAGAGAAATGGAAGTCTTACAATGTGTCTTTGTAGGAATTTGGAGTTACACATAGTTTAAAACAATTTATGGGGTAGACATACCAAAATGAGTTAGCTCCCCTTGTAAGTTTAACCCCTCCCCTTTCACCCATAAGGAGAGATGAATGCAAGAAGACATAAGTGAAAAAACAACATTTTTTTCAGTTCTGTTTAAAAAACAAAACAGTAACGACCAAGATAACAGGAATAAGCCCCAGATAGAAAGGTGCTGAGTCCCATGGACTCCACAGCAACAAAGAAAAACAGATGGCAGAGAAACCCCCACTCAGCTCAACCTTCCCCCTGGAAGAGAAAAACAGGAAGGTGGGAGTGCACAGAGCAGATGCAGGGATCCAACACCATCCAGGGTAGCTCCAGACCTGTGGTGACAATTTCTGTGAGAAAAGCGAGATTGGCTGGTGGTAGCTGTCACCTATGGTGGTAGCTCATAAGATATGAATGGTGGTAATTTGTCCCTGAAGTTTGTACCTCCAATCTCCTGGCTTCCCTAATGACCTCTGTCTCTTTAAGCTTCTGTTTAATTACATCATTCCCTGTTCATATCATATTGGTCATTAATGCCTTTACGGTTTAATGCAGCACCACAAATGAACACAGAGCATTTCATAGAGCTGCAACTACAGTAATGCTTCATTTGGTATCCCTATCAAATGGAAGTAGAACCAGCAGGCAGAAATGTGCTAGAAATGCAAACAGGGTTAGGGAAAATATTTGGCATTTACAAGTTGCACACTGCTTCAAGTGTTCCACCTTTCTGTACACGACTGACTTTTGATAGCAGTTTAGGTCACAAGCTAATTAATTCCACAAAAAAAAATCTTCAGATTTTGCTGATTGCTTACTTTCAGGACAACCCCTTTTACCCATCCAGGCTGAGAAGATGAGGGAGTTGAAAGCAGCCCTACTGAGATGGACTTGAGGGAAGTGGTGGATGGAAAGCTGGCCATGATCCATGAGTGTGCATTCACAGCCCCAGAAAAACAACTGGATCCTGGGCTGCATAAAAGGAGGCATGGCCAACAGGACGAGGGAGGTGATTCTGCCTCTCTACCTTGGTCTGCTGAAACCCTACGGTGTACAGTTCTGGGGTCCTCAGTACAGGAAAGACAGGGACCTGCTCAAGCAGGTCCAGAGGAGGGACACAGAAATGGTCGGGGGGAAGGAACACCTCTCCTGGGAAGAAAGGCTGAGAGAGTTGGGGTTGTTCACCCTGGAGACGAGAAGCCTTCATGGTCACCTCATTGGGGACTTTCAGTACTCAAAGAAGTCTTATAAGATGGTGACAGACATTTTAGTAGGGCCTACAGTTTGGTTTTAAACTAAAAGAGGGTAGATTCAGAATAGATATAAAGAGGAAATATTTCATGAGCAGGGTGGTCAAACACTGGAACAGGTTGCCCAGAGAGGCTGTAAATGCCTCATCCCTTGAATGGAAACATTCAAGATGAGGTTGGGTGGGACCCTGAGCAACCTGAGATCTAGTTGAAGGTGCCCCAGCTCATTGCAGGGGGGTTGGACCAGATGGCCTTTAATGATCCCATTCAAACCAAACCATTCCATGATCTTTGCTTTTCACTTCCCCTTCTGCATTGAATCCACAAGTCCATCAATGCTCTCACTTCGTCTTTCCAGTGCTGCTAAAATCTCTCCTTCCCCTCTGCTAACAAGCTCAGGAATACACTTGAAAGTTCCTCACCTTCAACCCCACAGCATCCCATTATCCATAACTCTCTGTCATATACCCTTCTGCTATGTTTCCAAAATACTACTCCAGAATCAGCTTCCCAAAGCATCAACCCTCACATACATTCTTCCCTAAAAAAAATGAATCTCAAAAAAATGGAGCTATAAACCCCATGAAGGTGGCTTTGTTCTGTCTTTCACTATATAAGAATAATCTTCATTATGCTATGAGCAACTTGTTAGACAACTGAGTGACAGAATCATTGAAAGATTACATTTAAAAATTAGCTGAAGGTGTTATGAAGCTGAATAAAATATCATTTGCACACAATTTCAGAATTATAGAAGATTTGTTTTGGCAGTGCTTAATATAACCACCTTGTGACTGGGTACTGGATGAATGCAAGTTCTAATACAAAAGTAATTTTTTTAAAGATACTATTTAAGAAATTACAGTATAATGCACAAGAGCAACACTGACATCATTATATAATCTTTGAAGAGCTGCAGGACAACCTACCTCAAAAAGCGTCACATACAGACCTTTCAAATAAGCTGGCATTGAGATTTAGAGACATTCACACTGCAAATAATGTGTCAGCCAGGACCCACCCCACTTCTTTGTCTTAAGTGGGCAAAGAAAACCCACAGAGGAAATAAAAGCAAACAACTGCATTAAAACAACAGCTCAGAAATGCGTTTCAGATATAAAACCCCCTGAAAATGTATGAGACCCCTGGAAACATTTGACATTTGCCCTGTTAGGCCTAAGTAACAAATACTAAGCTTGAAGATAAATGTCACAAGCAGGTTAGTTTCTGACAACAAAATATTTTTGAATTTTTTTATAGGATTCTCATTTAACTATGAATTATAGCCAGCTTGTATGGCTCATGGCCTTCTCTTAGCACTTTTTCAGTATATCTAAGAATCGAGATCCCACAGGCTCTCCAAACAGGTTATTCCACCCTCACGTCAGGAGGTGTTTGACACATTCATGTTTAAAGAAATAACAAAAAAAAAAAAAAATCAGTGAAAAAGAATTTCCAAATTCAGTATTTGTAAATGGTAACAAAATCTGCCCTTTGTCTCCTCCAGCCTGGACCAACCAGCACAGGCAGCTGGCCTTCAGTGCAACAGCAACAAAGCAGAAGATGCAAAAAATGTGCTCCCAAACCTCATCTCCAAGAAATACCTGTTTGAAATCCTTCCACAAGTACTGGCCATTAATTAGAGCAGCTATTGATATCCAGTATAAATACTTACTTTATAATTTCATAAATATTATGTTCATGACCTCACTAGCTTCCTGTATCTGAAAGATCTAGTTACATCAAAAGTTGCAGTGAAAAATATTTTATCAGTTCCACATTTCTCTTTTCAATATAATCATGTTTATTTCAATCTGATAATTTCAATTTGATTCTTCAACTGAAGTTAAACATGACATAATGAAAGAATTAGGTATAGAACTATTTCAAGGCAGTCCCTCTAATTTTCTATATTGTCCTTTCCTTGGATATGGATCTTAAGTCCCTTAGCCTCAGGCGTTCCTTTTCCTAGTGAAATGCTAGAGAAGAACCACCAGTTACTACCCCATGGCCACTTTGCTGTAGTTTTTGCATTGTCTGTAATCCATTAGGGATACATCCTTGTACTCCTGCAGGTGTCCTTTATTGTTTGATATTAATTTACAGGGAGTAATTATTCTCCTTCCTTCCTGCAGTTTAATAAGGGTTAGCCAGTGCAGTTACTGCAGAAATAAGCCAAACAAAAATATTTCAAGAAGTGTACTTTTGTTTAGTACCAAACTGTTGACAACATGCATGCTCAGCTCTGGAGCTGATGAGTCTTCTCACTGCCGCTGAACCCATGAACTTTGATTTTCTTTCCCTAGAGGTTATTATAGATTTCCATTGGTTTGTGCATTGAGGAAATCAAGACTGTATTTTCCATTGATTCGAGCCCTGCAGAAGTCAATAATCGTTAAAAAGGGCATTTTAAATGATTCTTTGTGGGCTTTGTTGTAGCTGTTCACCTGTTTTTACCCATTAGTTATAAAATGCCATGCAATTCAGGGGGATAAAAAGTCAGTTTAAAGGCACTGATGGAAGGCAAACTAAGCCTCCTGCAGTCAGAGGGCTGAAAAATATTGAAGTCCCCCAGGACAGCTCATGATGTCCATCTGAGAGCCTCTGCACTACTTCACTACAGGAAAACCTCCTCAGCACAAAGTCCTCATAACCCCCCAGAGTTTTAGCAGGTCCTCCCTCTTGAAATAACATCCTGACTTCCTGTATTTCTCTTTAATCCAACAGAATTTTCTCTAAGAAGGAGGAAGAAATCAGAATTTTGGTCAGATTAGAGTGCAGGACATGAGGCTTTCAGTGAGAAAACAAAACACTCAACGGATGCCTCTTAAGCAACATTCATTTCTGTGCTGTGAAAGGGTCATACCATAATAGACAGTCCAGAAAATCCATAAACAATGATTTTTTGTTGTTCTTCATTGGTTCGTATTCTGCTTTCCCACTAAGACCTGCCTGTCAGCATCATGTATCCCCACCATTCTGGTGCACTTGGAATTTTTTGGCTTTACTCTTATTGAAGGAAAGGTTTCACAAAATTATTTTCTTTACTTTTCTCCTGGCAGGAAAATCCCCATTTTGGTCAGCTCTAACTGCAAGTATAGCATGGACATCTATGAAGTGTAAAATAACCTTCAAGGGCAATTTAATCTAATTTAATCTGATAGTTTACCAGAAGTTTGACTTCTACAACTGTACTCCTTAAGTAGTTCAGACTTATTAAGAAACTCAGGACTCATATCAGACACAGGAATAAAAGTTAAACTGGTGTCTTGAGGTCAGGGGCTCATTTAAAATAGATTTTTGAATTATCTCCTAACATTTTGTCGAGCACACAAAATCAAAATGCAGTTACTCAGCGCTGCTTCACAACCATTCCCTGCCAATACTCAACCTGCTTGCCCCAAATAGGATCTTCTTCTCTGTACCAAGAAAAACTAACAGACTATTGCCATGGGGATGTATAAGAAATAACTCAAAATACATATAAGAAATAACTCAAAAGTTATTATGCAGGAAGCATTCACACAAGCACACTGCAGATAAAAAAAATAACAAGGAAATTGTAGTTAAAGGAATAATGGGAATACAATCTTTCAAAATATGCGGGTGAGGATCAGAACAGAGGATGCCACAAGACCCAAGGCTAAAGAAAGTCAATGTGGCTTTTTGTTTGCAGATTACTGAAAAAAAAGATCAATAGATCTACAAAATCAGGCCAGGGTTCTTCAGATGCTGTTTTAACCTATTCTCATGTTAAAGTATTACTTGTGGTGATTCAGCTATCATAAATTTCTTGAGTAATTTGGCCCACTTCCACTATTATCCTTATTTTAGTAGAGTTGAGTGTATAAAAAATGACATGGATGCAATGCTTAGAAGATCCTTTTCTTCCAAATCGCACAGAAATACCCAGCGATACTTCTGGATTTTGTTTCTACTGCTATAAAAAAAATCAGCTTTTATATTTATGACGTATATAGGATTACTGAGTGGATACCTTCATTTGAAGGATACCTTCATTTAAAAATAGGAGTTGCTAATAATATTCCATAAAATTCTATTGTATCTGGAGAGGTTTTCACGCTTTCTCCAGTTTCTTGCAGGTTCACCAAGATCTTCATGCTACAAATGTCTCACAATAATTACATTTACCCAAATAATGTGGTTTTCACAGCCTTGGTTAAAAAATAAAACAAAAAATGAACAGCAAAACCCCCACCTTATGTCATCATAATTTGGTAGTTTTTACTGTGGAAGCTTTTTGTGTTCCATGAAGATATTTAAATCCAGCTTTATTCTATCTGTAGGCTCAACAATTTTATTCATCCAAACTCTTTGGATGGTTTTACTCCATTACTTTCAAAGTAACTGAGTAGACCACACGTGTACAAACATCTCAAAGATGCATGGAAAATTTAGATGTTCAAACAAGTTCCAAAACAGATCAGTGCAGCTGAGGTGCTTCATTTCATCAAGAGTAGGAGAGGGTTAAAAAAAATTAAAATATTAAAAACTTTAAGATAAAAATACTAAAAATATTGGAGAAATATTAATATTAAAAATTTAAATATTAAAATGTTGAAACAGAATGGAGGAATGGACTGTGGGAAGAACAACTGGGTCAACAGGGCAAAAATGTGGTTTGTGCAGGTGGGACAGAAAGCCACCACTAATATGAGTGATCCAATGCGGGGGGAAAAAAAACAGTTTCATTCAGACTAAAAGAAAAAACTCATTGATAAGAGCTAAGCAGTCTTCCATCAAGCCCTCACTGACAGAAACACTGAAAATCTCAAGGCCGTTTAGAGTTTTTTATCCATCACGTTGAGCTTATCTTTCTCCCCCACTAATATTTTTTAAATGCATTCTAAATAAATCTGTTGTCAACCTGACAGTTTTTAACTATAGATTCAATCTGACTTGTTCCCTATCACACAATTAAAATAAAATAACAGCAGCAGCATGGACAGGAGCCCAGAGAAAAAGACCTTTTTAGTTACTGGCAGGGAAGGAAAGCATGAAATGTTGATGTTCTGCTGCCAGGTCATGTAAACCAAGTAACCAGATACATGAGACCATTGTCATGTTCAAGAGAGACACTGGAGGGAGAGAACTTCATATATCACAAACTTCTATTTCTTTCTTTTGTTAGGTGATTTCTCCTCTGTCCAGTACAGAAAACATAGTACAGACTCTGCTCCAGTAACTGCACTCAAGGATTAAGGTGAGTAGATTTCTGTTGCAGATTTAAATATGGTTGATCGGGTGGATTCCAGATGAAGTCTCCAGCTCCAGCCCACATGGAGACAACAGGCACTTGTGGAGAGGTACTGACTACTCCTGGTGTGCTCAGCTCCCCCAGGTTTCAGCCCCTGACCATTAGCTCTGAACTCAGCTCTTTATCTTGATCTCTCCCCAGATAGCATCTTACTGGGTAAAATTCCAAGAGACAAGGAGGGGAGGAATTACTCATCTCTACCCTTCTTTATTTCCCACTCACCCTGATTAAAACAGATTTTAAAAAGGGGAATTTTGTTCTGCAGAGATCTTTTGTTGAAATGAAGCACAAAGGGTGGAGCTATATTTTTCTACTGAAGGATTCACAAAAGTTTTGAGGGATAATATGGAAAACATGCATTGATTTCCCCTTCAAATTTCAAATACATCACGTTTCTTTCAGCAGAAACTGAGATAAACTGTGGAATTATTCAGAGAACAAATTCTCCTGACCTTTCCATGTTATTTTGCAGCATAATTCTCCAGTTACATCTATCACACAACATAAAATGCTATTAAGAAAGTGTTAGAAAAATCCCAGCAGTGGTACAAAAATGTGTGCAAACTTGTAACTTATGCACTAAAAATATTTGTAGTTTTACAAGTAAGAAATTGGAAAAAAAATCAGAATGGTATCAAACTATCAGTACAGCCGATAAAATAACATTTTACAAGGCATGTTAAGTGGCTTTCCAAAATCGTGCTATTTGTCATATATATGCGAACTAATAAAAATACTCTGCATGCTTCTCCCCTCAGATTCATGGAATATTTTTATCAATATACAAATATGACAGGCACATTCTCTCTTCATTGAGAATACTACTGAGAGCTGACTCATTCCATACTGTGCATTTATCTCTGAATCAGCAGGATAAGGAAGAGACTTACACACTACAAAGAAATCTTTGCACCCATCTTATTGAAGCCTTTCTCCCTACCTTAATGAAGATAGCCCTCCTCATTAAAAAATAAACTAAGAAACACATTACACTTCCTGATTTTTTTTCCTAGGACTCTAGTAAAACTAATCTAAATATTCTCCTATGCTTTCAATGGAATTGAATAGGCAACACCTTTTAAAATAGGTATTTCTTTCTTAAAAGAAAGCAAACTCTAAAATCAAATGAGAAAGAAACTGCACCAAGGTATCCTTTAAGTAGCTAAAGCAGTACCTCACAAACCTCCACAGCTGGGTTTGTAACATGGACTCCATGGTAATTTATCCTAAGCATGCACCTGAGTGTGAATTTTTTTAGGCTTTATAGACTGGGTCAGTGATTCTTATCAGTGAACCATCATGTACTATTCAATTAGTGCTACTTTTCTTGACATCTATAACAAGGACTTATTAACATTTAATTTGTCCAGAAAGAGCTACTCATTGATGCTATTCAATGGGAATATTAGAAAGTCTCAAAAGACAAGTTATATGCAAAAGGAAGAGGAGAAGTATCTCTCTTTCCATATAACTATGCCTATATCACTATATATATATCTATATATATATATATATATCTCACTATAAATATATCACTACTATTACTGTCCTCAACAGAAGCTGAGCTCATCCTTTTGACCAATTCAGTCATTCAACAGCATCAATATAATTGAACAAATAGTCTGCTTATTTAATTTATCCATCTAGAAAGTGAAGAGTGTGAAGTTTCTGTGTAAAATATGCCCTTTTTTACCTGTGAATTTACAAATATTTGACTGTGCCACCAAAAAGTTCTTAATGACAGTGAAAAAGGACCAGAAAGGCAAGGACTAGCAAGAAGTAAGCTCTTTCTATCTTGGTGTTGCTCAGGAACGTAAGGCAAGCAGGACAAATAACCCCTATCTAATTTTTTATTCAGTCAGGGTGTAATTGCAAAAATAAAGACAATGGAAGACAGTGAAGCAACCCTAAAATATTGTTTTAATTAGGCCCTATTTACTTTAGCAGAGTAAAATAATAATGAACACTCAGAATGTCCTCATAGGACTCAGATTTACTTCTCGTCTTCCAAACAGACCCATTCCAAATGTATGAACAGTGCTCCTTGAAAGACACAAAAATTAAAACGTTTTTTCTCTAGAAATGACTCATTTGTAAACTCTTGCCTCCCAGACATGCTAGATTAACATGAACATACTGAACCTTGCAAAGGAAAATGTTCAAGAGGTTTCTTCCAGTCATTTGTTTCTTCACTGTGGCATGGACCTGTCCCAAACCTAAAACATAAAGTTCCAGTTCAAGCAAGACAGAATTGAGCAAGACAGAATTATCTGTAACATAAATACTCTGAAAGTGCTGTGGTGGGGTTGACACTGGTCTGAAAACTGGAAAGAAAAGCACAAATATTCTGATTTTTAAAGATTCCAGGAAAAGCCCCAGTTTCTGAGCAGAGTTAGAAAATCCACACAACATTGCACAGCAGCGCACTGATAAATCACTTCAGCTGGCACCAGCATTGCAAATAGGAACTCCTCCTCCTTCTCCTCTTGAGTGGAAACCTGGGCTTTAAATAAAATAATTCCATCACATAAAAAGCAGGCATATGTGAACAACTAATTCTGGCAATTAAGAAAACCCAGGTGGCTCATGTTTGTTGGTTTAAAAAACACCTTCTCATTTAGTGATATAAATCAAGAGTAATTGCATTAAAAATTAAGAAATCAAACCAGTACAGCAAGTGAAGCAGATCCACTTAGAGTTATGTAGAAAACAGAATTTCAACCCCAGGGGAATCTCTGACACTTCAGCACTAAATCCAATGTCAAAAAAGGAGGCAAGTCAATATATAACACGTTGTAGAGAGCTTACTTTATTTTGCAATACTGATTAAAAGAAACTGTCTCCCTTTGAAATGTTCCACATTGTTAAAGCTGCAGAGTTTGAGGCAGAGTTTGGGGCTGGAATTAAGTGATCCATCCATTCTATGATTCTGCAAGGTGCCTGTTCTGAACTTTCCCATTGAAAAATAGAGGTCCATTCACAAATCATCATTTACTGAGAAAAACATGCAACTATCAAGAGCTCGTATCTTCATCAAGAGGACCCTTGTATAAGCTTTAAGACCACGGGGCACACCATGGGTAAAATGGTACTTGGTAGAATATAATAAATAATAAAAATCAGCCTAATATTTCATTATGTATTTTTAATATTTTTATCCCATCTTCTTAATTTTGTGTTGTGTAACTTCTCACAGACAGCCTAAACCAGACAGTAACACAAAATCTGTCATCTTGAACAGTGCAGGAGTCATGAGCATCGCACCCCTTGTCTTGTGACTTGTGTCTGCAAGGTTCTTGGCCACTTTCTGCTGATGATGAAAGTTCTTGTAAGGTCAGAAAAGCTTCAGAAAACTCAAATACTTGGAGACTGCCTTCAAGGCTGCTCTGCTGTGACATTGTGCAATCTGGGATCAGACTGCCAGGAAAAGTCCTGTGAGAAGCCTTTCCCTGCAAGCAAAGTTTTCACCCTTGCTCCCATCTTGATTTCTCTGGCAGAACAGCTCTGTTCTTTTTCTCCCTGGCTCTTGGTCTTTGACTTCTCAGGACAGTTGGTAGCTTCTCATGTCCTGTCTTATTCTCCCTAATTAACTTGGGACACCTGACAATGACATAACACACTCTACATCCAAGACAGGTCACCTCTGACAGAGTAGATATTTTGAGAGGGAGATTTTTGAGCTGCTTAACTACACATGAAGAAGAAAAATATAACTGTGAACAGAATTAAACCAAGGAAAAGGGCCCCATGCTTGAGCAGCTCATGAAGAACTGCAGCTTGTGGGAAGTACTCACACTGGAGAAATTAATGGAGGATTCTCTCCTGTGGTAGGGACACACACTGGAGAAAGAAAAGGAGCCCTCTCCTTGAGAAGAACGCAGCAGCAGACACATGTTGTAAACTGACTTTAATTCCCATTCCCCTTCTCTCTGTGCCAGTGAGGAGGAGGAGGTTGAGCCCAGAAAGGAGGGACAGGGGGGAAGGTGTTTATGGGATTTGCTTTAATTCTCATTATCCAGCTCTGATTGAGGTTGGTAATAAACTCAACTAATTTCCCCAAGTCAGATCTGTTTTGCCCATGAGACCAGCTAGTGAGGGATCTTTCCTTGCCCTATCTCAACCCATGAGCCCTTCATTATATTGTCTCTCCCCTGCTCAGATGATAAGGGCAGTGATAAAGCAGTTTTTTTGGGCAACCCACCCCAGGTGTACAATTCATGGGTGTGAGGAAGGGTTTGCCTGGCTGACTCCTACTCTCCAGCATTATGCACACCATGCAGGCTGCTGATTATTTTCTAGGCCTGCTGGAAATACCAGCTAGAAAATCAAGCAAAAGCAATCTCCTAATTACACAGGTTAATCTCTTCCTCCTATTTACATAAAGAAAGAAGATGGCAATCAAGATACAGTCCTACTGCTGAAGGAAGCCAGTGCTGGGGTTTCCAGTCCTCAGAGTGAAATCTGGGGTTGACAATTCTTGTGAAAAACTGATTTACCTTTGGTTTTCAATAAAGTATGTATATATACAGCATGTGGGCCTGAAGACAAGCTTTTTCCCTGAACAGTAATTTTCCTTTCAACATCTGCTGGGTTTTCATCTGCTATTTGTGCATGCAGCCTGCTTACTCACATTATGGTCTGTAAATAATGCATATCTTTCTATTTATTTTCACTTAGCCTGCTGAAATGGGTTTTCTTGAATAAGCAGCATCCATTTACAAAATGCTGCAATAAAATTTAACACATCTACCTGATAGCATCCTGCATCTAAAGAAAGCTGTGTAGAATGGAGCTTTATTCCAGGTAAATTGAGAATCACTTAGGTTGAAAATGATCTATAAGTTCATTGAGTTCAGCTGTTAACCCAGCACTGTCAAGTCCACCATTAAATCATGTCCCTGAGTGCCACGTCTACATGTGTTTTAAATACCACCAGGGATGGTGACTCAACTACTTCCCTGGGCAGCCTGTTACAATGCTTGAAAACACTTTCAGTGAAGAAACATTTCCTAATATCCAATCAAAACTTCCCCCAGCATAACCTGATACCATTCTACTTGTTCCTTGGGAGAAGAGACCGACGTCTGCCTTGCTACAAACTCCTTTCAGGCAGTTGCAAAGAGTGATGAGGTCCCCCTGAGCTTTTCAGGCAGCTGTAGAAAGTGATAAAGTCCCCTCCAAGCCTCCTTTGTTCCAAGTTAAAGAACCTGAGTACCCTCAGCTGCTCCCCATAAGACTTGTGCTCTGGACAACTTAAAAATAAAATTAATAAAGGGAAGGGGGGGAAGAAAAGCCTTTAAATTGAAAAGATCTTGGGCCATAACTGGCTAAATTATCAGGGAAAGTGGTCTAAGACTGGCAGTCTCTAATCACTGTGGAAGAGAAAGAAGGACTGGCTAAATCCAAAGGATTACTATTCATCTCCTGCTTTCCCATTAACTTCAATTAACCTTCAATTAATAGCAGAATGAGAATGGAACTACAGCATTGGATTTAATGGGTTTAGATCAAGCTCAAAACATGTAACCATAGGTCATAGCTCCCTGTTCTGTTTCCCAGCAAGGAAAGTGGCCCACCTTGCTTTGGTATTGTTTTCTCCAGGGTGTCCAAGAGGGCCTTCCATATCTATCCACAGCCTCTGAAGCATAATAAAATTCTTGATGGAAAAAAAAATGCATAAACAAAAAGGGGAGATATTTGTTTGGGAGTTTTCACTGAGTCTGGACACTGCCAGTACCACTTGCTGCTATACACACATGGGAAGCAGAATTTTCTGTGCAGGACTGGACCCCAGACTGGAGCATTCCTCAAATTAAAATGTGCTTGTCAAAGCAAAATCAGCCTATTTTGTTTCACTTAAATTCTCAGGGGTTTTTTTTCTTCAAGGTACCTTCTTTAAATTTATCAAGACTCCAGTCATAACAGGCCTGATTAATAACACTGTTTCCCAGGTTTCACATTTATTTCCTTATTTTTCATACTAACCAGCTGTTCCATCTAAATTTAAAAATTAATAAGACTCTGCATTCGAACACTGGGTGCAAGCAGCTGACAGTCTAGTAGACTGAAGCACGTCAAGACTGCCTTATCATACTGATGCCTTAGGTTCTCACTTTTCTATTTTTCAAACGCTGTACTGCCTAGTGTATAACTCTGAAGTTTTGTGTGGCCTGTTAGCTGCTGCTCTCTCATGCTGGTTAGACATAACAAAGCCTCTATAGGTTGCACTTCAAGGACACTTTGTTGTCCCAGGCCCCAAAATGTGTAAACTAAAGCCTTGAGAGGAGAGGCAAACTTGGGGTAATTACATCATTAACTGAAATTATGATTGGAGAATTAACCCTGACAAGCAAATGGACCAAACATATAAGTGTGAAGAACTTGTGACCCCGGGTCCATCTTGGGTGGAGACCCTCATAGGCTTTACACTCCCAGAGTGTACCTTTGAAGGCCCTTTCTAATAAATATTTACTCTTACTCTCTTATTCTTGTCTAGCCTCTGTTTTCAGGTAGCCACTTCAAGGCATCATTACCTCTTAGAGTTCTCTGAGCTAGTGAAATCCACTGCAACAAAATACATCTCTCATAGCCTAACTAAATTCATCTCTCATGCATATGAGAAAAACTTCTTCAACTTTCAAGGAAAAAGATCCTAATTCATTTTTATATAGATTTCTCAAGTCTGTGGAAAAATGGCTGGGGGTAAAATCAGAGGACCCTGAGAAGTTGCATTCACATCCTAACAGAAGCTGTAACAGCACAGGAATTATAGGGTAAAATCCAGCTGCTTCTCCCTGGATGGAATGCTGTTGGCATGCTCAAAGCCTGCTCCAGGATGGTTCCCCACACACACAACCTGCAGCCAGAGCCCCTGCTGAGGGAGATGGAGCACAGGGTGGAGCGGAGTGGAAACACAGCAGCCAGGTTCCACTGAAGTCCTGGCAGGGAGGGGAACTCGCTGGCGCTTTGCAGCTGATAAACTGCACAGGGCCTGTCAGCCAAGGGAGATAGGAGGAGTCTGGTGGCTGAGCCAGGAACTGGGGCGACATCACCCTCCTCAGATGAATATGGTTCATTATAACACAATTGTATTAACACACATCCCCTTCCCAAAATCACCCACCCCAGGGTATGCCCACCTCTCATAGGGCACACACTCTGTAGTTTATTGACTACACCTCTGAGGGCAAAGCCAGAGAGTTTTACACCAATCAGCAACAAAGGCATGCATGACTAAGAGTCACTCAAGCTCCACCTAAACATAAAGAAATAGTATAAAAGTAAGCTGAGAATAGGGGTAAGGTAGGGGAGACTCCATCATAACTTCTGGGATCAATCAGTGGGCTGAACCCATCTTCTTCCCCTTTGGGTAAGAAATGTACTCCGTGCACACTGGATACTTTTATCGGGAATTAGAGCTTCTCTGTGAATTGCTCTGAATGTTTTTGCAGTCAGATACTATCACTGGCAGTCCCCAAACGTTAACCTGTAACAATTGTCTGTTAATCAGGAGTGTTATTCCATGAACTCTCAGTGTGAGTCCTTCCCAGGCACCACCAGCAGCAGGGAACAAAACTGAATAAAGTGAGTGACCTGCTGAGGGTTCAGAAAGTGGGAAGAGGGGTCTCCCTTATGCTGCTGCTGTGTGTCCCTGAATAAGTCAGTTGAACCACCCCATGATCCAGCAGGAGTGTTCAGTGAGGGATCCCTGTAATGGGATGCTGACAGAATGGTTGGGCACAAGGGTTGCAGTTTTCCTGGGGTGCTGACAGACAAATCAAACACTGAGGGTCAAGGAAATCTCCCCTTTTCACATGAGCCAGAGCTTCGAGCTCCTCCCCATAAGCATGTCAGTCTGCCTCAGAAGAAGCATAGAGCTAGCATGAATTAAACCCTGCTTATAAGTGCATTTCAGAGCAGATTTACTCTAGAATATATTTCACTACGAAGCACTTCAGCAGGTGTTTGAATTCAACCATTAAAATAATCAAGAGTGGCATTCATATGCTAAAAGAGAACCCCACAGTCAAGTGGCTTGCTGAATGAGAATCTTGGTGAAATTAGTAATTTCAAATTGGTTTAAAAGTACTTGAAATTTATTCTACACAGTGCTGACAATCTCACATACTCTTAAGATTATAATTACAGTGTATAAAAACAGTAAAAGAGTCCCTGACCAAAGGTCTGGCAGCCTAATTAAGCAAAAGCAGGGGAAAAAAAAAAAAAAAAAAAAAAGGGGATATAGAGTGGAAAATTGAAGTGGAATAAAAACCAAGATTTGTGATCTTTAGGTTATCAATAAAACCATATTACCTCCTCAGGCAAACTTTGCTGGTTATTCTGAGAGTTTCTGGGTAGCACAACATACAGCCAATGCTAATTTAGATTTCTCACAATCTCCTAAAGAATTCCTTGAAATCAGTTGGATCCCAATGTTCCTCTGAGAAACATAAGCCTTTGAAATAATTCTATTTTGTCTCTACTTAAGAACAAACAAAAAATCAGTATAGATATATTTTATATTCTAGGTAAGAGTTTTGCAAAATTTTTTGAAAGAATTTTCAGCTAAAGGAGACAGATGAACCAAAAAGAAACCACATTAACCTGTAAGTTAAATACTTATGCTAAATGCAGGATTCATTGAAAATCATAATTTAACATTGAAAATAAAAATATAATATAGTAATAATAATAGGACATTTATAGAAATTGTGGAATAATTTTGATAAATACACTCTATCATCAAATACAAAGATTCTATCATTAAATACAAAGTATGGCCATTTGGAATATCCTGAAAAAGAAAATTATAACCTGCAAGCCCCCTTTTTGGCAATTTTCAGAAACATCTTGTGATGCCCAACATAGTCTTGTCAACAAAGTGTGAGGCTCTCACTTACAAAGTCAAGAAGAATGCTCTTTATGGGCTTGATCCTCTAACCATGTCTTTTATAGAGGAAAATTAATTTGCCAGAGAGAAGCCCACTAGACAAAAGAAATGCTTTATCCAGTGAGTACTTCCTAGTTCCTGACAATGTCAGTCATCTAACTCTTCCCAGGAAAAGTGAATTCTGCCAAGTCATTCCAAGATCGACAGCATTCATTTCTATCTGGCAGTAGAAGATGGTTCTTCATCACACACGGTGTTCAATAAGCACTGCAATGTTAGCTCCCCTCTCCTGGCCAAATCCCAGCTCGGGTAATTGCCTCCCGCCTCCCCAAATTCCCTTTGCAATTCCCTTAGGCCAGGCACTCCTCAGTCGGCTCTAAGCTGCCCATGCACTGTTAAACACCAGAAGAGGCCACTTTCAATGAATGAATTAGAGTGAGCTAAAATCTCCTATTTTCTGAGGCTTGAATTCACAAAATGCATCATTGGCATCCATGAATCATTTTTCTCAATGTTACTAGGTCACTCAGAATGTTTTAATTAATCCCAAATTATGTGAATGGATTCTTTATGTGTTACACTTAAGTGTATTTCACTGAGATATCAGTGAGATGCCTCATGAGCCCCAAAGCATGTACTTACTTCAACCCTTCAAAAAAAAACATGTCATGGGTTGGCAAGCATAGTCCCAGAAGTGATGTTCTTGCAGAGGGGTGCTTACAGCTTCCTCTGTGACCTGACAGAACCTATCAGGTGGCCAGTTTGAATATGGACAATTCTTTAAGGCACTTAAAATTCTGACCGCCTCTGTGATCCACACTTAAGAACAGACAGCCCCCGCTCCAGCTCTGTCTTGTTTCCAGTGCTGGGACAGGTGGCTGCAGGCCCCATGCGGGGGCCAGCAGGCCTGGCCCAGGCCCTGCTCGGGCCAGGCTGGGCCGGGCCACGGCCATCCTGGAGCTGATGGGCCCTGTTCCACCCGCGGAACCCCCCCACAGCCCTGCTGTGGGCAGCTGGAGCGGCTCAGCTCTCCCCCCACTGCGGCCAAGATTCAGCTGAAGCTGCACCGCTGTCCAGCAGAGATCGTGTGACCAACAGCAATAAGCCACATTCCAGCTGCAAGGCCTAGGTGAGATTAACCCTTTTAGTGCTATGAAGAGCTGAAAAACCTGAGGGAAGAGAAAGAGGAGATGCTTAAAGCTGAAATTCTGTTGTGAAGCTATGATATATCAGAGTACCCGTTGTAATTCCATGAAGATATGGGGGGTGGAGTGTTCAACTTGTGAGCAAAAGCACCTGCACTGAGATAGGCAGATGCTGACGCAGCTGTAATTTCATGAGAAGTTTGAACAGGGAGAGATGGAAGCGATGAGGACTTTTGCTCCAAACGGGAAAGGAGAAGACCTCTGTTCCTAGAGATGCTCCCAGAGATAGTTCTAGAGATGAAGATGAGGAAGACTCTTTGCTCCCAGGGAAGGAGGAGGGCCTCTGTTCTTAGAGATGAAATGCTCCCAGAGATGGGTGAAGAGAACTTTTGTTCCTGAATGGCTCAACCTTAAAGTTGTATCCCAAAAACCTTCAAGAGTGGACCCTTGAAAGCAGTTGTGGGAAAAGCTGCAAGTCGGGGGGGGGGAAGGGACTCACATGCGAGCAGAGAACCAACCCAGGTGGCTGTCTTGTGATAATGTGTTCATAGCATGAGCAAGAGAGACTCCTCTTCCTAAATGGACAGAACAAGGTTATTATGGAAGTGGTAAACAGACTGAACATCTCAAGGGCTGTCTTTTTACATTGTCAGTGGGAGAAGGGAGGAAGGTGGGGGGAGGAGGAGAGTTCTGAAGGTGGTATAATTTTTTTTTTTCTTTTAGGTCTGTTAATAAACTTCTTTATATTCCTTCAAGTTTGGTGCCTGCTTTGCGTATCTCCTAATTCTTATCTCACAGAAGGCAAACAGTCATAAGTATTTTGGACCAAACCACTACAAAACATGACCAAATTATGTAATTTTTTTTGTCCAGGAGTGGGGGAAGGAATAGGATGTGTCAAAATGTTCTGCTGTAAAGCATCAAATTCTTGCCATTTCTGGCTGGCTGCTTTTATTTTACCATGTATTTCTATCACCTCAGAGTTTTACATGCACAACACTCAAGGTCAGTGCCAAAACTCCATTGGAATTCCCTTGAAATTAAACAGTTCCACAAAACATTCAACTCCATGTCACCTACTCTGCCTATTGGGTAATTCCAATACTTGCTCCCACATACAAGGATGTAAGGGAGATTTATACCTGCTAAAGCAGATCCTGTCCTTTACACTACACTACCTTTACATTGCAAGCACAAATTATCTTTCTTTTTTGCATTGTCTACTGTCATTGTGTTCTTTTTTAATGAATCTGAGCATTTTGATAACCAAACCTTAATAACAACCTTAAAATAATTTCAAGTGCTGTGCAGACACCAGCATAAGTTTCTGCTACCAGTAAAACAGATGGAGGAAAAAACTGCTTCTGTTGGTAGCAGAATATTCTGAGCTCCAATTTCACATTTGGTTTAGTCATGAAGACATGCACTTAATTCACAATGCACCATCATGAATTTTTTATTCTTTCATTTCAGGGTTATCAGTATGCACGTCCCTTTCCTTTTAGGGTAAGTACTTCTTTTGCCACACTTCTATTAGTTTTTCAGTCCCTTTACAAGCCCCAGTGTTCAAGTTCTGTACCTACACCATCTCTGAGGGTGACAAGCAGGTTTCTGGAGAGTTGCAGAGGGGAATCCCAAAGAACATATGGCCATGAGAAAACACCATTTCCTTTTGATAAGGAACAGGCATCTGTGACAGTCCCTCACTGAGCGGGACTGGCAAGCAGCTTGATTTCCCACAGAACTGATGGAGAATCAAAGCCAAAGCATGTCCAGGTGGACAAGATAATCCAATCATCTCATAATTACATCAACTGTGTGATGTAATTTCAGCCCACTACACACACTCCAAAAGCAGCTCCAGAAGCCATCACAGCAATTACCTCATTTGCCCTCAGCTTCTGTGAAGAAATAAAATCCTGCCGCCAGTAAATATCTTTCATTGTCTGGTATCTGGGTGCTTTGATTTCTGTTCAAATACAAAGAAGCAGGACAGGAGAAATAATTTCTGAACAAAATTGTTTTAAAATGTCAAATGTATCTTGCAGAAAACCAGATATAGGCCCCCAGAAAAGTGAGGAATAAAATCAAGCACATCTCTCTAGAACCTCAAACGCATTTGTCAGGCCAAGAGCTCAGTTCTTCGGTATGTTATGCAAAACTGCTTGGAGAATGTGTTCCTTTTATACTATCACTCTGTTATGACACAAATCACAGTTATTTCCTTCAGTAACAAAGGTGTTCAGTTCCAGACAAGATCTGAAGCTGCTCTGGAAGTACCAGAGTTCCTCAAGTTCAGGACTCCTCCTAAAACCAGGAAGATGCTCACCAGGTATTTTTCAAAATAATAGCAGGAGGGAACTATAAAACTCCTTTCACACTGTGCCCACCTGAAATCGTACTATAAATAATTTTGAAACAAAAATAAAAAACAAAACCAACAGCAAAAAAACCTTTCCATTAGAGAGGAAGATGGGATTTGCATCCAAGGCAGTGACATTCAGCTGGAGGTATCTGGACACAGTTCCCAGCTCTGACAGCACTATTACAGTGACATCTGGGAAAATCATGACCACCCCCTCTTATCACAAACAAGAATATCCAAAATCTTCTTTGTTGTCATGATACTTTAGAATATAAACTCTTCATGTCCAGAAACACATGCACACCTAACCTATTTTTTGAATAGTGAAAAATCATTCTGCAAATGTGCTGGATAAAAATCCCCTGCATGTATTTGAGAAGGTTTCAAGGCTTTTCTGTACCACGTGTAACAAGCCTTTTAATCATTACTACTTTTATCTACTATAAATACATATATATAGCAAAAAAAAAACCTACCACAGATATTGAACGATAAACCAGACAGACTTTAAAAAGTATTGGTTTGCTCCAGCTGTGTTGCTGTTATGGGGTTGTCTCTCATGGATTGCAGCAGAGATAAAATGCAAAAATTATTCCTAAAGGAAATCATTCAGTCTACACTGTAAAAACAAGCTTTGTTTGAAACAGACCTGCAGCTGAGCACTTAGGATTTACCAGGGTAAAGAAATAGAATGTATATTCTAAAAGGTGTAACTCCAGAATAGAACAGTATAATAAGGTGGAACTAGTATTTGAAGGTTCAGAAGCCAACCAGGCACCACTGTATATCTTCCCCACCTATTTATTTCTTCCTCTTCCTTCCTCTTTTTCTGAGTTTCATTATAAAGAAATGAACTATTCAGTTAAAGGGTCAATCAGCCCTGTGCAATCTTCTTCAAAATATATATCCTGGCACAAAATTTGGTACTGCTGTCCCTGTGGATGGAAAGGGATGTTTTTGAAAAAAATAAGCACAAAAAAAATAAATTAAATATTCTTTTTTAAACTATGCTCAATAATTGTGCCATTAGCAATACAATATTAAGCCTCAGCCTTTACCTTCTCATGTAAATAAAATAGTCCATTCTATTATTTTTAATTGTGTTCCAGAGTACAAAACCTTGTGATACAAAAATAAATAAATAAATAAATAAATAAATAAAAGTAGAATTCACTTCTCAGGTAAACTAGTCCTTGATCATTTTTATTGATGTCATTTCAAGTGACTGGTGCCCCAGATCTCTGGGAAAAAGAAAAGCCCCTACCAACCTCATGCAGCTGTCACTGAAATCAGCTGCAAATTAATGATGTATTATCTAAAGCTTCAAGTTCCAGTGGCATTTTTATACCCACATCTCCTTGGACAGCAAGAAGAGATCAACTTCTAAAATATTAAAACATCCAACTCATTCTTTAAAACTGGAGCTTGTATGCAGACCACAATTTTAAGACTTTTTGATCTTTGTCCTGCATTACCAAGAAGGACACCTGATTTACCTTAGCTATTCCCTGGACACCTTGTTATTCCCTTCTCTGTAGTCCCACTACCTGACCTCCTTTCCCACCAGATGATCTCTTCAGTTTCTGTTCATCTAGAGTTTCCGTAATCCCGACAGTGTGCGTTCTCCTTTTAGTGCACCATTTTGACTCAGAATTTATTACTGTGGCACAAAGAGGGAGGAACGCCACGTTCAAAGTCTGTTCTACATTAAACTGTGTTGTTATAATTCTCCACAGTGAAGAAAATGGGATAATCTCCAAGCAGGTTGCTCCTAGTGCTTGAAACCATGCCAAGCATGATGGTTTTTATAGGTTTCCTGTAAATCTCAAAGGTCAGGCCAGTTTTTGGACATAAAAAGTTCTCTACACAGAAGGCAAGAGCCAAGCCTGAGACTGGTCTTGGAGCAGAGCTGATTTTACTCCTTAGAAAAGGGTGGGACACTTGGGCACAAACCAATACCTGGGAACTGCTGAATGGGCAGTTTCAATCCCTCCAAGAACCTGAGGGTTTTGTTTATAAAAATAGTTAAAACTTACAGTACTCGCACAAAGAACTGAATCAGCAAGATGCAGGATACCCACAGCAACTTGAAGGAGATCAAAAACTACTTTGAGATAATATCTCCTATATGTACTATTCCTATTGATTATGGCTGCACACCGTGAGAGCTTTATGAAGCGGAATTGAATTTGCCTATACTGATTATTGTGTGAATGCTGCTGCACTGCACCATTTCCTATGGGATGCAGACAAACTCTTTTACTCTCCCAGGGGGTAATAAACATGATGGGGCTCAGAAGTCTGAATGCTTTGTATCTCCCCCTTTTTTCACACTCACCCTCTTGTCTGGCAGCCAATTAACTTGGTCCTTGGGAGAAAAGTTCTCACTTCACTCTACAAAAAATGGACGTATAAAGGTTCTCATCTCTTTAATACTCTGCAATGTGAAAAATACTTTACGGCTACTGTTAGCTTTCTTTATTAACTGTTTTTATGACTTTTATGCTGTTTCCTATCTGACCATATTGCTACAGTGACTGCACATTATGGAGTGCTCCTGCCAGCAAGGGTTGATGTGCACACCAAGGGCAAGGCTTTATTTAAATTCAGCGCACTGAGACTTTGCATTAAAGCCACCTTCCTGAGGAGGTGCTCCTCAGAGTTATACAAGCTCGTCAGTGAGCACATGGGAAAAAACAGAGTATATGTACCTTGCTCCAAGTGCCTGAGGCTCTGGGATACTCAGCTCTGAATTAGGAAATGAAGTCAGATAAGAAACACAAAATTCAAAACCACACCAACTCCAGGATGCACAAACCTTTATGATAAAGCTACATGGGCCAGCTTTGCTTGTTTAATTACATTTGCTTCATATGCAGACTGAAATCATTAAGAAAGAGAAAACAACACTTCCTCAACAATTGCCAGAAATGATATCTAAGCATAAGAGTTTAGATAACCTGGGAAAATATTTACAAGCAATTTATTGTTTATCTAAAACTACCTTGTTCTAGAGGTCACAAAACACCACAAGAAAAAGGAGAAATGGTAGTAAACATGCAAAAATATCCCCATTGCATTCTAAAAACTTATATTCTGACCAAAGAGGCTACTTGAAAATTTGCCACAAAAGCCTGTTACAGTTTTTAGTGGAGTGCATTAGGCTGATTGCAATGGATTGGTTGGATATTTGGGGAGCTCGCAGAGGCCATAGTGACTCCCTTCCTCTGGGACACCGCAGTGAGAAATGCAGAGGTAAGTGCAAGAGGGAAGGATCATGCTGCCCTTTGCGAGAGGGGGTGGTTGGACAAATGAAGGCAATTTATCACTCATACCCTGAGCACACACCTAGGACCTGAGCCATCCTTCACCTCTCATTGGCTCCCACTGACTCCCATTCCTCACACGGCTGCTGGGCACTTCCCAGGAGGCTCTGCGCGCGCACCAACTTCTTTCTGAGTTCCCCACCTCATATCTCATCCTGTCTCTTCTGCTCCTAAATATCTTCTGTTTCCTCTCTCTGCTGTTTCTTAGGTCATTAACCCCACTGACTCCTGCCTACACTTCATCCCTCTCCATCATCAGCTCCTTCCCATGCTCCACAGCCCTTCATTAGTGTATATTGCCTCAAAAGCAAGCAAACATCTAGTAACCATTTTTGCTTCCACCTAAGGCTTAATTTTCTCTTTTTTTATCTGATTTTTGTAAGAGATGCACCTTTTTCTCCATGTCTCTGCTGACTTGCTCTCATTTTTTCCCCTCTCCCACCTTTAGAAGTTTGTTGTCAGTACATTCAACCAGCTAAGTGGTATTTTCTGTAACCTCCTTCACAGCAAACCGGGTATTTTAAACAGAGGAGAGCTGCAAAGTATCTCCTGACCAGTCGCCACAGACTCTGAAGTAATAATGATATCTTCTGCTTTTCAAACTGGCCTCTTATGATCCCATTTTATCCCAAACACTCAAATAATTTTGGAGTCAACTTTAATCTAGAAATACATGCCACTGAAATTAATGCATTTCCAAATAGGAGTCTAATGTATCTCAAATTTAAAGAAAGAGTACCCTAGAGTAATAAAACTCCAGGAACCACCCACAGCTAATTTATTTCAGATGTATGTATAAGGTTCAAATTTTATAACATCCCAGCAGAGCAAGGCAATCTTAACCTCCACTGGATTATCATAATTTCCAAATTGGTTGCCCATCCTGCTTTATACCTTAGGGAGGTTTGTATCAAACACATTGTTAGAGCAGCCAAACCTCTGGAGTGGGATTTTCTTTGGTGGAAATGATTAAAAACGAGGAGGGCATTACAGCTGCAGTAATGTATGCTTAAATTATACAACTGACAGCTGCAATCTCAGCTAAGGAACTGATTGAAACATTTGAGCAGATGCCTAAACTGCTCCTTTCATGATTTTTCCTCCCCTTTTGTGAAGGTGCACTGTTGTTGGTGCCTTCATCAGCCATTCTGAACCTATATACGGATACATTATTCTTTAAAGTACATGATGCTACTGACTTTACAGTATTTATATTTTATATTGTGCATACTCAAACACTGTCTGAATCGAATTAAATGTCCTGTGTTCTCCATCCATTAAAAAAAAAAAAAAAAAAAAAACAAACAAAACCCAACATCATGTGCTATTTTTCTCCACATTTACAAGTGCTCACTACTAATCTTGAGAGTCTGCTTCCCTCTTTGTATCCTCTGTATGTCCAGGATCCTCTGCTGACACCCAGGATGACTCCTACATGCAAGAATTTACCACCACCAGTATTTCAGTGCAAATATCTGAATTTCTATCAATCTCATAGCTGTTGGGGAAAGTAGCAATAGTCATGCAGCAACATTTCTTTGCACCTCTGTAAATATATACACACAAACTCTTTTTCATAAGTTTCCAAGGCTTGCAGGATTCAGGGAATTTGATAAATTCATGCATCTGCCTTTCTGTTAAAGACTTCTGAAAGGGTGGCTGTTTTGGAAGACTAGGAGTTGCTTTTAATTAAACAAACCAATTTCATGGTTGCTTATCCATATGAGGAGATGCAAAAAAGTGTTATTACATAAGGGTTCTCAACCCACTGGGCAATATTCTGGTGCCCATCTGTCCTCATCAGGACAAAGCACAATGCTGAAACCTTTGAAACACAGCTCTGGAGAGGCACTTAAATCTCCCTAGGGACAAAGTCAAACCTCAGCTTCACAGGAGATTCATTTATCCACACTGTGTTCATTCTCAGAAAAAGCAGCACAATGTACCTGGGAAAGAAGGCAGAGCCTGCAGATCCCACTGTGACTGTTGAGGGAACTTCAGCTGGCACATTATCACCAGCTGAGAGCCTACTCCCATGTTTGTTGTTCGAATCTATTAAAGGCCATCTACACTGTAATTTGCCTCTGTTAAATTTTAAACTCCATAAGCTAAATGGCTGCAAATAAGTATGTGGAACTTCTTATTTCCATTAAAGCCTGATTTTTAGTATAGCTCAATTCAATTATGAGCAGCCTTTCTTAACTAAGTCTGTCCATAGCAATTTAAATTTCTTTGCTTTAACCAGTGAACAAGTGTAAATTTCCATGCAGACAATTCCCACCTTAACTTTCTCGTTATCACTGTTCAAAAAAATGCAACATATTTCTAAATGAGTACTTCATGTAGCCTTTTCTCAATTATACTTCACTAATTATTGTCTTTTCCACATTAAGAACTTGGATTTCGTTATATATCTTTACGGAAATTTGAAATATGCCTGTTCAATAATTCTTGACCACACACACTCTGAAGGCAGGCAAGATAAGCTTTCCACATGACCTGAATTGAAAAGACCAACTATTAAAAAAATCTTTACCTTCACTTTCCCTGGTCACTTATGCCAGTCACAAAAAGTTAGTGACATTTTATGTATGTATAATATGGGCATATAAAACTTAATTTATATATATATAATGTACAATAATACACAAGCATGATGAGATGGTTTGGTTAGTGTAAGCTGCTGAGAGATACAGAGGAAGGTTGAAAGATTCTGCTTTCACCAGTATTTTATCCACTGTCCAAAAACTGTGAAAAGAATCTCAATAAAAAGAAATCAATACACTCCTCTCATGAAAGATGTGAGATCAGATGCTCGTTTTTTCCTTCTTAAGAAGCTCGGAAAAGAACAAAGGTGTTAACAAAACACAGTGCTGAAGCCATTAGCCCCATCAGATAGCAGCGCTATCTCCCTGCAGCTACAGATTGCTGCCTGCTTTATTTAACAAATTCCATTCTCACAGGTGCATATTTACGCGCAGATACTCCTGTGATTATATCCTTCCATGAATATAAATCCCCACTTAGGAGTTATCATGCGTTATCAACTTTCATTCATATATATATACACACACATACTCATTCTGAACAAAATTGTGACAGTGACACAGAGAGATTCTCATCAATTTTGTACATGAAGAAGCAGATTTTAAAGGCCTCTAAAATGTACTTCAATGTTCACACATCACCTGAAGAGAAGGGTTCAAAGGTAATAATCCTAAATTGCTAAAGTGTTGGTAGCATTTCATATTAAAGCTATAAGTATTATCAATAGGAGGCACTGGTTTTCACCAAACACTTGGCCAAATAAGCTGGCAACCAAGGAACTGAAAACAAACTGAACTTGCAGCAAATATAAGAGATATTTTGGTTGAACGTAATTTAGTGTTGACAACTACATGGGGGAAGTTTGAAGAACAGAAAGAGAAGGAGGGAAAGCAGAGCATCAGCTTTCTGTACGAGGCATGACACAGCTCCTCAACCAGATAAAAAATTCACATCTACACGGCATCAAACAGCTTATAAAAGAGCCTGGTGTGGTGAAAGAGCAGAACGAAGTCAAGGCTGGAAACGTGATCCACCTGAGAAACAGCACAACCAGGGTTTCCCTACAATAATGGGCAAAACCTAATTAAATCTCCATGCTGTAGGCACAGAGTTAATTTGACAAATCATGGAAATTTTGATAGCACAGTCACACCCTCAGGAGACAGAGTGGGACACTCTGATTGCTCAGTAGTGCCCTGGCAAGCAAAAACAGCTCTGCAGCCACACTGCAAGGGGTACCCTGCCCACTGCTTTCACAAACCAAGGGTGAGAGAAATGTTTGTCTTCACACAGCAGGTCTGACTGATGAGAAATGTAGGGCCTCAGCTGATGTGCAAAAACACCTTTTCTCCAATTAATCTGAACTAGGTATTTTTTTTAGGGAAACAGCCTGTTGATGGCCATTTCTGTCATCAGTTGATGAGTTGCTCGTGCATTTTGCTACTTCATGACAGGCACCACAACTTTCTCCACTTCAGTCTCGTATTCACCTGCTCTTAAATCCAACTGTTATATCAGCCTTCAAAGTCTTTTTCAGCTGGTCTGTACCATTACATTTTTCCACAAGACAGAGGCTTCCATGCTTTAAGTGTGTTCAGTGTTCCTTGCCCCAAACCTGGTTTTACATGTGGCCATATGGAATATTGCCTCCTTGTGCCTGCCTCACCAAGGAATTCAGCATTACTTGGAGCTTTCAGTTTGCTTTCTCTGCAAGTGGCACACTTCTCCCAAGCTGGAGTTGTCTGCAGAACTAAATTTATGATGATTTTGCGTTTTCACTTGCAGAGTAAAACAAAAATGTAAAATATCTTAGGGTTAAAAGCAGTTGCTTTAGGCAGTGCCTGAGAAACACAAATGTGTAAAACTATTGTGTGTTTACAAATATATTCTGAGACACATTTACCTGTTTTGTTCCGTTTAGCAGGGCCCATGAAACACTATTTTTTAACAAAATGCCATGATCTATTGAATTCAAACCTCTACAGATATCTGTGACTGACTAAATCCCTAAGGGTGGAATGGGAGTCTCTGAATGAGTCCCTCAAAATAAACAACACTCAAAGATGGCCAAGGGTGAAGTGCCCAGGAAGCTCAGAGAACAACAAAAAGCAGCTGACTTTGTGCGACCACTGTGTGATCAGACCAGAACAGGAAAAGCAACAATGTGGCTCACCCAAAACTAGCAAAATACTTTCAAGCAGAGCAACAGGTTTGAGATGGCTTCAACCCAAATATTCCCTCCTGTCAACTGAGGATGCCAAGCATCCTGAGGGCAAAAATGTTAAGATAAGTAAAGGGAATCATATTGGTACTGTGATTGATTCATTTATTGATTGATTTAAATGGGCAGGTTTATTGCAATTGTTGCATTTTTCTAAGCATAATTTACATTTGCATTGTGTTTTCAATGTATTTTGTACCACCACTCTGCTAAACCAAAAATTGCACGGAACATTAAGTATCTTTAAATAAGTAAAATTGACATTAAACATTACACTTTCCAGGCATGGAATATCTAAAAGAACCTGCTCTGAGGATACTGAACTCTGACATTTATGGCAGACTTTAAATCAATGCCTTTATCAGTGAAACATGGAACCTCAAAACAGGGATGTCTAAATTGTTAAGGTCTATTTCCCACCAATCCATGTACATTAGCATTCATTATATCCCACTCATTAAACTCTTTATCATTCAAGTCTCACAATAACCATTCCCTTGGATTACAGATTTACTGACAGGAATTTATCCTGTCCATTTATGCTGCGACAAAACTTTAACATTATCTTTGTCTCTGGCATTCCCAAAATGTTATAAGATTATTAAAAAAAAAAAAAAAAGGTAGGAATGTCAGAGAAGAGAGAGTTTAAATTTGCCAAAGTTGAACTGACTCTTGTAGAGTTAAGCAACTTTAATGAACCATTTCCTTAAGCCACAAAGACATTTGTGCTGGTAAAATGTGTTCCACAAGACACCTACAGTGCCAGAAGAGGACAGTTTCCCATATATCAGGGACACATCTAAGATAAATGCTTTCCTTAACAACTGTCTGAAGATTTGCTGCCAGCACTATGTACTATTACACCACATTTCTCTTGTTGGGATTCCATGCTATTTCTTGGGATTCAATGATTTTCAAGATCATTTACTTACTGACTTATACATGACACAAAACAGTTTGACTGTTTTCCCACCTGGTGCTTCCTGTGCTGTGGATTTCAACACTGCAGTTGTACCCAACTTCTAAACCTCCATCAAAACATCATGATGATAGAAAATTCCTTTAGTCATTATTGTAAGCAAAATGTTTCACTCAGTGTTATAAGAACATTGCAAAGCAATTTTCTGGCTTCTTTTGCACTAGAGATTGTCTCACTTCTTTTAATAAAGCCTGCCTGACGTCCAAATGTTATTTTCACATAATGGAAAAAGCCCAAAAACTCCTTTCCCTCTCATTATGACACACAAAGCAAAACACTTCAGTGACCCCAAAAAGAATCACCTATTATGGAAGAGCACCCAGACAATGCAGAAATCCACCTTTCCAGGTGAATACCTGCTGTCTGGCACGGAAAGAGTCAACACCCAGGGGAATGGGGTAGAAAGCGCAACTGTGTTCACTGGCCCATTTCGTTTATACCCAACCAGTGTGAATCAATGGACCAAAGTGAAGCAAATAAATCTTGCTTAACACATTTATGAGCCATTCAGAGCACACGAGTTGGATGTTTCATGTTGCCTAAAACAACTCACATCAGCTCTTTACAAGCATTCATTTGTATTTTTAAGATGTACAATTTTAATAGCAATAAGTGTGGAGAGAAAAAAAAAGAACACAGAATACAAGAGTGGGCCTGCATTGTTATCCATGTTTATATTCAGATTCCATTGATTCCCATGGCACTTAGGCATCTAGATGCAAATTTCAGGACCAAGGCCTGATTTATAAAGGTGCTTAAAGCTAGGAATAGAACACATAATCATTTTGAAATTCCCAGCAGGTCATTAATCTTCATAATTAGCCACTTAACTGCCTCATTACAGTTGGCCCAATTCTCAGCCGCAAGCAAGGGCTGTGCTGAGGCACACCATGTTCCTAAAGGTTCTTCAATTCACACTCAGCTGGCTCAGCCACGTTTCAGTGCTTTATGCCTGGTTTCAGTCATCACAGAGTTGGAGAGAGGGGAAAAAAACATATACAAGGCAACAATAATTTATTATGAAACAAGGGTAGACATGGCATAAAAAAAACATCCCTCTCCAAAAGCCTGCCTTGCAACCTACAAGTTGTAAGATGGCTGTTTTCTGTCAGAATTGTTCAATTCTGCTTTGTTCTAGGTCCCCTCTTAAAATGTTAGATCAAAGTGGCTGATCTGTCACAATTCTGTGTAGGTCTTGGTAATCTGGTGGGAAACAACCCACGAAGTCCCCCCAGAAGTGGATAAACTTCACTGCTATTTGTCAGGTTTAGTGAAATGCAGGTAAATGAGAATTTATAGCAGTCTTTAATCCTCCAAATCCTGTACCCTCTGATGTACTTCTAACTTCTTTATAAATCACCTTCAGTCACCTCATACCGGTGCTCAGGCAAGCACTGGGCCCAGAGGAGTTTAATCCTATTTTCCTCTCATTCCGTTAACAATTCCATTTATTAGTCAGTGAGTGGGACAATCTATTACAAGTCAAACTTCTCCTTTTGTGGTCTCAATACATGAGAGGAGCTGGAGCCTCTTGCACTAATCTGCTCATTATCATCAAAAAAATCCAAACAAAAAGCTATCCACCTCACCTCCAAAAACTCCATACACCATAAATAAACATATAGGACTACCCACCCATAAACCTCTGAGAACTCCACTGGCTGCTGATCAATGAACTTACATGAAATCCCACTGCTTTCAGAACAGTAATATCATTCCAGATATTACAATATGTTTATCCAACACTCACATTCCTGTCACAAACTGCATTTATTCTAATGTGATTCTGGGCAACCTGAGCAAACATTAACAAAAAGCAGGACTTTCACAGTTACAAGGCAGAAAAGAAACCAAGACCTGCCACCCTCCTACTAATTTCTTTTATAATAAAACTGCTAGAAAACAAATCTTTAAAACTTGAATTTGCTACTTAAGAACTTCCAACATATTCTGATCAAATCAGGTAAATTAGCAATGAAAACAATTTATTTGCACCAGCTTTACAGCCACTCATTGCTTATTGTGGGTTCAGTGGTCAAAGCTACTCATGTTTTGGTAGAGGAAAATTCTACTGAGGAGGTGGGTGTCCAACCCATGCCTGGAAACAGGCCTGGCAAAAGCCCAGCTTCAACAGGAAGTGAGCAAAGGACCACTGCTTGCACCAAGAAGCAGTCGGCAACTGTGGCACAAATTTCTGTAATAAATACTCCTTTAACTCCATTCTCGGTTTAATTAAATCCCCGGATTAATTGCTATAGCAAAAAAAAAAAAAAAAAAACCAAAAAAACAAAAGCACTGATCAGGGCCACAACTCCACATGAAATAGCTAAAATGCTGTTTCAGTTTTTAAATGAAGTGCCTGAAAAAATACTCAAAAGAAAATTAAGCCTTTGTATAACAAGACTGTGAAACTTATCGTAGACACATTTAAAACAAGTACAGCTTCAAATGGACAGATAAGAAAGCAGGATAAAATTTTAAAGTTGCTTGGTAATGTTTGAAATATGGCTTGGTTATATTTACTGACAAGTAGGAAGTTATGTGAAATGCAAAAGTATTTAAAAGTCATTTCTGGGCTTTGGGGTTTGATTTAGAGCTTTTCATAGAAGTTCTTATTAAAGAAGCCTTCATTCATATAAATAATGTGAAAGTTGACATAAATAATCTGTTACTACAGGGTTTTAAAGAAGACTGAAACCTTGTATCATTGCAATTAAGACCAAAAGTAAAAAAAAAAAACCAACCACTTTTATGGGGCTCTGATAGCAATCAGAGTTCGTTGAATTTCCTGTTGCTGGCTGACAAATTGATGTTAAAACATTTACAGTAAGCAATAAATAGAGCTTAGAGGCAGTCAAAATATACAAGGCAGAATGAGACTCCTTAACAAGGGAATATCTCTAGATACAAGCATCACCGATGCTCTGACAGGCCTGGTAAAATCTTAGCCAAATTCATGGACATTTGGTCCTCCAGAGTTTTGGGCAGCATGTGACTACAGGAATTTTGATTTAAGTCAGCAGTGTGCTTCTGATTTGCAGTTGCCACCTTTACACAAGTGTGTATTCCCTGAGGTCTCAGATCCCCATTATCAGACATTTTTCAGACAAATTTACTCTTCTCTCACCTCATAAAATTCAGAGGGTTAAAATGAACACTCCTGTAGAGGTGGACTGTTGCAGTGGGGATCCTGCAACATGCATATATCAAACCAGGAGTCCCGTGGAAAGGAAATATATAGGACAGACAGATTCTTGCTAGCTGTTTCAGAGATGTTTATTTCTCCAGCCACATGGCCGGAGCTCTGCCGAGGAACTGTTCCAGTCACAGGACCAAGGGTCCTTCTGCCCGCGCAGGGAACACAAACCAACCCATGGGAACGAGGCTGAGCAGGGACAGGGAAGCCCCGTGTCTGTGCCCTCAGGGCCCCTCTCCCAGGGCTACATGGCAGGGGAGGGACCCCAACAGTGGACAGAAGCTCTATTAAGGAGTCACTGTACCGTGTGTCACCCTTTACTCAAATGAGACCACTACAAGCCAATCATTTAATGATAATTTAAATCCCAGTTACACACCTGATATGCAGGTCTTGAAGATGCTCATTGCATTCCTGATTCCTTTAGACTTTGTCCTGGCTTGTCTGATATTCATGGAATTTATCTTTGTCAAGTCAAAAGATCTTATCTCAGGCATTAGTCCCTTTCCCAGGAGGTGAATGTTTTAGACTCTGGCATTATTTCTTTCATTTGAAAGCATATAATACATTTTAATTAGTGGTTTTAAAGAGTTATTTCATACTGTGTTACAATTTGTGGCTTCAGTTACTAATAAAAAAAACAAGCAAATCTCAAAAATTGATACTGGCAGATAGAAAAATCTGAATGTGTCAAATTGCAGTCTTTAAAAAGACTTTAATAGAAATAGCTGTTTTTCAAAAAGTTACCTACATTTTACTTATTTCAACTTCTTTAGTGTTCACAGCTACCTCTTCAATGAGTTTGGGTTTGTTTATGTCAAAGAAAAAACTTCCCTTTTTAAAGGTCGAGCATAAAACATTACAGTTACTTAGGGACAAAGAGAGAAATGTCCCAGCTAACTTAATACCCTACAAATGGACTTGAAGAGCAGTTCACAAATTCTAATTCACCTGTTGTTCCCTAAAGTAAGGATGCAAACCGAATAATACAGCATTTCTTTTAAACATTTACTGGACAATAGTAGACTCGGTAAGACTCCAAGTTCTCACTGTTATACAGAACAGAATTCTTTCTGCCTGAATCATGAAACAAGATGTGATTACTGCTCCTGGTATTGCATTTCCATTCCAAGCTTAACATGATGTTCATACACTTCCACAGAGGTCTAACTCCAAAGAACAAGACATATTGACATGTATAAAATATATAAATAGTCATGCTGGCATGCCAAGCTTAACAGTGCTGATGATTTTGTACCTAAACGGAAATGAAATCATTTTACATAGTTATTAACTGAAGATATTTGTTTTATTTGCTTTTCTAATTTCCAAATCCACAGAAAATGTTGTTTATAACTCCTGAAGATCCGGTGCAGAGTTTAGCCAGGGTGTTGGAAGTATATAACTTTCCTAACTAATTAGTATGAAAAGTGAGAAATCAAAAACCAATAGAGGATTGAATACTAATTAATGAGGTGAATTACATAACTTATAACCAACAAGCATTAATTTTTTTGTTTGGTAAAAATGTATAAATAAGGGAGAAAGTTTTATATCAGCATCTGTGCGGAGGCCACAACTTTGTGAGCCACACACACTTCCTGGACAAGAATAAAGCAATGCCTTACTCACCAACATTAAAAAGACAGTGTTAGGGAGTCTTATTTATCCCAACACCTTTGCAGGATTTTGGTAAAAAGGGAAGTGTTTAACTGATTACTTCAAAAAAACCAGTTTTATCAGCACTCTCCAGAATCCATTACTAAATATGCTGTAAAAGCACTGCAATCAGGTACTCTCCAAAACATAGGGAAGTAAAGATAATTTTCTGATAAGCAGCAGAAAATACACCCAAAATTAAAAAGCTCTCCACAACAGCAGTCATTGGTTTTTACTCCCTATGCCCAATTATTCCTTCCCTGCAGATTGCCTGAGGAGAGCTGCTGGGCTGGCTCCAGACCCCACATTCCAATGCCTCAGCCACCCTGGCACCATTTTGTCCCCAAGCCCACTTGGAAATTTGTTTTCTTGAAAAATACCAGATTCAAAACATGTTCCGTGCTCTCCAAGTCAGCCAGAGATGTTAAGAAACTGACGGGTTTCGGCTCCCTGTGCAACTTAACACCTCTCCATGATCTGTACATGATATCAACTCAATTTTTCTTTCCTGCTCCTCTCACACTTCTTGATTTCTTTCTATCCCCACCCCGACTGTGTTCTCCCAAGCTAGAGCCTTGGTTTGTTGCTCCATTACCACTACAGAAAGGTGAAGAGGGACCTGGTTTGGACATTTGTGCTGATCTCAGGTGTTTGGCCAATTTTGGGAGCATCAGAAGTTGGTAGGATTGTACAAGGAAGTAGTTTCAGGCTGCCTCTGGACTAAAAGGTGTTTAATTCGAGAGCAAACTAAAAGAGGTCTTTTTACACTCTCAGAGCTGCTCTAAGTCCTTTACTCCAGATAGGGTCCATCTGCCCTTGCCATCTCTTACTTATTATGTTCTTATTTCCACATGAATTGTTGGATGCAATAGCACTAATGTCCGTGGCACTGAACACTGGGACTGGCTAATGGTTTCCCACTTTGCCTGGATGCTTATTTTCTATAATTTCCCACCTATAAATTAGCATTTATCTTGCTGATAGGTGCTATTATCGAGTTGAAATCCATATTCTACTGAAATGAATCACTTAATTAAGACCACAGCGCGATTCTTACTGTGTAGAAAAGTATTTTCCCAGTCATTTTCAGTACACTGAGTACTGCTGTACCTACAGGAGCAATGCAGTGTAATAATATACTCTGGAATAATTGCACTTGTACAGGGTAAAGGTGGTTAATATTTTTTGAAGGACACCACAGGATACACCATCACACTTGAACTCATTTCATTCAAATTCTGCTCCAATGGTTTGACACATAAATGTGTTTTCAAATAATATTCCCACTAATTGCATCAGCTCTTTTCTGACTAAAATTTCAAAGAATCTGATGAAAATGTTCAGGCTGAAAACTCTAAAACCATTCAAACAAAATAATTACTGTTTTCACTACCCTTAAAATTGCACTTTTTAATAAGTGGGTTGCAGGCTTGCAAAATTAGCAGTTTTACCTGTTATTGAACTTCCAGCAGCAGCTGATTTTCTCTCTGGGACACCAACATGGCAGACTCCCACTGATCTTGAACAAATAGGTACAGTCTCACGGAGACAACAGATTTTTTTTTTCCTTACAGATTGTCCCAAATCTACAGCTTCTAAGTGCAAATATTACTTTAACATTGCACTTTCATAAAAGCTACTGGGGGAAATATTGATCTTTATGACAAAAAGTAAGAGGAGCAATGGAGAATAATACGCTGTCAGTAGTAAAATAAACTATTTACACAGTAAATATCAGAGCCATGCTTTGAAACTTGGAAAAAATGCAATTAAAAACTGCTGTTTGATCAGCTTTGCACACAGCCTCACCCTCAGTCATAAACAAGTGCAATTTCTTCTTTCATAGGTATTCCCAAGAGTTCTTTTTCAGCATCTTTTGTCAATTTTTTCAATAGGAGTAAAAAAAATCCACATACAGTAATTCCACAGGAGTATAGAATATACTCCTACGTATATATGCAATGTATTTTTTAATATAGTTTCTAAAACCTCAGGTTCATCCTTTTAGCTGTAAAACATGAGAGAGTTCAGATCTAAAATACAACATGTTTCTCCAGTGGAACTGTTAATTAAAAACCTTTCAGATATTCAAAAGCAGTCAGTAGCTTTTAACCATACCTACTACTATTATATGTTGAGGCTTGGGTGATGGAAGAAGAATACAATGCAGAACCATCTGAAGAGCTGATGCTTCAACTTCTTTTAAATTAAAAGCAAACCTCTTTATGAAGAGCCTTTGTGTGATTAAAATCTACCATTACTAAGGAATTCATTTTCATATCTATGTTTAAACAACAAGACTTACCAAGTACCAAGATGATCACAAAATTCAGTGAGAGCTTTTATTGACTTCATGGTAATAAACAGAACTTTTATTTACCTAATCAGTTAAAGTAAATTGATTTATTTATATAAACTGTCAAAGAAAAAAACTAGCAGAAAGTAGCTGTAGCATTGTTCAACTGCAAGGCTATTATAGCTACTACTACAACAAAACTGGTGAAAAGCTTATCAACAAACTTGCAAAAATAAAATTTACGACATGACTACTTAAACTTTTTTCAGGATGTTTCGCGTGGTTTCAGCAATAAGATGTGTCTTGAGAGAACACGCAAGAAGTCAAAGGCACTCCTAGGCTGTGTTAAAAACAACAAATTCTGCCTGTTTGGGTTACTGTCATAACAAAAAGTCTTGACTGCTGGGGCAGTAAAGGATGGTCTTACCTCATGTGCGGCTGAAGTGCCGAGAATGTGGTGTTGTTTAGCAAGAACAACAGGGCACTGAATTTCCAGCCTGTCTTGCACATTCTGCCATGTGAAATCTTCAACACGTCCCTTCTGCACCAGAGTTCTACCTCGCGCTGATAATGTTCTTCAGGCTAGTCCAAGGTCAGATTACTGAGGTCAATGCACCAAATTTGAAACCACCGCTTCTCTCTGTGGAAAGCCAAGGCCACCCTGAAGGAAGAGAGAATCAGAGGACAAAGTGACATGGACAGTAGGTCCTTCCTTGAGGTCCCTAAACATTGGCACATAAGTAATGCAGAATGTAAAAACCTGCAGGTGGCTAAGAAGTAAAAATGATTTTTCCAATGTTTCACCCACCCTGTTAACCTGTTCTTATGCAAGGATACCCCATGCTCAGATCCACCAGAGGAGGTGCTGAGGTGAGCTCTTGCTTATCCATTTACATCAAAATTAACTTTGTTGGTAAAGTTTTCTTGTTTGCTAATTTTGCCAGCAGTGCTGCCCACTGGTTGGTAATGACAGTGACCCTCAGAAGAGTAGTGTTTATACTTATGAGACAGAGGAATTGAAAGAAGATATAAATCCGTAGTTTCCCTTTCTTCCACCAGTTTCATCAGTAACTTTCTTTTCCCTTCCATCCGTTCCCATCCCTCAGTTCCAGTAGAAAGTATCCTGTAAGTATCTGATCCCTGTGCTGTTATCTCCAGAATCAAAATTTGATTAGGGTTTAACAGGGATTGTACTTGCTCCTACTTTCTGGGGAGATGAATAAGGACCAACTGGCTTGCCATGAGTTTACAGATACCAGATCTTTACGTTTCCCAAACTCTGTGTTGCAGAGCCATAGACACTTCTGCAGTGTCTAAGTGAGAATTGCTGGTTATCTCCTTGTTCTGTATGGGCACTGTGCTGCAACATCTGAATTGCAAGCTTTGCTGAAAATCCCTTATATCCAAACAATCCTTTTTCACCAAAATGAAATAACCTAAGTCAAAAATCTGGTGTTTACTGTGCTGATGGCCAAACAAGTGAATCCAAACTTCTTTGTCTGAAGTTGGACACCACTGCAGAGCTCTGTATTTGTAAGTTACATCCAGAAAGGGTTTACAGCTAATAATAATTCAGAATGAGTTAACTAATGTTGCCTAAAATTAGGTAGGAAAATCTCAGACTGTATGAAGCAGATGGGTAAAAAAAAAAAAAGGGAGAGAAAAAAAAAAGAGAGAAATTAAAAAAGGAGTAATATTCCTCTATTTCTTACCAGAGGCAAAATTCTGAGACACTGTGAAGTCATTCTAACTCAGTGGGTCAATTGCCAGAAAAACTGCTCATTTTTAATGTGTGTGGCAATTTTTGCCACTTCTCCTACAGCAAACTAAATAGATTTTCATTTGTCTGTGGGTTTTTATTATACAAAAAATTTAAGCAAATGTTCACATAAAGGCATGATATATATGCTTTGGGTTTTTTTCTCTAACCTTTGAAAAAAATGAATAATAAGGTTAGGATTAAAAATTTTAAAAGCTTTACATTTAATTGCACCCTGTGCCTCACTTCAATGGGATCTCATGGCCAGTCTATGTACCAAGAGGTATTTAAAATCCAGTATTTATAGAATATTTTTTCATGAAAAAAAAAAAAAAAGAAATCCAGTGTTGTTTAAACCTCTAAAATAAAGATAGTTATGTATTTCACAAAATAGTAACCAGTAGATGTACTTTTTTAAAAGCTTATGAGCTATCAAAACCAAATGTTCTGCAAAACTTGAGGTAAAATCTTGCTCAACTAAAGGAAATTAGTCTTACAAGTTTTTTATAGTTTTGTAAGTCTCCCCAGTTTTGCAGCTGAGCTTGCAGGCTTCCCAAACAACCTGGGCTGGCAGGCTTAAAAATCATTCTTGTTATTTCTACAGCACCACACAGAAGAATTGGTTTTGATGATTTTAGGCATACTTTTGCTAAATACGCTCATGGAGAAAGGATCCCACTGAAGTTGACAATCTGATTACCTAGTTTCAAAACAACATAAATTGAAATGGCTGTGCTAAAGCACAAAGCCTCTATTACAGAGATTTATAAACGAAAAGCTGAGTGAACTTTAATTACAGAAGCATTTCCCATGCCACTGTGCTACTGACAGGTCTATTGCCTCTTGCTCCAAGCTAGGATTATAGTTTTACTCAAGGGCTTTCTGTTTCAGAACCTCTGGCATAAGCTTTCTATGACAAAGTGCCTAGAATTGCACTGTCTAAATCAGCATAAGCCAGTGTTTTTAAAAAGGAAAATCTGGCACCCTACAGAAGCCTTGATGTCTTCTAGAGCAAGCCAAGTCCAGCAGTGGCAAAAGGATATGAGATACTGGGAGTAGGAGCTATAAAACAGATGGATGAGATTGGTAGCATTGAAAACCATCGAAGCAACATCAGCTGAGAAATCAAGAACTCAAAACTCAGGAAATTCAAGTGTCATGATTACTTCTTCACCATTAGCTCAGACACCTTGCACATAGCCTACTTCCAAAAGCATAAATTAGGCAATTAAGATAAAGGTCTGGCCTAAGTAATACCCTGAGTCCCATTTCTAGCTGCTGCCAAACGTCCTTTCTGCATTAGAGCCACGGCAGCTTTGCTGATTCAGACCAGCTGAGGATCTGGGGTGATAGTCAATATGTTACTGCAGTCATTAAGGGGCTGAGGTAGAAAGTGCAGAACAGGCCATAGATTTCAAAACCTTGGTTCTGTCTTTCCCTCACTCGTCTCAGAGGTGGTTGCAGGGGGAGGCAAATCAAATTTGTGAATGTTTCAAAAGGTAAAAGAAAACTTTAAGAGCATCTAGTGCTAAGGATGAAACAACAAGCCTTCTGTTCTTGTGCTTTTACTGATAATCACCATAAAGAGTCATTAAAGGCTATGATTTTCAAGGTAAAGCTGACACAAATTGGTCACTTGGAATGCTTAAAGTGAAGTTAAACCTTTATAGATCTCTATGCACAAGGAACTCACAGCTCACACTGTACTTCCATGGATTTCTTCAGACTCAGCTACAGCCAGCCCTTGTGAGACCACAGCTTGATGAGGCTGCATGACAGAGGAACAGAGGAAGGCAAATCAGGAAATCATTTCACCTTCCTGACTCAATTCCACCTGCAGCCTGTGCACACATAAATTCTGCTGTCAGACAGCTTTAACTCCAGCCATTCCTTGGAGGTCATGAAGGATTTTCATACCTTCAGGACAGCCATACATGCAAACACAACCCCCAACTGTCTCTGCACATCTCTCTACCAGGAAGGCTCTGCTGAAGAAGGAAATATTCCCAGCAGAGATGATCCTCCTCCAGGCATACGCTGTGGAAATCCAGGATGTAGCTGCAAAATAAACTCTTTGTCTTTAGCTATACATTATACACATTTCTTCTTCAATACACACCTAGCAAAAGCTACCAAAGAAAAAAAAAAAAGCTCTGTATGCAAAAACTGAGGTAATGCTGAAACCATCTGTGGATAATGTGCAAGTACACATTCTATGTCCAGGTGAACAATGATAAATCCCAATGATATTTTTCGTGATATGTTAACAATTAGATGCAAGCAGTGCATAGCCAGTTTTGAGTAACATACAATATGTAATTTCCTCTGTCACTGACTTGTAAGAGTGTTTATTTAGTTGTTGCTTGTCCTTTCAGTGATCTAAACCTCCAGAAGGTAAAAAAACATGCCAGCCTGAGAAGCTGAAAATATTCTCGTTAGCCACCCAGATGTTTTTACCTCGTGCTCCAGGTAACAGATCTGCAACAAAGGGTGTATTAAAGTAACACAACTTTACTTGACCCTGGGTCTCATTTTTTGAGTTGTTTGGGCTTGTCTGGGCCAACTTATTTATTGTAAAGTTACCACATTTGCACCAAAGTTCTTCACCTTAAACCTTCAAACTCATTCCTTCAAACCAGTGCCTTCTCCTTGAAATTCATATGAGTAATAAAGCCTCCTTTAAAAGCATCCCTTTGAGGTCCAACAATTGAAAAAATTCTTAGTTGGAAATCCCATCAAAGGCCACAGCTTTTCCTTGGACCAGAGTTCTCTCATTTCTGTATTAGCACCAGGATAGAATGGGTAAAAATCAGTCTATTATAGAAATTTATAAAGGAAAATTAGAGAGCTCTGAGTGAATATTGACTCAAGCCTTGTAATAATCGCATTCTGAGACTCCTCCTGAGGAGTTTTATGTAGGTTCAGAAGCACAGGGAGAACAGATGGTTGAATAATTTTTCTGCTTTTTCTTATCTATCAAATCCAAGAAGAGCATGTCCCTTCCTACCAATGCTTGTTTCCTGATTTTGCAATCTGAAATCAATATAATTAAAAGAAAACAATGCTGTGGAGGAGTAGCATACTCATGACCATATAAGCTGTACATCTGTAAATTTGATAAATCACCAGCACTAAGCCATCAAAGTAAGAAAGAAAACTTTCCAGATTTTCTCCTGGTCTCTGTTTTCACCATAAACAGAAATGTCTTGCATGGACCATGCCAAATTTCCTCATATATGAAAAGGAAACCCCTCCTTAACAGCAGATCTGATCTGAATACAGCACTGATGTGTTCTGGATGGGTGGAGTTCGGGGCAAGATGGGAGGAGAGCTGATAAAGCTGCTGCCAGTGCACAAAAGTCTCTCCCTGATGCCTTTGCAGAAGAGCAAAGGCCATGAAGAATAGCACTGCAAAGAAATCAGCTGAGAGGTTTAGAAAGGCCTGAATTAAAAAACCCTTGCTGTATAGGCCTGGATTTTAAAAAGTACTAGACAAAGCCACATTTAGCATTTCCAGTATCAGGATATTTTGGCATCCCTTGTCCTCTTACTTCATCAGAGCTTCTTGACATCTGTTTCCTGCTCCTCTTTCTTCCTTCTCCGTCTCCACAGCCTGTTACTTCTGTTACAGCCTGTAACTCCTCTGTTGCTTCCAGCTCTGTCCTTGTCTGCTCTTTTGTTTTGCCTCACATGTTATGAATTCTTATCTTATTTAGGGAAGCTCAAAGCCTTCAAAACACTCCCAGGTTTATTCTGCATCCAGCATTCATGTGTGATATGCCAGGAAAATCCTCAGCATAAGCCAATCAAACTAAAAATTCATTTCAGGACTGCCCAAACAAGATATTTTAAAAACTCTTAAGGCTTGTGGTGGGTTTTTAATTTGCTTCTTTATTTTTGTTTGCTTGGGGTTTTTAAGTTCTCTACCTGTGGAGCCCAGGCTTTGCTACTACATGGAGTAAAGTTGTTGTTTCTCTGCTGTAGCATCCCTGTCACTCAGGAACAGCTCATAACCCTGCTCACTGATAGTCGTGCATCTCTCTCACATCACACAGGGATGCCCATCATCCTCACGTATCCTGCCACTGCTGATCCCAACTGCACTGCCTCCAGGCTTCGTGGATTTGGCCGAGATGGAAGCTGAGCTGGCAGGGCTCTGCCCTCGTGGTACTCAGTAAACAGCCGAAATTAGCAGTGCCGAGACAGCTGTAATTCGGTACCATCGCTACAAAGGCGTTCGAGCCTTGCTGGGAGCAGGTGTGTGACACCAAAGCAAGCAGCAGCTCACGCTGGGATGGCTGTGACTCGAGGGCCCACAGTGACATCTGCTGGAATGACTCGCTCTGAAGGACCATTAGAAGGCACCGTTCAAGCCCGAACAAGAGCCTTTCTTTCCTTTCCGAGGCAAAGAAATTGATAACACGAAATCATCGATAATCTTTGAAAGCTGAGTGCCTGAGTGCTACAGAGAACTGAACGTGGCTCACACTGCAGAAGGAATCCCAAACCCTTTGGCATTCCCCTCTCCTACACAATTGCTTTCTTCACACAGAAGCCTGAAAGCAGAGCCCACAAGCACTCTTGCAGTGTAGTCAGAGACAATGTGTACACAAGCTTTTGATCATTTCACTGAGAGTACAGCTCTTGATCAGAGCGGGAGAGTCGCCAGGTTTCTAACAGTGTTAAATCCTTCCAAGTTTTCCCAACCATGGATATTTTTTTCCCCTTCTTCCAAGCAGAGTGTTAAAATCCTCCAAATCTTAGTTGGCCGACTTGAGCATACTCCTAGAGAACATCAAACACATTTGACAGCTTGTAACTGCTTTTCAGTCACAAGATTTTAATAACACTAATTCCACTTAGCAGTTCTACCTCCATGGCCTTTTTCCCTTTTTTTTTTTTTTTTTTTTTTTTGCTGCTGCTGCTGTTGTTGTTAACTGAAATATCTTTATATAAAGCTGAAGTTCATCACAGGATTGACAAGCAACTACTTTGGCATCGTGGGTGACCTTTCTATATACTGCAGGTAAGAGCACACAACAAGGGAGATGCATTTATTGTCCTGGGGATGGGAGAGCACAGTTCATTTTAGGACGTGTGTGAGTGTTCTGCCCCAGTGTGGAGACTCTAAGAGGAGAACTGCTAAACCAGGATTTTTATTTAACAGCAGCATGTAAGAGGAAAGAGAAACTGGCAGCAAACAACAAAATTCAGGCAGAGAGCAGAGAAGTCCACAGCTCATTTTGCAGGACTCAAGACGCTGGGCATCCTGGAGCTTCCAGGAGAGGCAGCAGGACAGAGAGATGGAAAGAAGCTGCAGGAGAAACAGGCATCACAGAAACTGGAAAGGGAAGAATATGTTTTACAATTCTTTGTAAGAAAGCAGTAACAGGTGTTACACGCCTTTCTATATCCAAAATTTGCAGAACCACGACCACTTCCCTCCCTTAAAACTGAATGGGAAGTAGAAAGGTGAGGAGGAGCTGACTCGTGAATTATTGAAATCCAAGTTACTTACTTAATTTTTAAATTTTAGTTACAGAGTTACAAATTCTTGACCCTTCTATTGCCACAATCGTATTTATAAAGTGCTATATCCTATTTTTGAAGCCTGGAGACTTCAACTACATCATGACTTAACCAGAAAAAGCCCCTCTGGAGGGAGTTGTCATCAGTATGTAGAACATTGTATGTGGGCAGGGGGATGATTCAGAATGAGAGTTACCAAAGGTGACCTCAGATTTTGTGCCAAAAGAGGCAAAAAGTGAGTTAAATGGCTTAAATCATAGTTTCAAAGAAGGCTTGAAAATGCAACAACTTGGTTATCACGTTCTTAAGTACTGTAGCCTCAAAACTGAACAGACACATGGCACAGCTATTCAGTTAAAAGACAAGCAGGGAGGAAAAGAAAACAAACCAAACCCAGACAGGATATCTGTCTAGATATTTACATAAACAGGCCAGGTTTTCTGCTTTCATTTCAACAAAGTGATGTCTCACTCGTGGAGGATCTGGCCAAAGTTTTCAGACTGCATGAAATACTAACAAACTCCTATTTATCTGAATATGGAAAGTAAGAGGGTTTTATTAAATTGTAAATCTGCTGCTAATTCATCAGTCTAGTCTGCAAGTGCCAATTATAAAAACCCACATGTTTTGAGGATAAAAATTAAATGTTTTGACTTTGATGAGACTATTCGTGTATCTGAACATGTGTTTATGATCTTTTCTGGCTGGAGGCCTAACTGCAAATCCTTTATTCTTTAGTGCTACTGGAATAGGAAACAAGCAATAAGAAGAATTTTTACTTTTCTCCAAGAAATTTTAGTATTTGGCTTTTAGTAGATATTTCCCTGTGTTTCTCAGGGAACATTTAAATTTAGTGAACCCACAAACCTGCTTGGGGTTGGTTGTTTTTTTTTTTTTTACTGCATTTAAAATCTGACCCATGATAATACAGGTAAAAACCATGAGATTTCTGTTTGGCAGAATTGGTCAGAGTGGTTTTCATGTTAATTGGAGATCTGAGGAGAAGTTTTGCATATCTGGGGAAAAAAAAGAATCTGAAATATACCTGCCATAGCATATATACTGCAGCTAACCAGGAAGACTTAGTTTAATGTTGGAGTGATCCAGCACAAACCCTTCTGAGTTAATGAGGTAAACTGAGCTATTCCTGTTCAGGCGATCTAATACAAAGTTAAATATTTGATTTGATGTTCATCATAGAAATCGTTTGTTGGTTGGCTTGTTTAGGTTTGGGGTATTTTTCTCAAAATTAAGAAGAAATGTTTTGAGATCATAAAAATAAATTCATCACTGTTATTTGTTGAAAATTCAGTTATGCAGGAAATTTGCCAACCACCTCTGACCAGCCATCATCAACCTATTTACATGGGTTTCACTGCTTTAATGCACCTCAGCTGCTGGCACTCCTACCAGATGAAAATACTTTAAAGATTTGATAATATTTCTATTAATTTTATCCCTGTGTAAGTCGATGTTTATGTAGATGGTACTGAAGAGCATGCTCATTTTGCTCAAATCTTCAATCCTTAGTTCAAAGTTCCTTGTTATGTCAAGATTTTAAGTCCCTAATAAAATAGCCTGACAATCAGAATGTCCCATTTTCTAAATCTTCTTATGATTTTTTTCTTGAAGATTATAAGCAATATTTTCCAGAACATACCTGATCTGATTGTGAACATTCCCTTGAACTATTTCAAAAAGATTCCACATAAATAACAATTAATATTGGTCACTAAAAAATGAGGTCTGTCTTATTGTCTTCTAATTTCTGGAAACTGGAGATTATGGAACCCTTTTTGAGTCATTATTTGATCAATATTTTCAACATATTGAAAATAATGGTCTGACTTTCAATCATATTTTTTAATTCTCTGTACAGCCAGAATTAATTTACAAAACTGTAAACAATGGTTGAAATGTGAGGGCTTTTGTTTTCAAGCCAGAACAACTAGGATACAAATACTGATATAAAACATTGCAGTGATCTCACTGGCAACCTCTATTAACACTGTAAGAAGGACCATTTTTAAATGGCAAATCTTCAACATTTAACTCAGAGGAAAACAAAAAAGAAAACTATGAAATAGCATAGAATATGAGCAAACTATTACAGAAACTCAAATTGCCTGTCATTAAGAAGAGGGAGGAAAGCCATCTCTATGATAAAGCACTATTCTGTAAAAGTATTAAGCAGTCATTTAGTCCAGCTGACAGCTCTAATGCTTCAAGAGCCTCAAAGATTTCTCAACTAGAAATGTAGCAATGCCAAAAATACATCAAATGGGCCTTTAGGAAGTCATTCTATGGCTTCTATTATGCTAACACTGCAACTTTTGATCACTGGCTTTAGCTGCAAGAGTTTGTGAAATGCATGAATTCTTTTTCACCCTTTCCATAATCCCTACAGCACAAACTCATCCTGTTGTCCACCCAGTAAGGCAGACAAGGTACAAGGGACATTCTCTAGTTAGACTGCAACATTATTAACTCATCTGGATACCACTTGGCAGGAAATCACACAGAAGAAGGTAATTATTCCTCTTTTTTAATCATGTCCAGGTGTTAGAGTGCTATTGTCAATTCTTTATGCCTCAGACCAGGTCAAACTCTCTCCAAGAACCCCCTGGCCCTATCCTCTTGTGAGAAATAACACAAGTAACACAAAGAGCTATCTCCTCACTGCTTAATACATACACAGGCTGCAATACCCACTCTAATTTGGAACTGTCTGGTAATCAGACCCCTCTATGGAATTAGTGCCTCAAGACCTGGCAGCAATTAATTTGATGCCAGATGGGTGGTGATTCCCTTTCTGATGCCATGCAACAAAGTACCTTCTTCCAAGCCAACATACTCCATCAAACTTTGGAGATTCAGTGCTGACTGGACAGTAATTATCTTTCTTCTCTGCTCATGCCCACCTGCAAACAGATGCTGGTTTTCCTGGTCAGGCCACATGGAGCAATGGAGAACACCCTCAGGTACATGGAGTTATCCTTGGGGTTGTCCTGTGCAGGGCCAGGAGCTGGATTTGATGATCCTTGCGGGTCCCTTCCAATTCAGGATATTTTATGATCTTACTCAGCCAACATGCAGAAAACTGGAGCTGGATCCCTCTGTGACCTGATAAATATTCATGCTCTCATAAAATTTCAGACTTTTCTCACATGAATATATGATTATGATTTGCTGCCAAAAAATCAAGGCAGGGCATCAACACCAACAAATGTCTCCTGCTTTTACTACTGATGTAATGTCTGATGTCCCTTTACCTCCAAAAACCCAAATAAGAGAATATTGGGCATCTCCCAGGATCTCTTTGATGTAGCAGTGATGCTTCCAAAACTCATAATTAAACAGCCCCTACAAAGACTTAGGTAAAGTTATTCTGCTGCAAAAGCTGGTGAATGACAAATGTGCAAAAGCAGGTGATGAGAATCTACTGCCAAACACAGCTGACCTGCAAAAACACAAATCAAAAGCAAACGCAGCATTATTTATGAACACCTTGTTTTGCTAAACCACAACCAGCCTAAGAACCTTGTTGCTTTGTAGGGCTAAGCTGTTTAATGTGACCGTGCCTAATTATGAACCAGCCCATCAGCTGTTTAATTAGCAGTAGAACATGCATACCAAATTAAATGCCAGAAACTAACCACCCCCAGCAACTCAAGGCCTAGTTGTTCACTTTGTGTCACATTGATACTCTTAACCCAGAAATTCATTCTTTCATTTATAAACTGCTCTCTCAGTTAATTACTTTGGCAAAGTGCAGAGGAATCAACAAATCACGGTGAGCAGAGTGGCAGGCAATCGTGCTCCTGAAGCTGGATATCTCATCATCCCAATTCTTTCTTGAATGCTGTTGATTTTAATCTGTATTTTACAGGGCAACAGGCTGTTCTTCCATCTCTGCCAGGGGAGTAGGGAGGCAGGTTTGAGGCAGATTTATGAAGAAACAATAATCCTCAAATCACTTGCAATCCCATCAGCCTTCAGCCAGCAAACTCTCGTTCTATTTAGCGTGTGGTTGAAGGGCCCTGGCAGGATGGAAGTGGTGGAGGCACAGCCAGCTGCTACCACATACACAGAGCTGTAAATTCAGCTTGTAAATTATGACACAGGAAGCACCTGTAGCAGCACAAGGCATATCTGAATCATGCAGGGAACTGTTCTGAAGCCTCCCTCTACTTAGTTATTTCTCTTCCCTCCCCCTCAGAAGGCACTCATTCTCTGTAGACTCTACACAATTTTTCCCCACAGATTTATGTCTTCTTACTATATACAGACATTGTTGAAGCCTGCAGAAGGAACTAAACATACTCCAGCAATGCTACTCCAGATGTTCAACTTCAACTACTTATAAAGCAGCTTATAAAATCAAGCTAAGCTCAGCAATAAATATTACCATCAACATCTTTCCATTTTTTCCCTCAGACACATCAACTCTGTCTCCTGAAGTGGTCTCTGATTCAAATAAGATCTCCAGACAACAGTCCTGCTAACATATCACATTCCAAACACATTTAAAGCTTCACAATGATCAAAGATGACAATGCCAACACTTGCAAAAGATGTTCTTTAAAACACTCTGTTTCTGCCACTAAAATTCTTTACACCAACAGCCTTTTTTCCAGCATAAACTTTAAGAATATTTTAACAAACATCACATTAGTAATATGGCTTATATTTCCTTCTCTGTGTTGTTTTTCACTTCCTCTAAGTTTTTTTCTAGTGCATTTTCTCACTTTGCTTCTAGAACTCAGCCTTACAGAGAAAACTTCAATATGGAGAATATTCTCCAAAACTGCAGCCAGCTAATGCTGCATTTCTGTCTTTTGAAGGACACAACCAAGCCTCTTCAGCATTCTTAGGAAGTAAATATACCAGAAGAAATTTACAAGGCTTCCCAGGAAATCACCTGTGAAGGTCAAAAATTTTAAACCTCTGGCATGCCATAAGGAACATTTCCCATCAAAACAACACATTTCTATAATATTCACGTGTATATTATGACCAATTCATATGGCACTGTGCCAGTTATACTGAGACTGACAGGAACTTTCATGCTTTAATGAGAACAAGCTTTTCCATCTAGATTTTAGAGGTAGGAGGGCCCAATTAAAATGGTCTGGCTAAGTACAAACAGTCACAGAAAGTCGTCCAATAGTCTCCTTGTCGAGACAAAATAATTCACAGAGCACATGTGTCTGTCAAAAAGTATCCAGTTCCATTTAAAGATTTTACCCAGGGAGCAATAAATAATTTTTGGGGGTTTTTTTGTTATCTAGCTAACATTTGTATGCTGTTTCATAAAGAAATTTTCAAACTCAGGTATTTTTCCTCACAATGGAGATTTTAGGCATCAGTAGCTACCTTTTAACTTTCTCTTCAACATATAAATATTTATACACTTTATTTATAAATTAAAGAAGAAAATCTCAAAAATATGCTGCTTAGTCATGGGGGATGAATAGCATGACTCACAAAGACTTAGATGGTAACAAGTTAATACAAATCATGCACTGTACCAAATGTTCCCTTAGAAAGGATCTAACAATCCCCAAAATGTTGCTTTCTATGAGGAATGAAATGGCCCATTGTTGTCTCTTTAGAAGGTTGTTTTAGTCATGGTGGTTTGGTTAGTTACTATCACTGTATATACAGTGCACATTGATGAACAAAGGCACCTTTTCACCCATTTTCCAAGTAATTTTTGATGTGAGTCACAGTGCAGGCTCCTCACAGCTCAGTGATGATGTACAGAGGTTCCCACACAGCTATCATTATGCCAGGAAAAGGTTTGGTTTCACTCATCATGCATTTTGAATACATGATTTTCTGCATTTTCAAACCTTTCACAACACTTGACTCAAGTGCTAGGATTATAAAACCATCCTTTTGGCAACCATTATTTATTTATCCCTGCACAGCTCCATTAACCCTTCTCCCTGGTGGTTTAATTTTAGACAAAAAACAGGTCCAAATCTTCTTACTACTCAGGTGACACTTTAATGGGAGCATGGAACCTCTTTTAGTGTCTGAGAAGAGAGAACTGTGAAAGAAAAACCCCTGTGCTGCTTGCATGGTCCTCATACTCAAAGGGAAAAGCCAGGGGAAAAAGTGTTTGGATGGAGGTGAAGAAAAAGGTACTGACTGAGGGAGGGTTTGATTGGTTGGGTTTTGGGGAAGAGGGAACAGGGGTCACATAACACTTCAAAATCTGACCTAGTTTCTCACAGTTTAAAAGATAAAATAGAAGATTAATTACATATCCAGATATGAGCTGCTACAAGCCTTTCATCTAAAGCCTGAAAAGACAAATATAATGAATTTTGTTTATCACTTTAAAATAGCCACACATAGTGAATTATCACAGGGTAATTCTTGCAGTCTTCCTCCCCTGTCACTTTATTTCTTGTTCCCATCTTCAGCACTGTGTTAAAAAATTAAAAAAAAATAAGCAAAGGTAACAAACCAGAGCAAACAAATTACCCTAAATGTGTAATTTAGGTACCCAACTGCCAGAGAGTTCTATTTCACATCACCAATTCAATGCCTTGCATTAATTTGAAGAAGAATCCAGACAGAAAGGTTTGTTTTCCTTCCTCTGCCACAGTTTTCAGATTCCATCTGCTCTCCCTGTTCGTGTTGGTTGCAGAACCTTTGCACATCTTCCATCTGTGTTGTATTTTTCCTGACGTCCACAGCTATAGCTCAAGTTCCATAGTTTATCATATCCCTTCATCATTCAAGTCAGCAATATCACTAGTGCATAAAGCTTAATTTCAGTGGTTATCTACAATGAATGCCAAGTGAAATGGAAAAGTCACATCCATAACTAATTCCCAGAAGCCTCCATCCAGTCTCTCATGCCTGTTTTTAACCATATCACTTGGTGAGGAAAACTAACATTTCTTAGCTCCAAATACTGAAGTAGTTCAGCTAGAGATGAAACACCATTCTAATCTTATATAGTTAGAAAAAAGAGTGAAACAGACTGAAAAGTCTGATGTCAAAATTACTTTCCACATGGATTAACACAGAAGGATTAGAAAGCAAAATAGTTTTCTAAAATCAGCAATTTAAAAGAGAGGATTGTGATGAAAATCTCCATATCCTGCGTGTGGATGAGAAGGAAAATCAATAGCAGACAATTAACTGGATGGCTCTGGTATCATTGTAAAAGGGAGACACTTCAAAATTGCTGCCCAGCTGCAATCTTTGTACTATTCTTTTCTCCTTTTATGTAAAGCTCAAGGAGGAGGAGGCAAAAACCTGAAATTACAAAAATGAGAAACAAAATAACTTATAGAGATGGAGGACGCTTGAAACAGACACACAAAAAAAGACATTAAGGATAAAATGAAAATAGGAGACCACTGATTGACATAAAACACAGTATTCATGCTCATAAACACCAATCAGATACTGAATGGTAAAGTGCTAGTCAGAGATACGATTTTAAACGGTTTTGTCCTTCACTTATTCTATAAGTGAGGAGCAATTTCCCAGGAAATTTCAGTGCTGAAAATACTGCTCAGTCCCAGGACATCTGTGTGGGAAGATACATTTGGAGATTCAAGACACAAAGCTTCAAGCCAACATGGACATCAACTGAATTCAATTACCACCAAGCAGAGAAATCCACTGATGACCTGGGTCCTGAACTTTGCTATCCGCTATATATTTGTCAACTGCAGAAAAGAAACAAAGGTTCTTGACCAACAAAAGCTCCTCAGAGGTGTTTTCATGCTATGCTCTTATTAGTGTTGTCCACAAACTTTGGATTTGTTACCCAGCACGCACCAGGCCAGCGATTACTCAAGAGAGACAAAGATTATTTATTTCAGAGTTGCACAAGCCTGAGTGCTCAGTGGTACTCTACAGATCAAGCATGACAGCTATCAAAACTTTTTACTATTTATGCATTTTAGCAAAAAAAGGATTTAGAGTTCATTGGCTACAAGTGACAGAGTTCTCTTATTGTCCTAGGCGACTCAAAAAAAAGTGTATTCAACACATATTTATCATTTTTTTATATCTCAACATTTTTTCCAACATTTCAACATATTAAGTTTTTGAAGAGGGAGGAGAAGGAATAAATATGTGAAGAATGGAAATATTACATGAATTTGTACTGAAAGCCTGGCCCTGCTGACTTGGGCGATTTTGTTATTAAGCCCAGCCAGGGCAGGATTTCACATGAATTTTACATGAAATACTCTTATTCAAATTTCACCTGCAGCTATTTACAGGTGTAACTAGAAAATTCTGTTTTGTGTGAACACTGGATGAAAATATGAGTAGCATCTTACTATAGCCTGTTTTTTTTTAACTAAAAGAAACACACTCACACCCTCCCCCCACAAAAATCACCAGGGGCCAGTGGAAGTAGTAGAGTAAAAATCCCACCAGTATTTCCCATACTGTCTGCAGAGTATCCACCAGGAAACACATCATCCCATCATCAGAAGTGGAACATTATACACATGCCTGTGCCTGAATTCTTTGGTTTTAAAGATTAAATCTGCATTCTGCATGGTAAAGAGCAATTCAAAATGGAAACAGGGGAAAAGTAAAGTTGCTCCTTAGACCAGCAGCACTGTCCTTAGGAAATGAAGGTCAGAGCATTTACAAACAGATATAAATCAGTATTATCCTTTAAAAGAAAAAAATTACCATGCTATACTTCACAAGCACTAAATGAAAATATAAACCTCACTGCAAAATGTTTATAAACTAAATTACAATTAATTGCTCAAGCCACTTTTTTTTTCCTCCCACTGACCATTATCCAATAATTTTTTTATGCAAGATGGCAGAGGCAAATAGCTGTAACTAAACATCTGCTCACCTGATCCAGGAACAGCCTGATTTGACCAGGCAGATTCAGGCATCACAAGAACATCAAAGAGCACACATAGGCTGATCCTATGTTTATGAACTTCAGCTTTCCTAATACTTGAATCTGACCCATAATTGTCATTCCCTTCATGTCAACCAGTGTTCCCTGACAAGTCTTTCTTTAAAATGAAAGAAAATTATCAGCCCAATATTTTGAATTACAAACTCTAAGAAAAAAAACTATTCGCAACTCCTGCTCAGAAGGGAAAAAACCATGAGCAGTGAATGAAATCCATATAACAAACTATTCCTCAAAAGCCATGTCATCCTCTGAATTATGCTCATATGTTTTCTGGGTTTTATTTTACATGGACACTGACCAGGAAATTTATTTCTACAGAATCATTTTCACCCTGCCTGCAATTTTAATGCCACCAGTTTTGTTGCTGACTTTGAAATGGGAAGTACAGCAAGACTGACATCTGTGGTGTGCAGATCACGGTGTGCTGGGCAGTCCACAAAAGACTTGCTTATCAGAATCTCTGGAGCTATGAAAATATGGTAATTTGTTCCTGGAACTGTGCATACTGAAAATGCCAAAAGTGCTGGTGCCACCTCAGAGGGAAACAGAGATTTTGAAGTTAGATCATGAGATAAAATCCTCCTCTCCTAACAATACAAGAAAACCCATGAATTTTTGAAATAATTTGTAATATTGTAGGAGGCAGTATTGCTTGACTGTAATTTATAAAAGATAAAAACCCTCAGTAAAACAGGAAAAGAAAAACAAAAGAGAAGAAAAAAATTGTCTCTCTTTTCTAAGCTTCTCAGAGTTGAACCTGCTATGTTTCATACCTGAGCAGTAGGAACGAGGCTGACTACTTTCTTTTAATTTTTTTTTTTTTAAATAATATAAGAGTGCTTGAAACTGGGACAGGACTTGTGCCAGTTTTGCTGCCAATTGATTGATTCATTTCTTATTGACACAAATGGCCTGTGCAAGCTAAGGGTGGTTATCATTTCCTGCTGACAAGGAGGTTTTGAACCCAAAATTTTATTGAGTCTTATCTTGTTTTGGAACAATTCTCAAAGTGAACCTGATAGAATTTATTATGCATCCTAAAAGTACGACCAAAAATGAAATAACACTGTAAAAGAATCTGCCTATTTCTGTATATTAAAACATGTGCAACAGGGAGTTGAGATGAATAGTTGTGCCTTACATGTGAGGGGAGAAGAGGCCAGAGGAGATATGACCACAGACAGCTGAAGTGACACTGCCTAAATTCACACCAATTCCCTGTCTGGACAGGAAAATAATGAGAAAAAGGAAAGAAAAGATAAAGTGAAAAACTGGCAGATAAGTAACATTCTCAATCCCCCAGTGCCAGTGAGGAACAGAGCTGAAAATAGGATGCCCAGGCACCCTGATTTGCACACCAATCCCCAACACCTCCAGCTTGGCAAACTTGCAGAAGGGTTCTAACTCATCAGTATTGCTGGTTACCTTTTTAGCCCAAAGCAAGGCATGTAGCTACATGTTATTCCTATATTCAGAAAGCCAATCTACCAAGAGATAAACAGGACTCTTGGATAAACTCTCCCCAGTGAATTTTGCAGCATATTAAATAGCCTGTGTTGCAAAAGCAGTCCACCAGTGAGCATAACACATAAACCACCCAAGTCATGGCACTTCCATGTGAAATAAAGGGAAGGGGAGACCTCAAAGAAAGCACTTAAGACAGGTATAATGCTTGGCATGTATAGATCATTACAAGGCAGGTGGCCTTCCTCCAGAAACTGGGAAACAAGGACATGAGAAATACTCCAGCAATGAAAGGTTGCCAAGCAGATAATAGATTGGTAGGTGGGCATTGTAGCTCTTGCACCACTGGGTTCAAAGCAAGCCTGTTCTGGCCTTGCATCTCTCACGTGACTTTATTTAGATAACAATATTTTAGTTTTAAGCTCCATTGAACATTATGTATATTTTGGGTACTGAATGTTTATAATTAACTGTGTTTATACACTACTGCATTTAAAAAGTTGTGGCATAAAGATCAGAGAACTGAAAGAATTTGATTCATACAACATAGCCTAGATTTTGTATCTCAGGTCTCAAATACTCAAAATGGTACCAGTGTTTCACAGCCAACTCAGACAGAAAATGTGTTTGTGTAAAATATATTTTACTGGATTCTCCAAACCAGCAGCTGCAGTAAAATTATAGTATAACTGACAAAACATCCATAAATGTGATTAGAATTGAGCTTTTTATATCACAGCAAAAGACAGTAAAAGCCAGTTAATAAACAGCTAATTATTACATTTAACCCAGCGAGTAATTCAGGTGATCTATCTTTCAATCTTGATATTGTCCATCTATACACCACTATAGATTTGCAGATACTTTGTCATCAAATGTGCTAACAAAACAGTTTTTACTGGGCACCTTGTCAAAGGCAATCCAAGTTTTTAATGCAATGACTCATGATTTTTTATAATCTAATTACAGCGGCCTGAAATTGAATGCAAATTTTAAAATTCACTTTGTGATTAAGAGTCCATAGCCACATGTTCAAATTTAATGACTAATTTAGCCACTAATGTACACACTATAATAAGCACACTAATCACAGTTAGGAAGCTGTAGATATTTCTGGTCACTTTTTAAATTTTCTTGGAACCGAAGAAAGGAAAGCTACAATATTTTCATCTTTCCTTCTTTTAAACAAGAATCAATTTTAATGTTGATAGTAGAGAGGAAGTTACTTCCAAAACTCTTCAAAGGAAATTCTTTTTCTGGAATTTATAAAGTCACAGTATATGATCCACCAGCATGGTTCCCTACTTTTATTTTTGTGTCCTGGTTTCATTTCCAGTCAGAACACACACTTTTTGTTCAATAAGCTGCATAAAAAATAATCTTCATCCTTTCTCGTAAACCAGAGTATAAAAAACTGCAAGTCTTGAAAAGTTCTTATTTAGTACCCATCATCTCACAAAAAAAATCTCCAAAATAAAGTTTAAATGAACTTTATAGAATAAGCTGTGAAAATTTACCTAACATGAGTAGATTTTCTAATCCATAATTTTTCCATAATTCTGATTTTGATTTATATTCTCAACAGATAAATCATAAAAATCAACACAAGTTTTTACTCAAACACAAGATTAATGAATGTATGACTGTGCACTTCCAAGAAAACATAAGGAGTTTTAAGGAAAGAACTCAGCCAAAATCTACCAATTTACCTCAGCCACACACAAGAACTGGAATATTGTACACACAGTACTCATTTTTGGTGAGGTTGCACAGAAACATCTTTAAAGGTATTTGACAGCACAATGCCCTTCAAGTAGGTGCCATTTAAATATTTACGACATGATTACTTAGATAAAGTTTCCGTCATTTCTGTAAGCAATTTCAGGGGGAATCAAAGTTGGAAAAGCATGGAAATCACTAAAGCACTACGTGGTCACACTTGCAGAAAAAACAGATTTAATGTGCAGCATGAATAATTTCTAGACCAACTCAGAGCTTGCAATAGAAGGAAGTTATCCAGGAATTTTAATCAAAACAAATTTTTAAGGATGCAGGCCACTCTATAAACCAATACATAAGCAGTCTGAATGGACAATGCATCCTGTACCTCAGGGGATGCTACAGGAAAGCATGTAAAGAAATAGAACTGGAAAATCAACATTTTCAACCAGTCAGCTTCTCAGGGGCTGATTCTGATTTGATTTATACCAGTTTAAATCAGAATCTCATTATGTCTACATAATAACCCATCTCCCTGACAAGAGGCCGGGTGCTTTTTGCAGTCCCAGGCTGCTCAGCAGTCACTGCAATCCTACAAAGAAATGTTCTGTGAGCTCTGCTGACTCATTCCAGCTTTTGATTTATTCCAGCTGGCAATACAAGGAGACAGAGCATGTCTGGGAGGGGTGGAATTGGGCTGGGTGACTGTCAGGTGGAGAATGCCTTGAGTGTGTGGTTACCTCATTATTAATGAAAACTCTGACAATATTCTCCCCCTCCTCAGAGCCTTTGTGAGGATGCACAGTCCATGGAGCTGTATTCTAGCCCAAAAGCAGGAGTGCATGGAGATTTAAACAAGTAAAGGAATTCTGCACACACCTTCCAAACCAAGGCACTGTTTACATTCACACATTAATTATTG